>NW_019154119.1:11316777-11777430 GCF_002288905.1 Enhydra lutris kenyoni
GGGGGTGTGTGTGTGTTGGCAGTGGTGGGGTGTGTGTGCATGCACACGTGCATGGGGCTGGAGGGCTCCCACCCCTCCCCTGCAGGCGCCCACACCCCACCGCAGGAAGCCCTGCCCCCAGCCCCGAGCGGCCCCGGGGTGATTTCCCAGGGAAGGCTGTCCCAGACACTGCGGACCAGGAGCCCCGCCAGCTGCTCAGGACTCTGGGATTTTCCAGCACGGTTTCTACTTTCTTTTCCAAGTCTTTTCCTCTGCCTTACCCAGAACTGTAAACAGGATGGGTTTTGTTCACTTGCGTTTATTGACTCCCCCTTTTTTTAAAAAAAATGAAAGTAATAAATAGACCCGGGGCAAGTCTGGACAAACACAAATAAGGAGGGGGAGATGGTCACACCTGCTGTTTTCATTGTCACTGATGTTCTCCCAAGATTCTTGCCATACATTTTCTCGGGTTTAGTTTTGTCAAAGGGATATTTATCCGTAGTTTGAAAAGCCAGAGTATTGGCTCTGCTGATGAGCAGCCGTCCCCTTGTAGGAGACTTGTAGGTAGGAGACTGAGGATGACTACCTCAGTCTCCTACCTGCCCTGAGTCCAGCTTCCGGGAGGCACCTGCTCTTTTGTCCCTCGGCTCCATCTCTGCTAGTGACTCCCGTCTGTCTACGGGATATGCGATGTCACCATTTCCCCCAGCTTCACTGAGACATAATTGACCTATAAGTACAACATGCCGATCTGACACACGTACATGCTGTGAAATCATGACCACAATAAGATTCGTTAATGTACCTATGGCCTCACCTAATTATATTCTTTCTCAATACGTTACTATGAGATTTTTGTCTTTTGACTTCTTGGTTTGGGCTTTGAAATGTGGGGCCTCTTGCATCCTCTCTCCCCAACGGCTCAGCCACACACCAGTTTCCACCTCTGTCCTTCCATTTCTCCCAATGTATGACATTGGCTCTTTGACCTTACGTCTTCACGACTCGGTAAGTATGTTTAGAATAGAGCCACTTTTTTTGCATTCCCGCCACATTTCCTACCTGGTGCAACTTTCTGGTTCCCCTGCAATTAAGAATTGCCTCATTTTGTTTACTTAGCGCCATGTATTTTTTGACCTTTTTTTATATATCTAATCCATGCCCAAACTCTCCAGTAGAACGGGATTTCCTTAGTGTTTCAATTAGCACATTCAAACATACAAAGTATGTCTTTCATTTGCTTCAGGAGTGCTCTGTCCTCCTGTTCCCATCTGACTGACAGCTCTCTGGCTCAGCGGGGTCCTAGGCCTTCTACCCATTGCCTAGCATTCCCCTCTCCTCTTATCTCTTGTGTTGGACCCCCAAATCCTATATTCTAGGTCTTCTTTATAAGGGCTTGATGCTCTTTTTCCTTTCAACAGCTTTATTGAAGGATACTTAACAGATAGTAAACTTCACATGTTAAAAATGTATAATTTGATACACTGACATGTAAATTTTGACATCACCACAATCAAGGTAATGAATATATCCATCACCTCCTAAAATTCCCTTATGTCTCTTTGTAATCCCTCTCTTCTGCCTCCTTCCCTATCCCTAGGCAACCACTGCTCTGCCTTCTGTCACTGCAGAGCAGCTGGCATTTCCTAGGATTTATTATAAAGGGGTTCATATAGTATGTGTTTTCAACTGGCTTTACTCGCTAAGGATAATTATCTGGAGGTCTATCCATGATGTTGCTTGTGTCAGTAGCTGGTTGCCTTTTTTTTTTTTTTTTTTTTTTTTGGAGTAGTATCCCATTATATAGATGAAGGACATCTGTGTTGTTTCTGTTCATTGGTTATTTAAAAGTAAAGCTTCTATGAACATTCATGTAAAATTATTGTGTGGACATATGTTTTCATTGGGTAGATAGTTAAGAGGGGAAGGACTGGGTCATATAGTCATATAGTTTTTTGGGTGGTTTTGTTTGTTTGTTTTTTTGCTGTTTTCTTTTTTTTTAATTGCTGAATTGTTTTCCAAATGGTCTGTACCACCAACATTGTTATAAGTGTTCTAGTGTTCCTCATTCTTGCCAATATTTGATACAGTCATTTTAATTTTAAACATTCTATTGTATGTTTAGTGGTATCTCACTGTGGTTTTAATTTCTTACAGAGAACATGTAAGAGGATCTTGTTTTTTGATCTCCTGTCTTTAATTGGTACATTTAGACCATTGACTTTCGAGGTGATTATTGGTAGAACAGGAGTAATGTCTACCATATTTGCTACTGTTTTCTATTTGTTGTCCTGGTTCTATGTTCCTCTCTTTCTTTGCCTCCACTATTTCTCTGCCTTTTGTGGTTTTAATTGAGCATTTTATATGATTCTATTTTCTCTCCTTCCTTAGCATATCAGCTATACTTTTCTTTTTAATCTATTTTTAGCCAAAACCCTGGAATTTGTAATGCACCTTTATAACTAATCCAAGTCTACTTTCAAATAATTCTACACCACTTCCCAGATAGTGTACCTTATAACAACAAAATAATCTCAATGCCTCCCTCCTGTCCCTTGAATAATGGCTGTCACTCTTTTCATGCATATATAAGCATACATAAGAATACACATACACATCTATATAGGCATATACATAATCAAATATGCGAGTATTATTTTGAATAAACTGTTATCCATTAACTCAATCAAGAATAAGAAAAACAAACATTTTAATTTTACCTTCACTTATTCCTTCTTCGATGAGATGCTCTTAATGTGTGTAGCCCCAAGCTCTGGTCATATGAATTTTAGAATCGGTATGTCAATTCCTGCAAAAAACTTAGCTGAGACTTTGATTGGAAGTGTGTTGAATCTGGAGAGATTCAGTACGAACTGGGCTCTTAAGAACATTGAGTCATTGGATGCCCGAACACCTGTATCTCCCCATGTATTCAGTCTACTTTGATTTCTTGCAGCCTTATTTTTGCAATCTTCGGAGCATAGATCTTGCACACCTTTTGTCAGATTTATCTGTAGGCAGTTAATCGTTTTTTTAATATTTTGGCAGTTAATTTTTAAAAATTTTTTTTTAATTTTATTTTTTATAAACATATAATATATTTTTATCCCCAGGGGTACAGGTCTGTGAATCGCCAGGTTTACACACTTCACAGCACTCACCATAGCTAATTTTTTAAAATATTTTTGATGTTGTTGTAAATTATATTGATTCTTTAAAATTTTAAGCTCTGGTTCTTTGTCGCTAGTCTATACAAATACATTGGTTTTCGTATGCTGATCTTGTATCCTGCAAGGCTGCTAAACTCAGTGGTTCCAATGGCTTTATTATGGATTCAGAGGAATGTTGTGTGGTGGTGATCATGTCCTCTATAAATAAAACCAGTTTAGTTTCTTCCTTTGCTATGTAGATGCCCTTTAATTCTTCTCTGTGCCTTTGTGCAAGGGCTAAAACCTCCAGTATAACACTGCCTAGAAATGCTGAGAGGGGACATTATTACCTTGAACCTGATCTTAGGAGAGAAGCATTCAGTCACTGTGCGATGTTAATTTTAGAGGTCTTATAGATGCGCCAAATCTAATTGGAGAAGTTCCCCTCGATTCCTAGTTTGCCAAGAATTTTTATCACCAGGTTTCAAGGGGGCAGAGATCCCGAAGCAGCTTAGTTGGGCCATTTGGGGTCTCTGATAAGGCTGCAATCAAGCTGTGCACGGGGCTGCAGGCTTTGAAGCTTGGACTGAAAATGAAGACTCCACTTCTGAGCTCACCACCGAGGCTGTTTGCAGGAGGCTGCCGTTCATCACCGTGAGGGCCTCTCCATGGGGCTGCTCACAATATGGCTTTCCCTAGAGCCACTGATCCTGGGGATAGGGAGAAAGAAAGAAATGTCACCCTGACTTTTACAACCCCCCCCTGCAATCACACCATCTCATCTGCCTTATCTTGTCTGTAATTAGTCTTTAGTAAGTCGCAAAGCCCAGTCTACCCTTAATGGGAATGGCTTACATGGCGATGTGAACACCAGAAGGTACGTCTCGATGGTGGCCACACTGGAGTCTGGCCATCACAAGGTGTTCATGCCAGTTATATTTAATGTGATTATTGAGGTGTTTGGGTTCAAATATAGGATCTTACTCTTTGTTTGCTATTTCTATCATGTGTTCTTGGTCCTACTTCCCTTTTTTCTGCACTCTTTTGAATTCCTTGAGAGTTTTTTGTTATTCCATTCTAATCCCTTCATTGGTTTTTAACTATAAATCTTTGTTGTGTTATTTTAGTTGTTCATAGTCGCTGGTGTACAGCTTTAACTTTCCACAGCTACCTTCAAGTGATATTATGCTACTTCACATATAAGAAGCTTACAACAAGGTATTTCCGGTCTTCCGGTGAGGACTTGGTGATGATATTCTCATATGCTGTAGTTCTATATACGTTGTCAACCTCATAATACATTCTTTATATTTTCACTGTAGTTTTATCTCTTAAAGACATTTCAATGATAATAATAGTCTGCATATTTATCCATAAATTTTATTTAACTGGATGCTGGATATTTTTGCATTTCTAAAAGCATTTTTAAATTCTGTTCTGGGTTGAGGTTAAATTATACGGAAACAATCTTTTTGGTTTTTGCCTCTAATCTTTGGTAGGCTGGAACAAACCAGCTGTAAATCTAGGGTTCATTTTCCCCTACCACTGGGGCAAATCCCTGCTTAGTTCCCTGGTAGATGATTCCTGAGTCATGCGACAGTGCAGGCTGATGTTTGGGACCAGACAGGATGTCATCTCCATTCCCTCTAACCCCATCATGGCTCTTTCCCTGACCCTGGCTGGTTTTCTTACACATGTGCACAGCTCAACATTGGAGGGGACCTTCTTCAGATCTCTAAGACTCCCTTTCTGCAAAGCTATCTTTGCTCAAGCGTTCTGCCCTGTGAATGCCATTTGCCTTGGTTTCCCCAGACTTCCAACTCCATATCTGGGTGTCACCTGCTTCAGCCTCTCTGTACTATACCATACCTTCCATCTCCCAGGGATCACTAGCCTTTGTTACCTGCGTGTCCAGTTTCCTGAGAACCATTGTTTCCTATATTTTGTTTCGTTCTTTGTTTGTTTCAGATGGGACAGTAAATCTGGTCCCCACTCCTGCATCTTTACCATCATCCAAATTTGTCATATCCCTAACTCATTTTGATGGAGAACATTCCGCAGCAACTTTCTGATGGAAGGTTCGTGGGAGATGAGCTTTTGCGATATTTCAGGTCTGAATTTTTTTCTCAACTTACATCTGATTAATAATTTAGGAAAGTATTATTTTCTGTATTGGCAAAATATTTTCCCTCAGAATTTTTAATTCTGAAGGAAACTAGTGCTTTAGTTTCTAATTTTCTGTTGTTGTTTTTTTTTCTCCCCCTGAAAACTTTTAGGATATCCTCTCTATACTTCCTATTATTAAGGTTTGTAACACTGTGTCTTTTTTTTTAAGATTTTTATTTATTTATTTGATATATATATATATATAGAGAGAGAGAGAGAGAGAGCACAGCAAGGGAGAGGGGCAGAGGGAGTAGCAGACTCCCTGTTTAGTGTAGAGCCTGATGTGGGGACCTGAGATCATGATCTGAGCTGAAGGCAGACACTTAACTGACTGAGCCACCCAGTCACCCCATGTTCTTTTTCAGACATTGTGTTGGGCCCTTGAAAGACCCTTTCTATTAAGAAATAATAATAATAAATAAATCCTTTATTTCTGGAACATTTTCTTTCGTGATTTCTCTGAAAATTGATCCCAGACTTCCTAAAATTCAAATAAGGGTCTTCTGATTGGTCTGGGTTCCCTTTTTCACGTTGTTTTGGCTTCTCTGTCATATTAGAGGCTTCCTACAGAAATGGGATGATCTTTGGCTGCACATCCTTATTTAAGACTGAAGCCCTAAATAGCTTTGTGCACACATATGACGTTTGCTAACCGGTAGGCTTTATTATAATGTGATCCCTGAGGTCTGGGGGGCTGAGTGGGTCTTTGGGTAAACTTTCAAATGCCAATACTTACAGATTTTCTTTCTTGTTTTCATCAGTCTGTTTGTGGGATGACAATTTCTCCATTCTCTCGCCAGAACATACAGGGTCAGATGTGGTGTAAGCGGCATGCCACCATTTGGAGAGTCGGGCAGAGACGAGAGCCGTGGGGCAAGCTGTGCTCTCACTGGCCAGTGTGTGTAATTTACTCTTTGTCCCCTTGTTTTCAAGACCAAATGGTGTCCTGTTTTCAGCTGAGCTTGGCATCTCCACGATGACCTTTGCAATGCGACTTCTTTAGGAAGTAAACTTTCAGCATTTTGCCCAAATGGGCCCCTCGGGGATGGGTGGGCAACCGGAGGTCTAACTGCTCTAAGGAAGGCTTTTCACTCATCCTCCAGCTTCGTTCTGAATCCTCACCTCCAATTTGGAGCCTTTCCATAGCTCTTGGGTTCATGTCAGCTTACGTCTAGTTGGTCTCCTGAAGGACATTAGATTCACTTTTCTTCTCTCTTCTTGTCAGGTACCATTCATCCATCTGTTTTGCGTTGTTGGAAATGTGTTGACATCTCTTGTTTGCAATTGTCTCCTCTCTAGTATACTCAACCTCCTGACGAAAGACCATTCTTCTATCTGCTAGTCAGTCACCACTAAGCCCTCTGTTTTCCAGCTCCTAGAATTTCATGGGTATCTCTTGTTTGCTGGAGTCTCTTCTCCTCTTCTATCTGTCCTTGTGGTCTGTGCCTTTTGCATTCCTTTACTATCATTTTAGTGGGATTCCAGGAGGGAGTGGAGATAATGTGTGTGTCCACCGGGCATGCACAGGGAAAGAGAGGGCAGGGGTCCAGAATCCCAGACTGGGAAGCATGGGAAACTGTGGCGGTCAGGCGAGTCAGAATCCACCCCACTGGCCAGAGCTTGCTGACCTCTATTGACCATTCAGGACTAGCTCCAGGAGGAGCAAGGCAGAGACGGCCAACGCACCGCTGAAATACTTGAATCTTCTGTCACCTAGGCCTGGGGGTAGGAATTCATTTCGTTTATTCCATGTGCACATATCAGCTCCTCCTCCATCCAAGTGCAGGCCAACCGACTCCAGAATCCCCACTCCTGACCGCTTAGATTTGCTCTATTATCACGAGAGATCCGAGAAGCAACTTTACCTGTTACCTTGTCCCTCTTTTGAGTGTCACAGTAGTTTCTCTCCTTGAGCTGCTCCAAGCCCAGTGGCCAGAGCCCTTGTTGTCCTGCCTATGTTAACAGAGGTTTGATATTAAACCGATGTGTGTGTATTGGAGGGGGCGGGGTGAGACTACTAGCTCATCTAGGTTTTCTGGTGGTGAGCTTTCCATGAACAATGTCCCTTTGATCTTCGGAAGCAGGCCACAGGGTCCTGCCTACTTGGGACTTAGAATGGGCTGTGGAGGTCAGCTGGAGGCCCTATCCAACCCAGTTTCCTTAGCTGCAGGTTGGAATGATTTGCATTTCAAAGGCCCTAAACCACAGCAAAAAAAAAGCACATTGAGGAAAGATTACTTCTAATTCCTAATGACTCAAAAGGCTCTGGTCATCGTTGGCCACCCAGCTGAAGCCTGTCCAAGGGTGAGTTTTAGGGTAAAACAAGAGAAGGTAAAATGCAGCCAAGCACGGGGAAGATGTGAGACACCGGGAGGTTGAAAGGAAGGGGAAAGGAAGCATGCCCAGCTAAGATCAGTTAAAAGTTCATGTTAATATTTTACAGCATTTCATCAATTTCCTTTCATTTCCAATGTAAGAGCAGGAAGGACTTTTCATAATTTTCTGGCTGGACCCTTTGTTTCATGAATAGGGTCCAGAAGGCCAGATACCTTGTTTATGACCCAATCTAGTGCAGCTGAGCCAGGATCCGAAGCCAGGCATCCAGTCTTCTGGTCCTGGATTCTTCCCTCTGCCGCTCAACCATCTTGGGACACTGCAGGGACTAGAACAGGCTGGCCAACTTGGGTTTGGAACCCATGATGATGAGGCACGGAGGAAGTGCATTAATGGGAAAAGGTCTAGAATATGTATCCTTTCAATGTCTCTTGCTTTTTTTTTTGTTTATTTTGGAAGTTTTAGAATCTCCCCAGTGACTATGGTAGGACTGTGTATTAAGAACCTTAGAACGGCATCTCCTTTAACCTAGCAGATGCATTTCCCAAAACTTATTTCCCCAGAAATAATTTGGAAGTGCACAAAATGCTCACCAAAAGAATGACTCTCAGTTCTTTTTGGTTTTTCAAAGCAAAAAACATTGGCAAGAAACATCCAACAGTAGGGGCAGAGTTGAGTAAATTTTGACACATCCTTATAATGGACAACCACATAGCTACTAAAGTGATTTTTATAGGATATATTTAACAAATAGAAAAAGTGTTTCACATATAAATGAAAAAGCTATGTTATTGGAGAGAATGTAGCAGGTGTGCTATTTTTGGATAAATGATACAAACAGGAATACAAAAATAACTAGAAATATATGTCAAAATGTAATAGGGATCTTGGGTAATGGTATTATTGTCTTCTTATATTTTTCTATATTTTTCACATTATCTGAAAGAAATATACGTTGTTTTCCAATGAAATAAAAAAAAATTTAAAACCCTCGCGGAGTGACAACAAATTGCCAAAGAATATCAACTAGACAATTTTTGACTCACTCTACTTATATAGAAGTGTAGTTCTTCTGAGTATTAGCTCCTAAATACCTCGTAATAGTTACTCTTCTGACTAATCCTGCTCGAGGAAACATTTTGCATGTACCGGCCCTACACTTAGATTTTTTAAAAAAAATCATTCTACTGATTGATTTTTTTTTTTTTAAATCAGAGAATAATCCTTAACAGACAATAGAAGCATTTTAAAACTTTGAAACAGAAACAAACAAATCATTAGGGATCTTGGCTTACAAATTAAAAAAAAAGATGCATATAACTGTCCCCATTGAATGACTTCAAAACAAAATCTGCAGTATTGTTCTTGACCTTTGGATGGTTTTACCTCATTGACTTCAAACCAAACAGTAATAGGAATTTACAAGAGACAACTCTGGCTGTAAGGTCTGAAGCCAACTGTTGCCAAACAAACTTAGCTAGTGCATTTGCAAGGTGAGAATATCCTCCAAACCAGGATACTTTGGAAAGGCAACAGTTGGAAACCAGGACTATCTGGAGCAAAATGGGACTTCTGGTCGACCTATGAATTTGGCTTCTTTTTAGACATTCTGTTTGAGAGGCTATGCAGTATGAGAGAGTGTTGAAATGAGGGTCTTGGACGTGCCCTTGAAACCCAGCCACCAGCTTGCCTGATGGGAAAGCCAAGGTGCAGCATGGGGAGGAATTCACCCCAAGCCACACTGAATTGGTGCCAGAAGTAGCTCTGATAACAATCCAAGGCTGAATGCCCTTTGCTGATAGTTTTCTGTGAAAGAAACAAAATCCTTTTAACAAAGGCCACACAGAGGGCGCTAAGGCTCTCAGAAGAGAAGAGGCAACCCAGAAGTCAAAGAGATGGCCAGAAAGACCTGGCTTTGAATCCCCAGCTTTATTTCTCTGTCTTTATGACTTTGGGGGTAGTCCTGAACCACTCTGAGCCTCAATTTCTTCATCTTAGGATCAGAAGGGTAAGAACTACCTCACAAGGATGTATTGCTATGTACTGGGTACTCAATAAATGGCAACCATCATTGTTCCTCGGTTTGTGCATTGACTCTGCTTTTTAATTGTGGCAAAATACATATAACATAAAATGTAAATGCAATTTACCATTTTAGCCATTTTTTGTGTATACAGTACAGTGGTATTAAGTACATTCACATTGTTGGGCAACCGTCACTGCTCTCCAACCCCAAAACCCTTCATTATTGCAAACAGAACCTTCATAATCCATTAAACATGAATTCCCCCATTTCCACCTCCTCCCCCCAGCCCCTGGCAACCCACATTTTACTTTCAGTCATTCTGAATTTGACTCCCCCAGGATCCTCATCTAAGTAGAATCATACAATATGTATTCTTTTGCATCTGGCTTATTTCAGAATGTCCTTAAGATTGGTCCATCTGATAACATGTAGGAGTCTCTCTTAATTTCCTAAGGCTGACTGATAGCCCATCATATGTACCTACCATATTTTATTTATCTACTCACCCCGGGATGGATATTGGGTTTTTTTTCTACCTTTTGGCCATTGTGAATGATGTTGCTATGAACGTGGGGACACGAGTATTTGTTTAAATCCCTGCATTCAATTCTTTTGTGGATGTACCCAGAAGTGGAGTTGTTGGACCGTATGGTTATGCATTACCAGTGAGTGATGACTGTCTTACCACCGTGGACAGGTTATTAAACCTTTCTGAGCCTCATTGGAAATAATAACTGTCTCTGGCCCTACCATACACTAAGTCGCTATATGCATAATGATGATAAATAATAATGTTGGTTAAAAAAAAAAAATCAGTTGGTTGCTCCAGCTCTGTGAGCAGCTTGGGGTGACCAAAAAGCATTCTCCCTCTTGAGGAGGCTTCAGCTGAGCTCCTCTTGCCTTTCCTTTGCAAAATCCTGTAGTTCCAGAAGTTTCCCCTCCCAGCCTGCTGTACACTCACTTCCCTTCCGCACACTGTGCTCCTGGAAATTTGTGTTTCGTATATTTTAAATGCTCATTATTCCAGGAACCCTGTGGTGTTCTTTCTGTAAAAGCAAGGCTTCGTTGGAGGAAATAACAAACTCAAAATTACGTGTCATAAGTTAGAGCTTTGATGTAAGAAGTTCTAACCTATGTGGAGGACTTCACAGTTTACAAGACACTGTCGCCTCTGCCGGTCCCATCACCTGCTGGGTGTGGGCCAGAGTCACGTAGGGAACCTTCCACACAGAGGAAGATGGGTTGAACATGACAGTCAAAGCCCTGCCTTCGTATTCCTTCCTTGCTACCAACTATGCAAACTTAGCTAAGCTGCTTCTCCCCGGGCCTCAGTTTTCTTACCAGGAAAATGGAGATGGTCACCACCTTGTGCCACAGCTGAAAGGATAGAAGAGGATAGAAGAGCTTAGCCCATGGTAGGGACCCCAAGCAGGCTGTCCTACTGGAGCATGAGCACTGCATTCATATGACCTCTCAGAAACCACGTGCTAAAAGTGATGTTTCAATGAAGGTTCCACACCAGCAAAAATAAAGTGATTTTTCCTGCAGAAATGTCAGTAAAAAAGTTCTTCCACGACCATGTACATATAGCTCTCAAAGGATCACTGTGTCCCATCCCAGTGGCTCTGGCAAGCCAGCGACTTCACTTTACTCTCACCACTGAGGGCCCTCCGTCCTTTGTCACCTGTTTTTTATAACAAGAAAGTCCAGACTTCTATAAAGGGACAAGATTTTTTTTTTTTTTAAGATGAGAACGGTGATCAGCATAATGCATATATAATTTCTAAAATAGAAGCCAGAAGTGGTTTTCTTTAGCGGGGGCTATCCAGGCCCATTCAGTGGAAGGGCAACCATCCCGCCATCTTTTTAGAGCTTTTTAGTGCTTCGTGGAAATTGCACATTCTTCACATTCCCCCGGCCCTCTAGATAGGCAGCGTCAGGACCAAGGTCCCAATTTACAGTCCAAAAACTAACTTCCAGACAGGTGAGGTCAGCTGCCCCAGGAGACCCAGCTGATAGGCGGATAAGGTGGTGTCTTCTCTCTCCACACTGGGTCTGTGGGCCCCAGAGCTGGGGTTGGGGGTGTCCCTGGGTGGCTCCTCTTTCCTGCCCCTGTCCAGGGCCACCCTAGCAGCCTCCGGTGGGGGAGAGGCCCATGCCCCATCCAACTTCAGTCAGTGACAGGCTGTGGGCAGAGGGTCCCCCCGCAGGGGCTGGAGGCTGAAGGCTGGAGAGAGGGGCCTCTTCCAGGGAAGACCAAGCAGTCCCGAGCTCGTGAATAAATAATAATTGTCATTCTTGATGTTTCAGAGGCAATTCTGCAGCCGCCCCTCCCCCGGGAGGCAGGCCGCTGGCAGCCTATAGGCCTGAACAGAATTCCTTGGTTTTGGGAATAGCCTGGAGCACAAGCGCCCTTATCTCCGGTGAGGCCAAGGAGACTCTGTGGGCTCCCGCTCCCTCCTCTGGGCTGGCCTTGCCCCACCCTCCCGGGCCCACCGTCTGGATACAGAAGTCTGACGGATCAGGGCCCCTAGACTAGCGGGTCTCCCACCTCTGCACCCACGATACTCGGTATCCCCGAAGCAGGCTGAGGAAAGCCGGGTGGCCCTTGAAGCTCGCCGTATCCACCTGAGCAATGGGCATGATTAAAAAGCTCAGCTCCGTTCTGCTGTGTGCACTGAGAGCAGTCGGGGAAACAGCCTGGGAATACGCCACCGTCCAGCCGGTCCGTAGCCAGCACTAGTCCGGCTCTGGTTGGGAGGGGTGAGGGGAGGAGGGCTCCAGCTTGTGGGGGTACCCAAGGAGACCTCCTGTCTGTACTGGCCTTGAAGGAGGCGATGTATGGGACCCTCCGGAAGAGGGAATGACAGCCTACGAGCTGGGGCGGGAGGGGGGTGTCCCACGGGGGCAAAGGCAGAGTACAGAGAAGGGCCAGGTGGAAGGGCGGGCGGCCAGGCCCTCTCCCCTGGCTCTGTGCTGGGAGCCCAGAGGACAGCTGCTCCCTGTGGCTCCTCAAGTCGTCTCGAGCTCAGTTCACAGCACGGGAGACCCGCCCAGCGAGTCCCAGCCACCCTTCTCCTGCGTGGTGCACACGCGGATCTCCAGGCACCCCCAGGAGCGTGCCCGCACGGATCTGTAGGCCTGGGCGGGGCCGGAGACTCTGCAGGTCCGGATGCTCTCAGCGATGTCGAGTCGAGGCTCCTGTTCGGGGTTGGGGGGCCACACTTTGAGCAGCTGGCTGGGGAGGCCCCCACAATGCCCCGGGAGCTTCTGGTAGAAATGATTCTTCGCTGTCTGCCCATTGCGTGTGTGTATGTGTGTGTGTATGTGTGTGTATGTGTGTGTGTGTGTGTGTGTGTGTGTGTCCCTGCTTTCTAGTAAACATCTACCGCTAGGCTCCTCTCTGCTCACTCTCTCTCTCTCTGATTCCCACTCTCCGACTCCGTTCCTGTGTTCTGGGGGTCCGTCTCGCAGGCTCATGGGTCTCTCACCTGGGTCTCACCCTGACGGCGGGGTGCTCAGGTCTTGAACGCCATCTGTCCCCGAGGCTGCCTGTCGGAAAGCTCTTCTGGGCTCCGGCGGACAAGGGGGGTGGTCACGTGGCAGGGAGACGCGCCGAGGGCTAACAACTGGCTGACAGCTGGTCACAGCTGGTGACAACTTGGGCAGGCCCGGGCGTGGGAAAACACAATTCAGGCAGCAACAGATGGGAAGGGGACCACACTCAGAAGACAGCCGACAGACGGCCGCACAGTGCACGGACGGCAGAGCCCAAGCCCCTGCTCCTGCCAGCCCGGGGCCACATGACCGTCCCGCCTTTCTCACTGCCCACTCGCCCTGCAGCTCCTGGTCGGAGTGGGCCGTCCTGTCCCGGGTGTCACACGGCTGCTCCCCGCTCCTGCTCAAGTGGAATGCGGATTTTCTTCGGGGGGCTCGCGAGGGGTAAGAAGCAAACATCTGTGGACATCCACGAGGACGCTGACTTGGAGGTTCCGCACGTGTGCGTGTTTGAGCCAGGAAGAGTGTGGAGGGGGCATGCTGAGAGAGAGGGGGGATGGTGCCATGTGGGTGAGGCTTCTAGAAAGCTAACGCCCATCGTGAAGATTAAATGGGTAAAATACAGTGCCTGGGAAACAGGAGCTAGCATAAAATACATACGCCGGTCATCGTCATGGTGGTTTTTGTCACTTTAAACACTGAAATTTTATTCTAGCATTTTGAATAGAAATGATTCTAGAACATGCTATGGACACTGTATGTGGATTACACAGGCTTCAATAAAAAAGTTTCATTGAAAAATATTAAAATGCTGCAAATGGCCTTGCTTTCTTTATCTGGAGACACTGAGTTCATTAAACCAAGAGTGTGTCCTGCCGCTGGAAGAGATGCTGGATCCCACCACCCGACCCTGAAGTTCTTGCCTCCTCTCTCACTCAGGGCTGGGAGTCACTTGTGGCTTCCCCCAGGAGTCCCTCCTGGGTTGCTGCTGCTGCTAACAGCTCAGCAGGCAGAGAACCAGGGTTGCCAGAAGTGCGGGAGAAGCAAGAGTGGACTCGGTGACCCCTAAGAGGCTTTTTGAACAGTAGAGGGTGTGGTGATTGTGAGTCCCTGGGTGGCCAAGACTCTGTTTTTCAGAAGATCCTTATTTCTTATTTACCTACTTTTGGCTAATATCGTGTGGGTGTGCTCTGTGTGTGATTATGTGCGTGTGAGAGAGAGTCACACGTGACCACTTGCTCGGTAACTAAGAGGGTAAGACCGCCGACAAGGGCACCCTAGCCCGAGGTTGGAGTTCACATAACAGCGGAGGGCTGTCCTCCCCGGGGACCTGGCCCAGACCCTTTAGAGTAAAGTCCAAGCAACCTTCCGTGGCCTGCCTGTCCCGCCTCCCCAGCTTCCGGCCCTGCCCTGGCTCCCCACAGCCCACGGCACTGATCTTACATTTCCCCAAACATTCCTGGCTTTTCCCACGCGCAGGTCTTTGCGTGTATGGTTTCGTCCATCTAGAATGTTCTTCCCCCGTCCCCCACACTCATCTTCAGAGAGGCCTTTGCTCACCATCACCCCTTCAGGTCCCTTCTCTTGGGACCATTCATTTCCTTCGCTTGTGTGTTTCCTTCAGTAGCGTTTGTCACAATTTAGAGTAATTGTGTGTCCCCTTCTGCTCGTAACCTGTCCACTCCCAACCACACCGGAAGCCCCGTGTGGGCCAGGGCCGCGTGTGATCTCCTCACTGTCTTATCTCCAGCGCAGCCCTCTGGCCTGTTACACATTCAGAGAATATTCAGCGAAGGAATAAACTTCTTTGCATAGCTCAGAAGTCCCTGCCTCGCCGAGCACAGAAGCTTTCCAAAATGACCAAAAATAGTCAAGTGTCCCTAAAAGAAGGACCAGGCTGCCCCCATTTCCTGAGTCTTTGGGGGCAGCTTGCTAAAGAGGAGGCAGACGAGACAGTCTCCCTCCTCAAGAGGTCTGTGGTCTACAGGGGAAATGTCACAGGTACAATGGCTCCTCCAAGTATCACCCCGGAACTTAGCAGCGCAAAGGAACCACCGATTATGCGCACTGATTCTGTGGGTTGGGAGTTGAGACGAGGACAGCTTGTCTTTGTTCCATGATGTCTCAGCTGGGAGACACCAAATCTGGGATCCTCTAAAGGTTTGTCCCCTTACCTGTCTGCTGGTTGATGCTGGCTGCTGTGGGAGGGGAGGGGGCGGGGGGCTTGCTGAGTCCTTTTAATGGGCTTCTCCATGCCGACTCCCCTGTGGGCTAGTTTGGGCTCCCTCACAGCATGGTGGCTGGTTTCAAAGACAGGCATCCCCAGGGGTCCTAGGAGACACCACACTGCCTGTTATGAACTAGCCGCCAAAATCATGAAGCATCGCTTCTACCACATTCTACTAGACGAAGGCAGTCACAGCACGCCACCCACTCTTGAGGAGAAATAAATTCTATCTGGACCAGGGGTGGCAAGGTTCTAGAAGGCTACGGGGGACTGAAAACATGGCTGTTGCCATTTTTGGTAAATATGATTGGCCATAGGAAGATAATAAGCAGAGCAATAATACAGGATGAGAAGAGTCTGATATCCTCTGAGATCTCACATTGTGGGACTGGTCTTGGGACACAGTAATATCCTTAGTGGGACAAACCTAGGACATCAGTGAAAGGGGCTTTAACCCGAACATCTCCTTACACAGAAGGCGCCAGGTAGATCTTTCATGCCCAGTATCTCGCTCAGTGAAATAACGTCAGTCAGTTGCTTCCCTCATAGCTCACCAAAGATTTCTACACGTATTTTAGAATCCTCGTTGCAAACCTCTCAGGTCTGATGTGCCAGCTTTACAGAGGAGAAAGCTGAGGGTCAGGGCAAGTGAGGGGGCCCAGCCCCAGTTCCCAAAGCCCAGTGACGGTGGCATCTACTCTCCGCGCACGAGACCCTGTGTCACGGCCCCTCGTCCCACCATATCTAATGACAGACACAGACAGGATTTCAGGTTCTTTAGACCAGGGGGGAGATGTTGACAATTTTATATCATTTTGCACTTTGCAGCTGGTGTGAAAACAGACGTTTGTCTCTGGAACGTGTCTGTGATTCCCTCCCACGGACACCCTGCCATCCCCCGGGGGCTTCTCCGGTGCCGGTGGAGAATGAGGCCCTGCCAGCTCCAAGCCAAATCATGAAGTCCTGTCCCGTCTGGGGAGCCGGCTCCCCTTTCTCACCAAGTGTGGTTTCGAGAAAAGCGCACACTCATCACTGGGGCTCTCGGGGATCCCACAGAGTGAGAGCAGCTCGGCGGTGGCGGCTTTCTGGCCCCGTGAAAAGAGGGAGGGCAAGTCACTTCCCCTACGTGAGCTTCAGTTTTTCGCTCTGTAAAATGGGAACAGTATTAGCTGCCCTTTCACGGGCGGAGGACCACGCTCTTCTTTTGGGATCCAGATTTTGAATGGGACTCCTTTGGGAAAGCTACGCGTATTACTTTAAGGAAAGCTAGCAGCTCTAACAAGTCAACTGAAAAACATGCCATGACTCACATCAAGTAGAGGTGTTTTGTTTTGTTTTGTTTTGTGTCTCACCCACGTAAAGTCTAAAATGGGTGCTCCTGGTGACTCTCCTCTGAGGGCCGATCCAACAGCCAGGCTCTTTCCCCATCGTCTTTAATACATGGCTTCCAAGACGCTGCTGCCCATCGGGCGCTGGAAGGGGAAGGAGAGCAGGAAGAGATCCCTGCTCTCAGCCTCCTGGGTCCGGAGGGGACCCGCATCACCTCTGCGCACGTGCCGGGGGGAGCACTGTCATGGGGCCCCATCTAGAGGCACAGGGTCTGAGAAAGGCCACAGTCTCTGCCACAGTTGTTAAGTCTGAGTATCTTTTTCTTTTTATGATGGGAAAGAGGAAGCTTTCTTTACAGCTTTTGAACAATTTCTCTCTGCCTTGTACACACACGCACACCCCTCCCCCGCTCCCCGTGCACGCACACGCACGCACACACTTCCTGCTCTCTAATTGTCTGAGCCCCAGGCCCCTGACCCTCTGCACCCTGACCTTCCCCGCCTCTTCCCTCTGAGCCCCAAACACCTACCCGTTGCTCCCTAACGAGTGGAGCTGGCCATGAGCCTCCCGGTGCACTCTTCCCAGAAGCAAGAGACGGATTCAGCTATCAAAGGCCTGGCCCGGAGTCTTGGGAGGATCTCAGAGCCGCATTATCTGGTGATCGGATGCAGTTTTTTTGGCCCTTGAAATTGTTCTGTGCATCTTGGTTGTGCTCAGGAACAACAGCTGGGATGGTCAACAACATCTGGGTTTGCTTCCCCCCCGCATCCACGTGGGGTTCGGGGAGGGGGCGGCGGGGCCCGGGGGACCCTGCGACAGCAGTCCAGGCCACACAGTCAAGAAAGTCCGCAAAGCCACCTTCCTCGCAGAGAAGCAGAGCTCCAGGAAGCGGGGAGCGGAAGCCCGGGGCCAGCCCTGGGCAGAGCTGGCAGAGGAAGGTAGCGAGGGTGGGGGGCCCGGAGCAGCTGCAGGAGCTGAGGGCCAAAAGAGGTCTGTGCAGAGAAATGTGCCTTCCCTCCCTGTCTCCATCCTTCAGCGTCCCCTGCAGTTGCCTCCTCCCCTGCCAGGTAGCAATTTTTATTTGCTTCATATTATTCCTTCTATTTAAAAAACCTTAGGTTGGGGCGCCTGGGTGGCTCAGTAGGTTAAGCCTCTGCCTTGGGCTCAGGTCATGATGTCAGGGTCCTAGGATGGAGGCCCGCATGGGACTCTCTGCTCAGCAGGGAGCCTGCTTCCCCCTCCCCCCCCCCCGCCTGCCACTCTGCCTAGTTGAGATCTCTCTCTCTCTGTGTCAAATAAATAAATAAAATCTTTAAAAAAAAAACAAACAAACACCCTAGGTAAATGAATTAGTACATACACTCAAAGCAGTCCTCCCCAGATAAGTGAGAGCATCATGCACTTTCCTTCGTTGTGCTCTTCACTTAATAACCCGTTCTGGAGATGTCTCTATTTCAGTGTCAATAGTCCTTAATTCATCTTTTGGTCCCCTATTACTCCACTGCGTGGATAGATCCGAGCTCGTTCAGTTACTCCCCCACCGATGGAAACGTGGATCATTTCAAGGCGTTTGGCATTTGACATGCGATCTATCTCAATTTGGAGAGGTGGCTTCTGTCCTAGAAGCCCTCAGAATTCCGTCAAGTCACCCCCGAGAAGGACACACCTGCTCTCACCCCAGGACCAGACAGAGGGGAACCCGTGCATCCTTCCTCCACACCCCCCACGTCCATTTGTGAGTGGAGGAGACCACATGGAAATGCGTTACCAACCTTGGTCCCCAAAGGTAACAAATCCCTCCTAAGGGTTATTTAGCTTTGGATTCTGGGCTCCGGCTGCATAATCTCACTTCCGGTGGCTCTACGATAATTTATAAGACCATCTCTGGACGTTAATTCTGGCTTTGCTGTTGACAGAATTGTAAATGACAAGCTACGTTGTGCATAGAGCTTTAAGATGCATTTCATGTTATTTTTGTGGGATCTGGAGGTGGAGAGGATTTCAACATGTGTGCTCAGTCTGAGTTCTGACCCAAAGCTCTACATAATTTTTTGTTATAGAAAATTTTCAAGGCAGACCTCCCTCCCTCCCTAAGCTCACTTCAACATTATCAACATTTTGCTCATCTTCTCTCATCTGTTCAGACTCTTAATTTTCAACTTGCTGGAGTGTTTGCAGGTAAGTCCTGAACCATAAAATTTTCCGTAAATTATGTCACATTTGAAGTTTTTAAGTTTAGAATCAGGTATCTTAGTCCCATGCCCTAAAGCGTAAGATTTTCATCTACCTCGTTCTTTCCCAGATGCAACTAGTCTTATCTGGGCCCTGTACCCCCCACCCAGGATACCTGAGGCATTTTCCTACTTTGTCACCCAAACGGCAGCATATCGTAAGCACTGTTCTCAACCTTTCTTTTTTCCACCAAATAACATAGAGGAGATCTTTCCATATTGGTTCATTAAAAAACTCCTTTATTCTTTTTTGCGGCTATTATTTCACTGTAGGACGATGTCATAATACGTTTAATGCATTTCTTTTAGGTCATTTCTCTTCTCTTGCCGTTACGAACAATGCTGTACTATACACCTGGGTCCACATCACGCCCGGACCAGTGTTTTTGAGGCCACCCGTGTGCCAATTCATAACCTGGCTGTTTCCTGCCACGGTGGAGTTTCCGTCCTCTGGGAATGCTGCTCTCTCAGTGTTGTCTTGATTTTCCTTCGGGTTTTGCCACCTATGCCTGTGTCCGCACACAGTACCTTGCTTTCGATTCACATGATTTGGAACTTAGGTGAACGGACATGCGCACTAGGTTTTCCTCGGTGATTTGCTTCATTTCTTCAGTATTCAGTTCTGAGCTTTCTCCGTGACGCGTCACGCAGCTACCGCTCATTCCTTTTCCTTTCCCTGCGCTACTCTGTTGTACGAACATGTCCTAAATTCGATTAGTCATTATCGACAGAGTGTCGATTGCTTCTGGTTTTGCTATGACATACAGTGCTGTCCCGATTACCCGTTTCCTTGTCTTTCCCCGCAGGTGCAAGAGCTTCTCTGGGCTGTTCTCTAAGAAGAACCACTGGATCCATGCAGATACTTACCATGTGAGGCCAAGTTACTTTCCAAAGTGATGACACCAACTCATCCCCCCACCACGAGCACCGACCTATCCTGTCTGCTTCAACGTCACCAACAACGGATAGTTTCAGACTTTTAAATTTCTGCTGCTCTGGCAGGTGTGAAATGTGTTTCATTAGGATTGAACATTGTGTTTTCCTAATTGGTAATTAAACAGAGCATCTTTTGATAAGTTTGTTGATTATTATAAAAGATTCTTGTTAGGTCTGGTGTCTCTTTAAGGCTTTTGCTGGATTTTCTATGGGGTTTATTTTATCGTGTAGATAATAATTAATGCTTTGTCTGTTACATGTCTTAGAAATGAATTCTTCAAGTTTGTGGGCATTCCCCACCCCCCTTCCCAGTTTGTGAGAGTCTATTCTTTCTCTATGGTGTCCTTTAAACAGGAATTTTACATTTTATATAGTCAGATTTATTTATCTTTATCTTTTTTTTTTAAAGATTTTATTTATTTATTTGACAGAGATCACAAGTAGGCAGAGAGGAAGGCAGAGAGAGAGAGGAGGAAGCAGGCTCCCCGCTGAGCAGAGAGCCTGATGCGGGGCTCGATCCCAGGACACTGGGATCATGACCTAAGCTGAAGGCAGAGGCTTTAACCACTGAGCCACCCAGGCGCCCTATCTTTTTTTTTTTTAAAGATTTTATTTATTTATTGGAGAGAGAAAGAGAGAGCACAAGCAGGGGGAGGGGCAGAAGGAGAGGGAGAAGCAGACTCCTGGCTGAACAGGGAGCCCGATGAGGGGCTCCATCCCTGGACCCTGAGATCATGACCTGAGACCAAGGCAGACACTCAACCAGCTGAGCCACCCAGGTATCCCTAAAGTGAAGTATCATTCTAACATGGGGGTAGTTTCTGCTTCTCAGGATGTTGTGAGGATTGAACCCAATGATGTGTGTGACGTGTCCACCATAATGAACAGCTACCATGTAAGTGACTAGGGAATCCGCCAGTGGAGTCACCTTGAGGAAGGTGCCCTTGCTGTCTGGGTCTGCCCCCATTGTGAGCGGTAGGACAGTCTCGTTCTTCCCAGCCAACCACAGAGTCAGAGGAGTGAGAGAAGGGACGTGAGAACACTGCAAAATGTCGGTCATGTGACAGCTCATATTCGAGAACGCTAACAGTCCCGTCCTCTTTAAGAAGCATTTTCTAGTTTCACGGACACCATGAAGGCCTTTCCATGCACTTGATTTTCATCCTGATTGCATACACGTGCTTGGCTCACTGGAATGATCTAGCAGTGGTTGTTCCTGGGCACTAAGCTGTGAGGGAAGAGACTCGGGGCCAGAAAAACTGGCTTATCGAGGTCCAGCTGACTTTGTTCCTGTAGGGAAGGAAAATCTTCCTTCCACCCTCTTAGGTTCTACGACCAAACCTATGAATTAAATGGACATAAGAGAGATTCACAGAAGGAAAGGACACAGGTTTTATTTAGTATTCGCATGATTACCTGGGAGTCATCAAAAGGAAAATGAAGACTGAAGAAGCATTAGGCTCAAGGGCTTAAATACTTTTTCCACAAAGGATAATAAATCGTGGCGATGTAACAAGACAAAAGGACTTGGGCTGGGGACAGTCAATTGTGTGACAGTGACTGGGAAATGGATACAGGAAGCTACTTGAAGATACAGGCCATTTCAGCAGGTTTGTTTGTACTGGTCCATTCTGGCATTGACGCCAGTCTCCAGCGATAAGAATGTTCTTCTTTCCCTAGTAGAGGGAGGGCACATTTCTCACGGGAAATCTTAGGTAGAAAGCGGGACTTTCTCAAGGCCCTTCAGGTCAAAATAACCATATGCCGTACTCTGGGGCGGCATGTGCGAATCCCGTTACTCCCCAACACCCAGCTACCTTTAAGGGGCTTCCAAGCTTCACCAGCAGCCTGTGGCGCCCACCCCTCACCACCAGGTACCTGCCTTTCATTCGGACCGTCTCCCCCGCTGGGCAGCAGCAGCCTGGCCTTTGCTCCTTGTCTGCAGAGCCCACGGAGATATTGCAATGCTCACATCTCCCACCACGTTCCAGCCAGTCCTGTTATGACTCTGGAGGCGGTCAGGGCTGGAGGAAGAATTCTGGGTTGTGAGTTTGAAGGCCCTGGATTCGAGATCCTTCTGGGCTCTGTGACCAGGGCTATATGATTTCTACCCACGGCAGTTCCTCTTCTGAGAGTTCCACACTGTTCTCGTCCTATGCCCTGCTGTGCTGGGGGGATGATGCTTTTGACATAAGAGCTCTTTTCTTTCTTTCTTTTTTTTTTTTTTTAAAGATTTTATTTATTTATTTGACAGAAAGAGAGATCACAAGTAGGCAGAGAGGCAGAGAGAGGGGGAAGCAGGCTCCACGCTGAGGAGAGAGCCCAATGCAGGGCTTGATCCCAGGAACCTGGGATCATGACCCAAGCCGAAGGCAGAGGCTTTAACCCACTGAGCTACCCAGGTGCCCCTCTTTTCTTTTTTTTTTTTTTAGATTTTATTTATTTATTTGACAGAGATCACAAGTAGGCAGAGAGAGAGGGGGAGGCAGGCTCCCTGCTGAGCAGAGAGCCCGATGTGGGGCTTGATCCCAGGACCCTGAGATCATGACCTGAGCCGAAAGCAGAGGCTTAACCCACTGAGCCACCCATGTGCCCCAAGAGCTCTTTCCTTTACATACTTTTTTTACAGACACTCCATCCAAACTTGGGCTGAGAAGGCTTTGCTGAGTCTACTAGATGTGGAGCTAGTGTTTGCTTGTTTGTTCGAATCAACAGAGAATGGCTTCTCTTTCCGTTTTCTGTGCCAATGCTCTCTTTGACTGTTTCTCCCTCCAGTCTAAGGGTAGAGTAAGCCCTAGCTGTCCCTACCCCCTGCCCCCTTCTCCCCTCCACTCCCCTGTCCTGCTTATGTTCTGACGACAGGGGTTGCACTAAACTCCAGCTCCCCTTGGCTGGAGAAGTCACTTCTGGATTAGCATCCAAGCTGAAACAGATTACTTCACTGGCAAAAATATATACAGTGAGATAAAATCTCTGGGTTTTTTTCTTTTTTTCAGTCTCCTCTGGCCCTGGGCTCCTCCTAGTAGACACAGGCATATGGCTTCTCGGGAGTTTAGGGTTGTCCCAGCGATAACACCAAGAGAAAGAAACCATACCTATTCCTTTTATTATTACTTCCAAACTAGGCTCTTGCAAAGCAAAAGTGGAATCCCTTTTACTATTTTAAGCACATTTGGAAAGCTAACAAAGGGAAGACTGACACCTGGGTGAAAGTCATTGAGCAGGCAGGTAGAAAGGGTAACAGGTGAAAAACAACCCAAGCATTAACTGAGAGGTCTCTGTATTTAACTAATCAGTAGTAACTAATCCAGACAGCTCTGCAACGTAGACTTTGAGAGGTTTTGGTGAAACACTGCTCTGTATGAACCTGTGAGGAACCAGTCCTTTGACCCCCAGAAAGCGACTTGAACTTTTTGTCAATTTTGTTTAAATTGTGGAATATAACAAATGCAAAAAAGAGAAAAAAGCCTAACAGTGTAGAGCAAAATAAATGCATTTAGAGTGAACATCTGTGTACCCATCACCCAGGTCAAGAATTAGAAGACTGGCATCACCCCCCAGGGTATTCCCTCCCTGAGCACATTCCCTTCCCCATCTCCCAAAAGTAACCGTTATTCTGAATTTTATGGTGAACAGTTGCTCATTTCTTCCAAGCTTTGCTATCCAGATATATAAGTCTAAATAATGTAATTTAGTTTTGTCCGTTTGGGACATTACATTAATAGACTCCTACCATGTAGGCACTTTCTTTTAAATTTTATTTTATATAAATTCAATTAATTAACATATAACGTTATATTAGTTTCATAGGTAGAGTTCAGTGATCCTACAAACACTTTTCTTTCGCTCAGTGTGCTTTTAAAACTCATTTGTGCTCCTGCATGTAGCTTGATGGCCTTAATTTCCACGGTAACATATTAGTGCATGATACGAACGTACTGTACATTGTTTACCCATTCTACTGTTCGTGGAGATTTTTGTTGTTTTCAGTTTTTTACTCAAACAACACAACTCTGAACATTCTTACAAAGTCTCCTATGTTTCACTTATTCATCCCTCCTCCCTCCCAGACCCCCGGGAGCTCTGATCTCTTTACCATCTCCTTAGCTTTACCTTTTCCAGAAATGTCATACAATTGGAGTCCTACAATACGTAGCCTTTTCGGATTGGCTTCTTTCGCTTCTAAATACCCATTTAAGTTTACTCTATGTCTTTCCATGGCCTGATGGCTCACTTATTTTAATTGCTGAATAATATCCCATTGTATATGTAAGTGGACAGTTTGGTGAGTTTTCACATACATACGCACCTGTGTTACCCCCATTAAAGCATAGAATGTGTCTATCTCTGGCCCCCCCCCCGCCCCAAAACATTTCTTTATTTCTTTCCATGGTCACTACCAGCCACCACAGCCCCTCACTCTCTCCCCAGGCCACCTCTGGTCTTGTTCCTACCACCACATATTAGTTCTGCCTGCTCTAGAACTTCAGATCAACCGTGTCCAAGCCTATGGACTCTTCTACAGCTGGCTTCCTTCCTCTGCAGCAAAAGGAGTTTAAGATTCATCCATGTTGTTGCAAGTCTCATGGTTGTTCTTTTTCATAGCACGACTATGCCACAGTTCCTTTGTCTGTTTACCTATTCACGGACACTGGGTTTTTTTTTTCCCCCCAATTTTTTATTATAGTGAATAAAGCTATTATAAACATCACTCACAAGTCTTTTCTGGGGACGGATGTTTTCATTCCTCTTAGGTAATTACGTAAAATTGAATTGATGGGTCAGAGGGTAAGTTGATGTTTAATTTTTTACAAGAAAAAGCCAAACTGGTTTCCAATGTGTTGGTCCCATTTTACACCCTAACCAGCAGTCAGGAACTCTTGTGGCTCCACACTCTTACCGATGCTTGGCATTATAAGTCTTGAAAAAAAATGTTTTCTTTTGTTGCTTGGTTTGTGGTAGTATTTCACTGTAGCTTGGATTTACATTTCCCTGATGATTGAAGACGCTGAACATCTTTTTATGGGCTCATTGGCCATTTCTGTCTCTTCTTTCTGAAATGTCTATTGCATTTTTTGCTTGTTTTTAAATTGGACTGCTTGCCTTCTTATCTTGGGTTCTAAATTTCTCTAGAGGCTCTGGATGTAGCTCCTTGGTTAACTTTATATACTGCAAATACTTTCTCCACATCCTTTCATTTAAAAAAGCCAACAACCTGGGCGGCTCAGCCAATTAAGTGCCTGCCTTCAGCTCAGGTCATGATCTCAGGGTCCAGGGATCAAGCCCCACTTCGGGCTCTCTGCTCGGTGGGGAGCCTGCTTCTCCCTCTCCCTCTGCCTGTTGCTCTGCCTACTTGTGATCTCTCTCTCTGTCAAGTAAATAAAATTTTTTAAAAAAGAAAAAAAGCCAACAACCATGCTTTTAAAGACTTTCTGTCACTATCACTTCACCTGCTGTTTTCCTTAATAGCCCTTCATCATCTGACACATTGATATAGGCTTGTTCAAAAGAGCTTCCCCTCCCCCACCAAGATTTATTTATATATTTGAGAGAGAGAGAGAGAGCAAGCAGGAATGGGGGGAGGGGCAGAGACAGCGGCAAGAGACAATCTCAAGCAGACTCCCCGCTGAGCCGCTGAGCCAGGAACCCAACACAGGGCTCCACCCTAGGACCCAACATCATGACCTGAACTGAAATCAACAGGCCTCCGCTTAATGGACCCATCCACCCAGGCCCCTGAAATATACTTGTTGTTAGTCCTTTCTTCCCCACCCCATGTAAATTTCATGAGCACAGGATCTTTGTCTCCCAGCTCAGCCATGGATCCTCAGGACCTAGAACACTGGCCCAAAATAAACATGATTAACTCTTTCTTTCAAAGAATGGATATAGTCCAATGCTGCCTATCTCCGAGGAGTAACAGAAGCGAAACTGAACATTCATTTTGAGTATATATACATTTACTTGGTCAGTTGATATCCAAAGTAAAATGTGGGAGCACCTATCTACTTAAAAAGATTCAAAAGAATAACTTGGACAGAAGAAACATTGGATTCTTACAGGGTTAAAGAAGATCCCTCTGGAAAATTATGCCCTTTTAGAAAGACCTAAAAAGCTATTGTCTTCAATCTTTTTTTTTTTTTTTTCCTAGCCTGTTGAGCTTTTTAAAAGAAGAGTTGAGACCGTTTCCTCACCGGGAGTTATACGGTGAATGAATAGCCATTATCTGTGCGTGCACAGTCTGAAAATTGCAGCCATGGATAATGACATTCATCGAGAGAAGTTTTTGAGAGTCAGAGAGAGGCTGCCATAACAAAATATATTTATAGAGTTCTCTTGTCTTGACTTTGAATAATTTGATATCAGAATAAAACTCTTAGGCATTAACCCTTTGATCATAATTATATGCTTTTTGGGGGGAAGCTATTGGACGAAGTGTCAAGTATTCTAAAATACAAGCTCTCAATTTATAAATTCAGCAGTGTCTGTAAATTACATTGCAGGATATTGCAATTTTTTTTCCCCAACAGTTTCACAGGGTAGACATTGGCTGACCCAGACGTGGTTTCACCAGCTCAATGATACCTTGGTAATTGACCTACCCAACCAGGAAATCCACTTGTGTCTACCCAGTTCAGGTTTCTGTCCTTGATGATATCTGTAGGCCTGTTTAACTTCACACTCAAGGACATGGTTCTCAAGAACGTGAATTAGTCTACAGATTGAGTTATGTACAGATTAGCTAAATTTATTAATACAACTATACACTTACATACATGCAAATACAATAACTTCTAAGTAAAATAACATATATGTATGATTGTGATGTGGTTCTGGTGTTAATTAAATACTAATCCCCAAAAGTAGGGGCTTGGTAAAGAACATTCTTACCAAGAGCCATAGTCATTTCCTGTGCAAGATGCTGTATGCACGAATGACACCCCCTGGGGTCTGGGATGTGAGCAGTGCCCACTTGAGTTGTGCAACTTGGCAGCCCTGGGGCTCATACCGTTCTCTTTGGACTCTCCATTTTCATCGTTTTGTAACCAAATGCTTTCCAGTCTCACTGCTACTACACTCCCTGTGGAGTGCTCTCAGACTCTCCATTTGCAAATGTCCCAGATTAATCTTTAAAGAACTGATGTGTTCTACACAAACAAAGGAGAATAGCAACTCTTTTTCCCCATTCCTTTGGCCATGGACATTCTAAATACCTCAGGATCTGTGAGGATATGAAAGTCCAGTGGAACCTTCTAGCATTGCTTCCACAGAAGCTATTATATGGTTACCTGTGGTTCTAAGTGGGAAAAAGAATCTTCCAGAATACATCCTACCTGGAAGATATCTTTTCAGTTTTTAGTTACCATTACTTACTGCTTGTTCAATATTTTCTGTGGAAGTGAGACTTCTGGTCACTGGCTATAGTTTTTAGTTATTATAGCAATCTAGTAGGTGAATATACTTAGAAATCAAGCCAATTTATAAACCAAATACGATTGTGTTCCTATTGTATCCTGAGCCCCTAGCTCGGTGCTTGGCACAACCTCAGTTAATATTGTTTTAACTGAGTTAACGCGCTGAGCAACCCAGGCACCTGTTTTAACTAAATTAAAATTGAAATCTTGTAAGCTAGGGAATTAAATTGGTTTTGAGTTATTTGTACTGATTTTGTAGTAGAAATAATAGATAGACTTGCATTGAATCAAAATAATGGATCATTTATCTATTTTGAGTTTATTAAAAAAAAAACAAACACAATCTGAGTTTGCATTTAATAGAGATCTCTAGTAAACTGGATGGAGCCTTGTCTAAAAGATTTTCTTTCTAAAGCATAAGGCTGTTAGATAGTAGAAGAGTTCCTTGAATTGTGGAAATCAATTATTTTGGAAACTTTTCAGAACAAAAGAGGCAATTAATTTTTTTTGAGCAATTGGGGCATTATCTTAAGATAATCAGGATGAAATTTCTTATCGATAACTGATAATTTAGTAATAATTGATTTGAATGGCGCTTTTCAGTTTAACACGTGTCACCATTTAAACTGTATCATCTGAGCCACACATCCATCTTGATATTACACGACTTATTTTCATTCCCATTTTGAAAACAAAACCAAAGCTCAAAAAGATAAAGTGATGGGTCGAGATTTATGCATCTGGCAAGTGTTCAACTTCTAAAGCGATATGCCTTCCTCTACATCCCACCATCCATTTTAATGCCATGAAGGAAGACAGAATGATTCACATTAACAGCGGGTTAATTCGGATTTCAGGCGTTATACTAGGTGTTTGAGAACTGAGGCTACAAAGTCAAGTAAGAGCTCCCTCGAGGACTGCACATCCCTGAGAGACACTGATGGTGGAAAGCCCGGAACCGCGCCATGTGATGAGTGCCTATGGGAGTGCTTGCCGGTGCCGCGTGCAGACAGGGTCCGGGATCTTCTCAAGGTAGGACAATGTCCTATTCCTCCTTTGATCTCCTTGGAGCCTTGGGCACATAGTGGGTACTCAGAGAACACATGTTAGATGTAGAATGGCTGAGTTGACATAAGGGAGAATAAGTTAGGTGACTCCTATATTCCAAGGTGGGTAAAAATTTTCTAGGACATTCTAGGTAGAGGAAGTGATGAGGTCCCTGTGCTTCTAGTGGTCCCTATTTTAGAGATATGTAAGATTTTATTTATTTATTTGACAGAGAGTGAGAGAGAGCATAAGCAGAGGGAACAGCGGGCAGAGGAAGAAGCAGGCTCCTCTGAGAGCAGGGAAGCCCAATGTGGGGCTCAATGCCAGGACACTGGGATCATGACCTGAGCTGAAGGCAGACACATAACCAACTGAGTCACCCAGAAGCCCCTAGAGGTCCTCTGTTTATAGGGCAGTCACGTTAGTTAAAGAGATGTCTGTGTTTACAGAGATAATGGGAGATGGTTTTACGTACATCATCCTGCCGTTAGTGGAGTCCGACACGTGATGTCTAGCCCTGTGCATTTCACCATGGAGGGTGTTGCTAAGTGGGGCAGTGGAGAGTCCACTTCCGTGAGAAAAAAAAAGAGAGAGAGAGAGAGAGAAAACACTAGAAGTTATTTTTTTCTCCCTTTTCCCCCCATTGCTTTAAAATTGCACTACCTTTCTGTTCATATTAAGTGCCGCTCTTGAGAGAACGATCCCTGTTTCCGAGTGATTCGTCAAGAACATTGAGTGCCAGACCAAAAGCTAATTAAGGCTTGTCACATACCATAATGGCACCTCAGTAATACACCAATTAACAGTTATTTTAATTACACCACTTACATGAAATTAATGAAGAGTCTAGCTTCATGAGAAATAAGAACCTGTACATTAGAGCAACACAGAACGTTCATCAAGTTTCTGATGAAACAGCCTCTGAGAAATCTGTTCCTCCCCACCGCCTAGTTAAAAAAAAAAAAAAAATTCAGGGGGTGGGGGAATGGCGTTTTGTAAAATGAGCTGGCAACAAATGGAAAAAAAGTGCTCGTTCTTGCTGCTGTAAAAGCTGAGCACACAGGCTTTCACGTCTAAGAGACTGGGTTCAAATCCTACATCTGTCCTTTCTAACTGTGCTCTCAGTAAACTAGGAATAGGAGGCAGCTTCTCCAATCTGGCAAAGGACACCTACAAAACAGCTACAGCTCACATTATGCTTATTGGTGAAACACTGGATGCCTTCCCCTCAAATCAGAAATAAGACCAGGATGTTCCCTCTCACCACTTCTATTCAACATCACACATTGTATAGCTGGTGTAATGAGGCAGGAAAAGAAAGAGGCATCCTCCTGGAAAGTAAGAAGCAAAACTGTATTTGCAGATAACATGATTACCTACGTAGAAAAGCCAATGAAATACACACACACAAACACACACACAGCTACTAGGATTAGTGAGCGAGTTTTGCAAGGTTGCAAGATACAAGACCAATATACAAAAATCCATTACATTTCTATATACGTAGACATCTTTCTAGACTTTCTGGGTCAGTTTTCTCATCTGCAAAATAGCAACAAATTTATAAGCTTTGTAGAATTGTTTTAATGGTTAAGAAAATGTAGGTTCCTAGGACAAGGTTGGAATAAATGTTGGTTTATTCTCATTTTTAAAGCATACCAGATACAACCCTCAGTAGGCTTATCATGGTGTCTTGCCTTCCAGACAGGCATGAAAGAAAAAATGATGCAAGAGGAGAAAGTCACTCTAGCCCGGAGTAACACCCAGGGGATCCTCTAGAGCTGGAAATCCTGCAGATGGAACAATGTTTAAGAGAAATGCCAATCCTACAGCCCAAGCTACCGCAATCTGCTCTCTTTCCATCTGTACCCCTGCTCTGGGCATATCCATTCCTGTTTCTTTATATGTATATGCCTGGACTTTTAAGACAACCTTCTAGTCTTCCTACTTTCGATTTTGTCCCTCTTAAGTTGGATCTATCCCAGGCAACCAGAGTGGTCTGTTTAGAATGTAAATCTGGTCACCTCCTGGTGCTTTTTAAATCCTCTTGGGGTTCCCTACTGAACTCAGAGTTAAGACCAAGGTTCTTAGCCGGGCTTCTGCACACACACCACACAAGACACACACACACACGCGCACACACACACACACACAGGGCACTTCTTGGACTGCACCACCTACACTTCTTCAAAACACCAAGTTTTCCAGCCTTCCTCAATTTGCTTCTCCTTCTTAAAATTCCTCCAACTTTTCTCTCTGCCCCTGTCAAGCCCACCCCAGCCTTTGCCCCACAATATTATATGCAACCTTCCAGCCCCCTGCAAGGTCATCTCTCTGAAGTCTCTCTCTCAACTGCTCTAGGCAGAATGGATTTCTACCTCTCCTTACATCCCTCTATCATGGCACTTATCACATTCTGTTGTAATCTCCTGTTTACCTGTCTTTGAGCTCTTTATGGACAGGGCTACACCCAATTTGTCTCCGTCCTCCTACCCAGCAAAGGGCTCTGTAAATGTTTGCTGAAGATATTTGGAAACCTTCTCTGTTTCCTGACATGTCCTTTTTGCTCCGCCCAGGCCTGACAAAATTCTACCTGCTCCTTTCTGCCATGATGGCTATCAATCAATCCTTCCATTTCATCTTATCTCTGAGATCTCTGGCCCAGCTGCGATCTAGCCCCTTTTAGGAGTCTTTCCTAGAGTTTGCTCTCCACTGGGTTCTTGGTGCCAATTTTGCCATCTTGATAGTCCAGGATGGTTTCCTGGTTTTAGTCTTTGATCTGCCTTCTTCTCCTAGCACTGTGGTTTTCAGCCTTTTCTGATAGGAAGGATCACCCAGGCACACAGATTCCTGAACCCTTCCCTTGGAGATTCTAATTCCCCAGGTCTGGGTTGGACCCAGGATTGGAGGCAAGTCCTGGGTGAGTCTTGTCAGGCTTGGGAAATGCTGCCACCTTTGGTCCAGGTAGGCACACGGGTCAGTCCTGAATGGTGGGGGAGCTGTGCACGCTCTCCTTCCCTTTCCTCCAAGACTTGTCCTTGCTGTGTTTCTCAAACCTCGAGGGACTCCGATTTCTCCATTTCTGAAATGAGCAGAGTTTCAGCGCTCACAGTTTCGCTGCTTCCTCTCTATCCCTAGGAGGGGAACCAACTCTGCTTTGGGAGATGAGGCTCAAAGGGTAGCCCCTACATCCCAAATGTATGTAGCTGAGGGAAAAAACAAAACCAAAACAAACAAACTAAAAAATAGAGACAGAGACAGAAATGGAAGAACTAGCCCTACTGCTTTCTAAAACATAATGCTCCAGGGTGAGGTACTAGCATCAATATGAACATCTAAATCAAAGACACAGAAGAGTTGGGCCAAAACCAGCTCTGGAATACTTCAGAACTTACTGCCTGCTGCAGGGCCTGGAGAAGGTCACCCAGTAGCTTACATGGGGACAGTGTGGAGCTGCTAAAAAACAAAAAACCCTCAAAACTCTAGATTCTCATTTCATCTCATCCTCCAAAGCCAAATTCAGGTGGGCTACAGAATTAAATATAAAAACACAAAACCATAAGAAATGTTGGACATATAAATAACTTTACATTATGAACAGGGATATCAACGAAACACAGTGGGAGAATCAAAAAAGTAAAATCTGCAGATTGGAATACATCAAACATGCATTCAGGATGACAAATACTGAAAAGCTAAAAAAGGGAAAAAAGAGGAGAAGATCTATAACCAGTGTAACAAAAGGTTAATATGTAATGTAAAAGGAGATTATACAAATACGTAAGAAGACCATCTTAAGACTTGTATTAAAAAAAAAAAAGGGAAAATGGACTTTACTAGTCAGTGCACTCTAGGACAAACAATAGATGAAAAACAGGTTATAACATTCAGTCCCCTAAAAATCAAATTCTCCAGCAAAACTATGACATGATTTTCACCAAATTCAAAAAGATTTGTTTTTTAAGTTTTATTTATTTATTTGACAGACAGAGATCACAAGTAGGCAGAGAAGCAGGCAAGTGTGTGGGGAGCCCAATGCTGGGCTTGATCCCAGGACCCTGGGATCATGACCTGAGCAGAAGATAGAGGCTTTAACCCACTGAGCCACCCAGGTGCCCCGAGATTTTTTTTCTTAAAGATTTTATTTTCACGCAATCTCTATGCCCAACATGGGGCTCAAACTTACAACCCTGAGCTCGAGAGTCACATGCTCCACCAACGGAGCTTGCCAGGTGCCCCCCAAAAAGATTTTAAAAGGTGATCGTAGTCATTACGATCATTACGATCATTACGAAGACGCATTAAGTTCTCATATACCGTGTGTTCGTGGAAATATCACTGAACAGAAGGCAATTTGGGAGTAAGTACTGAGATCCTGAAAAATAATTGTAAGAAAATGGGCTGAGATTGTCGGGAACATCTCTGGCTGGTGTGATTTGATCTGTCATATTCATTTTTCCCTTTATTTTGCAAATTATCTATAAGTGTGTTAACTTCATCACTAGCAAAAAGTTTTGTTTGAAACCTTAGGGAAATATACAGCTTTTGACCCAATCATTTCACTTTAAGAAATCTATCTGAAGGAAATAATAAGAAAACAATGTGATGATGAGGAGGAGGAGGGTAAACCCAGTGCTTCCAGCATTATGCTGTTTACAGCTACTGAAAGATGTCCCAAATCGGGTAAGGTAGGCTATATCCACCTAGTGGCATAGTATATGTAATTAAAATTATGTTTGGGAAGTGCTTCCAGTAACATGGGAACTTGCTTATACTTTTCCTTTTAGTTTGCGGGTGGAGAGAAGGGGATATAACAAAATAGCACACACTCAGTGGTTTAAGCAACGGAAGTTGATTGTGTCCCAGTTGTGGAGGCCAGGAGTCTGAGGTCAAGGTGAGGGCAGGTTTGGTTCCTCCCAAGGGCTCAGAGGGAGAATCTGGTCCAGGCCTTTCTCCCCGGCGCAGGGGGCTGCTGGCGATTCTTGGTTTGTTCATTGGTTTATAGGAGCGTTATTTGCAACCTCCACATGGCATTATCTCTGTGTGTGTATCTGTACTCCCAAATCTCTTTTTTTATAAGGACACCAGTCCTACTGGATTAGAGGTCCACCCGACTCCATGTGACCTCATCCCCACGAGACCATCTGCAAAGACCTTATTCCCAGAATAGGTTACAATCACAGGTACTGGGCGTTAGGACTTCAACAACTTTTGTGTGTTGGGGGGTGGGAGGGAACACGGTTCAACCCATCACATACTGTGATGTGACAAAGTAGAAGAAAATTAGGAGGTAAAATTATAGACGTAAGATCATAACTTGTTTTAAGACTATGCATAAAAAATTACTGGAAGGCAATATGGCAAAATGTTAACAGGGGTCCTTCGGGGGAACAGAATTATGGATTATTTTCTTGCTTTTCTTCCCTTCTATGGTCCACATTTTCTATACTGAGACCCATTCATACTCCTCTTCCCAACACAAGCCTTGCCTGCCCTCCCACACACAGAGGACCTGCTCTCCAGTGGCAAGCCCCAAGCGCGGCAGCCATATTGTCTCTCAGCTCCACAGCAACTCCCGGGATCAGCTCCATGGTCCTGGGGATGGGACTCTGCGAACCACGTTTCTGTCTTACCCACTGGCTCCTCAGAGGTCTCTGCTAACAGGGACACGTGGGGAGCCTAAGGGCTTAAGGGACTGGCTCTTCCTCCAGTGTCCTCCCCCCACCCCGTGCCCCTTCATTTGACCGTGGCCCTTCCTTCCGGTAGCGCCAGCGGAATTCAGTATTCATTTTTCTCACCCCTGCAGACTAGCCTTAATTTGCCCCCCACCCCCTGGACCCCAACACCAGCAGCAGAGCCCTTTCTTCAGAGAAGTCTGGCTCCCAGAACCCTGCCTCCAGTTCAGAGACACCCCCCACCCATCACACACACACACACACACACACACACACACACACACACACACACCAGTCAAACAATGCTCCGCCTGCCCAGGGTTCAGCTCTGCAGGACCCTCCCCTGGACTTCAGTGCGTTAGACATCCCGGACTCTCGGCTTCGTTCCCATAGCCCTAAGGGTGCTGGGCTGCCTCTTCCGTCGCTACCTGTGATACCTCAGAGTTTCCTTTTCGTCCTCCCATCTCCTAGTTCACAGATTTATACCTAGTTAGTGATTCTTTTTACCTTCTCTGGATTCACACATTGGTGCGGCTTCTGTCTGGTGATCGGACCGTGCTTCCTGCATCTCGTCTCAGCCCAACAACAAATGCGCCCCCTCCGGCAGTCAGGGATGTCCCGGCGGCTCAGACGACCCTCACCCTCACCTCCCATAGTTTCAGGAGCTAAACCTGATTGTCCTCTAAGTACTTAGAGAACCTCCTTGTTCCTTCTCCCTCTTCCTCCATCTCTCCATCCCACCCTGCTTCCCCCCATATCTCCTTCCCTCTCTGTCTTCCCCCACCCCTCGATCCCTCTCTATCTCCCCCCATCCCTCCAACCTTCTCTCTCTCTCCCTCCTCACTCTCATTTATTCCTGTTCTACTCAGCCCGTCAGAGAAAGGATGAAATACCCTTTACATGTTCCGGGACTTTCCTCTAACTTCACAAGTCAGGCTCCTGGAAGCCGACTCTGAATCCACGATTAGCACACAGGAGACTCACCAGGAGCAAGGGAAGCAGATCCGGGCAGAGGGGAGAAGTCAAGCAGACATGCCCTCACATCAGAGGCTCCGGCCTGCACTTGGGAAGCTGCTCCGGCCTGGGACAAGGGGCCGGACCCATCACTGGGTGAAGGCTGGGAAGAGGATGGGACCTTGCAGTCGCCAAGGTGGGGAGCTGTCAGCCTTCAACACCTCATGGCGCCGAGGGAGTGTGGGCCACCCCAGGACACGGTGCCCAAGTCAGGCCCTCAGCACGTCATCCCAGTCACATTCCTGCCTCCCCTCCCTCCCAGCTAGAAGTTTATGAGAGGCGAAATGGACTACCAAGGGGGACGTGGCCGTCAGCAAGTTGGTGGAAGAGTCTGGATGAATTCCTGGGCATCCTACGATACAGGCGAGAGTCCTGGGCTGAGGCCCAAAGAGCACAGGATGGGCGGGGGCGGGCGGTTGTGGCGTCGGCCAGCTTCACCCTGGCTGAGTGAGAGCAGCAGCTTCTCAGACAATCGCGCGATAAACACAAGTCAGAGGGGACCTATCCCAGCCTGCCCCATGGCTCCTAGGGACCCCCACCAAGGAGGGAAGGGCTCTGGTCTGTGCAGACACGCACACCAAGGCGATGCCTGGGTAACTCTGAGGCCCACACTGCAACAGTTTTCTCATTATCAGGAATGAGGGGCGGCAGCAGGGGAGCCCCATTCCGCAGAGCAGATGGTCACGCTCTATCGCTCTGTGGCATGCACACAACCTGGAGTCACTACCCCAGATGTGCTCTGTGTATTACATCATTGAGCCCTCCTGGCAATCCAGGGAGGGGAGCAGCATTGCTACCTGCCTTTTACAGAGGAGAAAAAGCGGGCTTACAGCAGCGCGGCCCTGCATGAAGACACGCGCTGGCTATTTTACAGGTATTTTTCCATAGATGTTACCATCCCCATTTTACAGAGGGGAAGACTGAGGCTCAGAAATAACGAGCAATGCCTGACGACGATTACAAATGAAGAGAGAGAGACAAAGACACAGGTAGCTTCACGTGAAATGCATTTTCGTACTGGGGGGCCTGACACTCCGCACATGCAGATATAGGGGGCTGGACTGAGCGGGGTGAGTTCAGATAGCTGCGAGCAGTGCGGGGTGAGGGGCCAGAAAGCAGAGCAAGGAAGGCCTCAACCCTCCAGGGGAAGGCGTGAGTCCCCACGAGAGAGCTGGGGCTCATCCTCCAGGGAGCGGCCGAGGCCCGGTGGGGCAGGGAGCGGACGGGCGGCAGCCTTCCCTCTGCACCCCCAGCCCTCGGCAGATCTGCACGTGACTCTGACTCTGCCCGGGAAGACGAGGCTGCTTCCTGCAGATTTAATTCAATGTCAGCTGCAAAGCTCTATTAACTAAATTGGCCATCAACCCGCGTGTCTGTTCCACATAATGGGGTTTTGTACAAAACGAGTTTTTCACTGCGTTAAAAAGTGTCATGTTTGAATCAAAACTTATTCCAACGTTCGGGCTAATGAAAGCCTCAAGTGAGAGTTGATCAATGGGTCCCGAGGTGTTTCCATGGAAACAGGAGGAGGGAAGCAGGTCTGATCTGAAGCCAAGCGCACCAAGGTGATGTTCTGGGTGCTCACTGGTGGGCCCTCAGTCTGCTCCAGCAAGGGACGGAGACCTGGAGCCTGCCCGGGTGTGGGCGGGCTGGGGTGGGGCGGGGGTCCGAGCTTCAGCGCCTGTTGGGGAGCTGAGTCTCTAGGTCCGAGTTTAGCACACTTGCTGTGGCAACCTAACCTGTATTTAAGGATTTATTTTTGCATTTTTTCCTGGGCGTTCAATGCTTCAGCTCTGAGGCTCCCCCAGAGCAATGACTTGCTGTGCCCAGTCTTTCTGCCACAGCCCTGGCCAGCCCGGGCATGCTGGAGGCCAGGCAGCCGGAGCGGGGGTTAGCCTTAGAGCGGACGATCACGGCGCACCCCGGGGAGTCATTTCCCCTCTCCGGCCACCAGTTCCTTGTCTCTCAACTAATGACCAGGGCAGAGCTGCTGTTTCTGAGGCTGAGGTCCGCATTCCAGGCCCTCCTTCCACTCTCAGGTGGGCAGACCCCTTAACCTCTCTGAAAGGCAGTTCCTCCACCCGGAAGGCTGTTCACGGTGTCTCAGGTCCCTCTTGGAAGATGTTGCAGGAGCAGACACCTGACCAGCTATGGGCCAGCCGCACAGACAGCTCGATGTCAGGGTGAGGGCCCGCCGGGCTGGCAAGGAGGACAGACCACATGGCCAGGTTTGCGTCTGGGCCTTGGGTCCCTGTTGCTCACGGGGTCCTCAGACTAATGTGACACGCTGACATAGGCCCAGGCTTCCAGGCAGGTTCCTCATGTCCCATCATCCTCACCACGGCCCTGACCATGGTTCTCAGATCACACTAGGGGCCGAGCCACTTTCCATGGTGCCACTGCTCGCCGGGACATGACATGCCGGACCACAACCTCCTGGCTCTCTCTCTCAGCCCCTGTCCTCTCGGCTTGCCCCTTCTCCCCATGGCTGTCAGCCCAGCATCTGTCCCCCAGCCCCACGTGGGCCCAGGAACCCTGGAGACAGCCCTTCTGAGCTGGTGTGTGCAGGCTGCCGCAGGCCCGGCTGCTGGCCACCCGGCCGCCCGATTTCCCCGCACTGCCATATGGTGTAGGGCTCTGTTTTGCTAGTGGACGGCGGGGCCAGTGAATGGCCCATTCTGAGCCAAGGACCAGGGCCTGGTTCAATTTAAACCTGCCTGTCCAGGACCTGCCTGGGGGAATAAAGACTGCTCTCTCTGAGAGACGCAGGCAGGAGACGGCCAGAGAGCCCGTAATCAGGTTTGCTGGGGCCAGCCCCAGCCTCCTCCTGGCACCGCGCCCCATTATCCCCAGCCTCTGAGGGGTCAGCGTGGTGACACGCCTGCCCTGTGGCTTCAGAAGGCTCTTCTTTCCCCCCTTAATTGAATCAGCCTTCAGCCTGGCATTCCCTGGGCCTGAAGTCATCTCCGTCGGGAGGGGAGCCCGGCATAAGGCACAAACGGCTGGAGGAGGAAGGATCCCAAGAAATCATGGCTAGCTCAGCGCCGCAGACACACGCGGGGTTACGGGGGCGAGCCCAGAGAGGGCCCGACCTCCAGACAAAGGTCATGGCGGGTGGGCCTCTGCAGAGTGGGGAGCAGAAGGCTCAGGACCCCAGGAAGGACTCACCCAGAAAAGGAATTCTTTTTCCCACTGCGCTTTCAATCTGAAGGTTGAAATGAGAATGAACCCTCCATCCCACAGCATCGCTGAGCCTCACGACACAGATGAGTCTTGAAACTAGTCTCCACATCTTGATGTTCTTGTAGGGGTAAAGGAGGGGGAGAGGGGTGCCCAGCCCGGGGGCAGCACCCCCCAGTTCCACAGGTGTGGGAGTCCAGAGGGTCGCCTAGGAAGCCATGCCTGATAAGATTCTGTGTTGGTGGAATAGTCTGGGAACCCAAGGGACCCCTTTGTTATCAACACTTATCCCCATATCCAGCCCCTGGCAACCGCTGCTCCGTTTTCTGTTCCTCTAGTTTTACCTCTTCTAGAATGTCCTGTGTTCCATCGTGTGGGTCTACCACAGTTTTTGTCTTCCTCCCAGCCGAAGTTCATGTAAGTTGCTTCTGGTATTTGGAGATTACAAACAAAGCCTGATGTAAATATTCACATACTAGTTTTCATGGCACTAGGAACAGTCAGGTTTTATGACAATAGGAAGAACTCTAGGTTCTTGGGTAAGAAACTAGGAGGGAAATTATCGGGTCATATGCTAAGCATATGTTTAACTTGCTAAGAAGCTGTCCTGCTGTTTTCGGAAAGTAGCTGTACCGTTTTGCATCCCCCCCAGCAAAGCGTCAGGAGGGCTGGTCCATGCCCTTGCCAGCACTCGATGTTCTAGTAGGTATTTATATATTCATGGTAGATTATTTAATTTTGACTTGAAACTCCCATAGGATGGCCAGGCGTGATCTTCCCCTGCATTTCACAGAGGTGGGGGACTAGAGTTTCTGATCCAGCAGCCCGCAGGTGGCTCGGCACGGCCACACTGAGTGACTATCAGAATCAAGACCCCAGTGGAGTTCTTCTGACTGGGACCAGGGCGAGGGGTAAGCATTCTCCCAGACCACGGCGAATCCCAGAGGGATAGAAGAGCGTGGAAGCGATAGGGAAAGCAAAGCCCTGTTCCTTTGGGGCTCCTCTCCCATACAAGGGAGAGCCAAACTTGAACATGGGAAGACAGGATGGAGAAAACATGTCAGGCGGTGGGAAAAACGGAAGCAACGGTGCGCAGGTGAGAAAAGACAAACCATGTCCGGGGGTGAGCTTGCCCAGCAGGGCCCCGGGAGGACAGCAGGTGCGAGATCTCTGTGACCATGACATAGGGGCACCATGCTGTGGGCCCGGTGCCTGCATGTGGGGAGCTTTCCATGGTCAGTTACACGAAGGAATTCCTTCGTCCACTGGGCTGTTGTAACATAGCACCACAGACTGGGCAACTTCCAAACAACAGGAGTTTCCTTCTCACAGTTCTGGAATGTTCGAGGCTGGGATGAGGTGGACCAAGTTCTGGGTCGCAGACTTTTCCTTGGGGCCTCACAGGGTGGAAGGGGCTAGAGAGCTTTCTCAAGCCGTTTTCCTAAGGGCACTAGTCCCATCACCTTGGGAACTCAACACATGAACTTGGAGAGACACAAACCGTCAGACTACAGCCACAATAAACATCGCTCCCACAGTGAGGAGCAAATCCTTCCTCCCTAATCTGTGTGTGCATACGTGCTTTTCAGGGATGCAGCCGTGGCCGTGATTCTAAACCTGGAAAAGCCAACATTCTGGATATCTCTGCGGATGGACCTTGAGCCGGTCTCAGCAGCAGAGGCCACGGGGAGTGGAGGAAGAGGCACCACCAGCCTGTCCCAGGCGGTGGTGATGACCGATGGGCACGAGGATCAAGCACACAGCGTTGCTCCGTGCTGGCCTTCTTGGTGTCCGTTTGCTTTGAAGAGGGGTCTCTGTGTCACACAAGCAGCCGGTACCCCTCCGGTTCGGCCTCAGGTGGAGGTGGGCACTTCTTGGCCTTCAGAGTCCTCCAGAGCCCCCTAGCCCGTCCCTTCCCAGGCTTGTCCCCTTTCAGTCGATCACGTGGACATCACTCCAGCCACAGAGGACTGGGTCTGGCCCTCATCTCCCATCAGTCCTCCCCGCCCATCCTCACACGGGCACCCAAATCCCTCGCTGTCTCCAGAGCTGCCTGACGAAATCCACAGACCCTTCAAGACCCAGCTGAATCTCGCTTCTTCCAGGAAGCCTCCTAGGTGTGTCCCGTCGGAGTTCATCTTCCACCATCCGGGCTCCCACAAGGCTCTGAGCAGAAATCTGCCCTATGCCAGGCCATTTGTTTTTTAACTGCAGTAAAATACACACCACATGCATGTTAGCATTTGAACCATTTTTAAGTGTAAGTTCAGTAACATGACATCAAGTACATTCACGATGTGTATGACCATCTCCGCTGTCTCCAGAAAACGTTCATCATTCCAAACTGAAACTCTAGCCATTTAACAACTCCCCCAATATCCACTACTCAGTCCCTACTTTCTGTCTGTCTGTCTCTGCCTATTCCAGGCACCGTGGATAAGTGGAATCATACAATATTTGTCCTTTTGCGTCTGGCTCATTTCCCTTAGCATAATGTTTTCAAGGTTCATCTGTGTTGTAGCATGTGTGAGAATCTCGTCTCTTTTGATGGCTGAGTAGTACTCATCGCGCGTATGCTGCATGTGGCTCACTCATTCACCTGTTGACGGACACGTGGGTCGTCTCCACTTGAGGCTATAGTCAATAATGCCACTGTGAACATCGGTGTGCAAGATCCATTTGAGTCCTTTTGGGAATCGCCCTGGGTGGGAAGTTGCTGGATCCTATGGTGATTTTACGTTGACCTTTTTGAAGAACTCTGCCAAGCCTTTTCTGCCCATGTGCACAGTGACCCAGGAGTATGAGCATAGCAGAGCCCGTGCAAACCCTAAAGGGGTCTTTGGGGATCAGACAACCCCGGGTTCAAATCCCAGCTCTACTTCTCACTAGCTGAGCCTCTGTTTTCTTGTTTTTGAAGCAGATCATAATACTTACCTCCCAGGGTTGCTATAAACCATGAGTGTATTAATAATACAGAACGCCTGGCGCATCGCAGGTGTTCGGTAAATGCTTTGCCCTTCCTCCCCTCACCCACTTCTGTTTCCTCATCTGTAAAAATGTATCCTATTTACTAAATGCCTGGTAAGCCCCAAATGCTTTCAGGACGACTGGGTGGAAATGTTCTGTGGTAACTTTCTTTAGAAAACATGCCCCCCCTTTTTAAAGAAGCCCATAATTCCTCCACATGCTTCCCCATCTGTTCCCCCAAATGTGATAATTAGGAAATGCTGCTGTCACTCTCCAACGTGAGAAATCTGCCCCTCCCGTCCCATCTCTGAGCGACATGGCAGAAGGATGAGCAGAGAGATCTTAATGTTCACAGCCGGCCCCATTCCCAGTCCCCAGGATTTTGATGTGGTTCAAAAACCAGGTCATCCTCCCCTAGGAGGCAACCTGAGGTGTGGGGGGAGAAAAGGCTGGTCCCAGGAGATCTGAGTGCAAGGGCCTTCAAGACTACCTCAGGGGCCCTCATCCTTCTCTTATGAATCTTCCCCGTGTCTAGAGAAGGGAGCTGCTCCAGCCGTATTTAAGATTAGGGAATAAGGCCCAGGGAAGACAAGCGAGCTTCTGAATAGAGCAAGTTGGTAGGAGAATCAAGACACAACCCCCGATCTCCTCCCACCCTGCTGCTGACGATGTGGGCAGCACAGCCGGCAGCCCGTTCAAAAGGCTAAGAGGATTTGTCTAGCCTTCCCAGGAGAGTGAATGAATCTGGAACTTCAGGCTGTCCAGTAATATCCCTCAAAACTTTCACGCCAACCAGTCCTGTTTCCCCTTCCCCTCATGGAGTTTTGCATATTCTAGCGGCTAATACTTGGAACATAGGGTCCCATGTCTTAGTTTGTGTTCCCTGTTCAAAGCAGAGCCTGAGAAAAGTATTCAAGTGTAGTTTGCCCATTCAGGTAATGATCCTGGCAAGCTGGAGGAAGGAGGAGACAGGGTTAGAGGGAAAGTCAGAAAGAGTATGTTGTTGTTTTCACCATGGCAACTGGGGCCCAGTCTCACTGGGAACCCTCTGAATCATGACACAGAATTATTCCTCCAAAGGATGGAAGGCTGAGCCATGTCATCTTGTCTCCCATTGATTAAGAATTATATTTGTTATCTATTCCTGAGTGACAGTTTTGCAGCCCAGAATTTACTGACCTAAGACAACATACATTTATTGTCTCACAGTTTCTCTGGGTGAAGAATCTGGGAGGGGCTCCAGAGCTGGAACCATCTCTCTCACGTGGTTGTCATCAGGCTGTCTGCTGGGGCTGTCGACCCTGAAGGCTTGGCTGGGGCTGAAGGGTCCACTTCCAAGATGGTAACCTCACCCCACTGTGGCCAAGCGACCTCAGTTCCTTACTTCACGGGCCTCTCCATTGGGCTGCTCACAGCATGGCTTCATCCAGAGTGATCTGAGAGGGAGGAAGCGAGGATGAGCACCTACGATGGAGTCTGCAGTCTTATCATCTAATCTTGGAAGTGACCTACTGTTACTTTGATCGCTCACGTTTGCTCACGTGATCCACTCTGGTACAATGTGGGGCACAACACAAGGAGGCAGAGGCCACTGGGAGCCATCTTAGAGGCTGCCCACCACAAGGGTTTCACTATAAACTTTAGCCCCCTTCATACACACACACACACACACACACACACACACACACACACACCCCTCTAGGCTGTACCTACCTCTGAGATGAACAAGCTCACAGTTCCAGAGCTAGGAAACATAGTGGGCGCTAGAACTAGGAAGCAGGCAGCAGGCACAGGAACTGTCCAGCAGCAGAATGGACAGTAGGTCAAGGGGAGGTGGCACAGGACACTAATAGCACCTATCTCTGTCCCATGCTGCAAAGTCTTCTCCTTCTGGCCTTCCCTCTGCCATTCTTTCCTGCTTCAATCACGTGCATCCTTGAAAGCCACCCTCTAGACACACCCTCACCCTGAAATCCTCCTTGACCACCTGGCTCCCAATCCTTCCCATGGGCTTGCTTTGTGTTTGCACAAATGCTATCAGGAACAGCCAGGATGTTTGATCCGAAGGGGGCAGGAAGCATTCTTCGCGGTGTTCGCTGTAGTCTGAAGGACTTAGAAAAGTCCTAAGGGAGGGCTGTCTACATGGGCTGTAGTGGCTAAAGGTATCATGAGGGCTCAGATCTGTGCCGTCTCTCTACTCTGTTCTTTCAGGGCATCGGCCCTGGCTTTAGCTGGTCCCTTTGTGCTCCAGAAATATCAGCTGCACTTCCAGCCAACACATCCAGACACAACAATGCCCATAAATAGGAAAGAAGTGCGTATTCCTTGCGTCTCCTTTTAAGAGCAAGGACAACTTTCTTGGAAAACCCCAGTGGACTTCTCTTCACATCCAATTGAGAAGACCTTGGCCGCCTGCCAACCCCTAAACCACTCTCTGGCAAGGAGGATAGGGCTGTCATGACCAGCCTACAGGGATCAGGGGTCACCCAAGAGTAGAAGATAGGATCACCCTATCTTCTGAGCATGTGGCCATAGGGAGGGGTGGATGCTCCGAGACTTGGAACTAAGCAGAGTGGGGTTCAAATCCCTACTTCACCACCTACTTTGTCTAAGCCACAGTTTCCTCCTTTATGAGTTGAGTGAGACCCACTTTGTATGATTTAAGTTAGGCTGTAGCACCTCAACATCTCTCCAGTTAACTAGGCCATGACTCACCATCCCCATTGCCACTAATTTGATCCAGCCCCATTTCTCTTTCACACACACACACCCCAATCCTTTAGGATTTTGAACTAATATATATCTTATATGCAGAAGATGTAAAAATCTTAAATGCACTGCTTCATCAGTTTTTACATACGTATACCCCATGTAACCATCACACAAATCAAGATTTAGAACATTTCCAGTACCCCCAGAATCCTCCTTCGTGCCCTTTCCCAATTAATACCTGCCCAAGGTAACCTGTGTCTGACCTATAGCATGATATGTTAGTTTTGCCTGTTTTTGAACTTCACAGAAACGGAACAATACAGCATGTATTTTTTTGTGCCGGCTTCTTTGCTCAACATAATGTCTGGGAAATTAATCCATGTTGTTGCGCGTTGATTTTTTTTTTCACTGTTACATAGTGTACCATTGTATGAATAGGCCACAATTTATTTACCCCATCCACTGTTGATAGGAATTTGAGTTGATTCCAGTTTTTACATTATAAATAATGTTGCTGTGAATATTTTTGCCCAGGTCTTTCAGTGAAACAAGCACTTGTATTTATTGAATACACAGCCAGGAGAGAAATCGCTGATCACAGGGGAGGTGTGTATGTGTAGCTTTGGTAGTTACTATGACATGCTTTCCAAAGGAGATCGACTGATTTACACTCTTAGCAGAAACCCTGATCACTCTTTTTTGCAGTTGGAATGCCTTCTCAAAATTATCTGAGCACTACCTTCTTTCATGCCTGGGATGCTGGAGGCGGGCAGAGCCATCTGGACAGGGCCCTCGGGCTCATTTCTTCCGTTTGGAGTGCTTTCTGACTTTCTAGTCCTTCCTTTCCTCCTACCGCACACATGGGGTTGACCAGATGCCTTGAAGAACTCTAGGCCTTGTACCCATGAGGATGTTTGGGGATCCTATGGTTATTGTCAGTCCCGGAAGGGCAGCCTGGTGACCAGATCACTCTTGTTGCCAACACAGTATTTCTTTTTCTGCAATCTCCTAAGAATGGGCTGCCAACATGGAGGTGACCTGCTGATTTCAGGTGACTCTGACTCACAATAGATACAGGGTGACTTCAGGGTTCTGGGAGATTTTTGCTGATCCTTGGGCTTGAACTTCACATATGGGCCCATCACCATGTACTCTTGCCCACTCATATTCCCATCACAGCGCCTCCCTATCCAATCTACCCTATCCAAGAGAAGTATGGTGGGGGTGGGGGAGGGCAGCAGGCAAACTTTACCCCATGCAGCCCAACTGTTGGGACCCCGAGAAACAATCTACTCCCTCCACTGGCTCCACAAGCCACCCTCTATGGATGGCTGTTCACCAAGTCATCTTCTGTAGGTGGCTGCCCTTGTCTTCTCCTGGGGCTTTTCTGTGACCGTTGTTACCCAAATCACTTGGGACCTTCCCATCAATGTCCTCTCTTGCCTCCAGTTAATGTGGGTGGGGATGTATTGCTCTGTCCAGGCAATCTTAAGCTGTGAAAGATGAGGACAGACATTTCTTGTGCGAAGCTCTTTTCTGTGCCCACAGGTCCTTTGCCTATCCATCCCACTGATAGCTGTGTGTGAAAGGCATGGTCAACATTGGAAGAGATTACATTCCAACAATGCAGTGATAATGGCCTACAGAGCTCAAGACGTGTCATCGTACATTTGTGTTACAAAATTTAGAACAGTAAATTTAACATGACCGGAAAATGAGTTATCAGTCACCACTTCCTACATGAGACTTACATTGGTGATGATGGAACCAGCCTTCAATAAATGCTATCAGGGAACCACAGAGACAAGAATTTCTAAATGGTTTCCATACAAGCAGATTCTGAAGAGCCATGGCATTATGAGCACCAATAGCATTTCTTCTTCTTTTTTTTTTTTCTCGAAGTAGAAGATAGGAAACTAACCAGGGGCCAGCCATCTGACAGTAAAGACCCCAGTGAAATGATCCCTGGCTCTGAGCCGTCGTACATACTGCTTGGACACTGATTAGGAATGTTCAGAGACACTGATTAGATAAAGAGCAAACACAGAAGAATCTTTTTTCTACCATCATTCTGAATCTTCACCAAGAAACCACCAGACGGTAGATTCTCATTGCTGACACATGCTTTATTTGCAAATCTCCCTCTTCACTAAATTTAGCGATAACCCCCAAAGGAGAACCCAAGGTGCTCTTGCATTCTTGGCTTGTATGTGCAGAGCAGTAAAAACTTGGGTCCCAAACTTGGGCCCAACGTGCACATTCCCAGATGAGGCTGGATAAGATGATGCTCTTCTTGGTCCCCGGTCTTTACTGTACATAAATGTCCTTCTCAATGACACTTAGTGTCACTTCTTTTTTTCTGAATTTTTATGCTTTTCCTTGGTGATGTCTCTGTTTAAGATGGACCCCCCCCCCCGACCACAGTGCCAAAATGTCTTCCGGTTCCTGAGCCTGAGAAGGCTGTGATGTGCCTAACAGAGAAGACGCATGTTCAGGTGTGAGTTGTAGTGCTGTTGTCCGCGAGCTCGATGTTGATGAATCAACGATACATATTAAATAACTTACCCTTAAATAGAAATACGTAAGGTTATGTGTTGATCAGATTAGGTCACAAATGTGACCAGAGGCTCTTGAGCACTATCCGTGTATTTCCCTGGGGAGTAATGGTCCAACGTCCACTAATTTGGTGTTTGCATTCACATTGTAAAACATAATGACCAAGAGCGTAAGAGCCAACTGTGCCTCACGTGGGCTCATGAATTTCAGAATTCACTGGTCATGAGAATTGTTCGTGTAGACAGGACTTCCGTAAACACCATTTGTCGAGGTCCCCAGCCAGGGGCAGCCCCGTGTTTGCAGTGGGACTGCTCTCCAGCAGCAGTAACATGCTCTAAGGATGACAAGCTTTCAGCACTTTGAGCCCTGCGAACTACCCCCTCGCCCCCCACCCCGTTACCCAGCGGCCGGGGTGGAGGGAGGGACACAGAGTGACTCCAGTGGGCCCTCTATTAGTCTGCTCGGGCTGCCATGACAAAGTCCCACAGATGGTAGTTTAAACAGCAGAAATGGATTCCTCACAGTTCTAGAGGCTGGAATTTCAAGGAGTTCAAGGCCAAGGTGTGGGCAGGGTTGGTTGCTCCTGAGGCCTCTCTCCTCGGCTTGCAGATGGCTGTCTTCCTGTTGTGTCCTCACGTGGACTTTCCTTTGCGAGCTCTGTCCCTGATGTCCCTTCCTCTCTTTACAAGGACACCAGCCATAGTGGATCAGGACCCCACCCTTACTGCCTCACTGAACTGAAATCGACTCTTTAAAGTCCTGTCTCCAAATACAGACACGCAGCAAGGAGGGCTCCCACATGGGAACTTGGGGTGGAAGCAACTCGGGCCATACCAGGCCCCATGTGGATGAACTCGCAGCCATCGTTTTCCAAAGGGCAAGCAGAGACAGAGGGAGTGATGCCAGGGAGCCAATGGGGAGTGGGGAGATGACCTGGGTCGCTCCCTCCACTGCTGCCTCCCTTTTGCAGTTTTCTCGAACCTGACAGCCTCCTGTGTTGGCAGAACAGCTGATGACGATTTGGGCTCAAAAGAGCTGGAGGTGAGTCTGTATGAACAAAGGCTTGAGGAAGTCCATGTGGACCTCAGTGGACTCATCTGGAAAGTGGATTTTCAAACACTGACCTGCCTCAACCTCATAAAGCTATTGTAGGAGCATCTAGAATCATGGACATGAGAGTGTTTTATCAACAGAAAAGTCCTAAAGAATGAGAAGAAAAAGGTGAATGCAGGTTGCAAATTTACCCACAAGGATCAGACTTACTCAGTCGAGAGCATACACACCCGTACCCTTGAGCATTGACTTTACGTGTTTTGGGAGCCTCGCTCCCAGGGCTCCACAGGAGGAGGAGTGCACAGTCTCAGTCCCCTGTGGCTACAAAATTAGCAGGGGAGCTGGATGGTCACAATTTTTTAAATTAAAATTCCCAGCCACAGAGCCTGACAAACGAACTTCTAGATTGTTGGAGAAAACAGACATAGTATGCATTTGTCATTCAGACTCCGCCATGGGCCTCAAAGCAATTTATTGAATTTCCTTTAAAGGAAGCAATTTTTTTTTTAAGGAAGTGATTTAAATGAAAAAAGTTAAGCATTATGATTAGAGAGCATTGTCAAAAAAAACCCCAAACAGGAATTTCAGTTTAAAAAAATAATGGAAGAAATATTTAATATAAAATCAATTTATCGCTCTATCTATAAAACAGTGAGGAGATGAGGAGAAGGTAAAACCGACACGGAATCTTTTAATAAATTTCATAAAAGTGCCAATTTGATGGATTTAAAGCACTTTATGGAATGTGGGTGGGGGGGAACCAACAACACACGAATACCTAAGGAAACTCATGAAAACAGCTGATGCAGGAACCACATGGAGTCCCGGAGGAAAAATGCATTCTCCATTTCTTGCTTCTCGAGGCCAGCCCTCGTCTGGGTGCTGGTTCTTTCCTGCTGCTCCTGTCCTGTGTTTGTCCCCAGCAGCCTATCCTAGGAGAAGTCAAACCCTCCATTAATAACCCACAATTGACCAATTAGGTTCAGCTGCAAAGCTGGAATTAGTTGAAATTTTAAATGTTCCAGTTCAGCTTAGGAAACAAATCAGACCAGAAAAGCCCCATTTTACGTAATCAAGCAAATTTACCATCATTAGTGGCAATTAAGATAAAGTGTTAATGACTCTGTTTACCCTGGTGAGAAAACATGTGGGGTGCGTGCGTTGGAGGCCAGGAGAGCAGCCGAACCCAGGGCTGGGCATGGGGTGTGGAATCTGGGGGACCAGCGGAGGTTCTCTCCTCTCTCCTCATTGAACATTGGAAGATGTTCTCCCTTAGGGAGCAGCACTGGACACGGAGAAACAAAGGCTCAAAGCCTGCTGGCCCCATGGGCCCTCTTCTGCCACATTTCCCACATCACCTCCCTGCCTCGTTGCCATCAAGAGCCACTATCAATGAAAGGGGTCGAGAAGTAGCAGGGAGAGGGGCTATTTAAGACAGCTTGCCTAGGTTTCAGCACATAGTTCATTAAACACGCGCACTGCATCATTAACTCTGCCCTAACCACCGCAACTTTTTCTTCGCCCCATTTTACAGATGAGCACATGGAGGCTGAGGAACGTGAAGTCGTTTGCCCATGTGACTACTCTCAATCTCCGCTTGGGTCCATTTCACCCGGCGGCCTGAGAGGCTGTCTGGCTCTGCCGCTTGCCCCCGCTTACACATACACAATCAGCTTTATCCGAGACCTCTGGAGGAGGTCTGGGGTGGGGAGACGGGGATCAAAGAGGACTTTGGGCCTGACGGGGCCTGTCTGCCTCTCCTCAGGCTGCCTGCAGTTGTGGGACAACGGACGTGGCTTCCTCCTGTGGCTTCCAGGCTGGGAAAAAGGCAGGGTTGTGGCATTCCTGAGCTCAGGAATGGGAGGCAGCAGGGAGATAATTAAGGGGTAGGGAGCAGTGGGGAATTGAAACAATTACCCAGCTAATTGAGGCCCAGTGGCCCACTTTCCCTGAACATCTGGGTGCCAGGCTGAGAAGGCTGACAGCCCAAACCTTCAGGTAATGGCGGCGAAGCAGCCTCCCGAAGCGGGGGGCTCAGGGAACCTAAGAAATTCTTCCCACAGGCCGTGTCTCCAGCCTCGGCTTCTCTGAGGCGAAGAAGGCAGTTTGTGCGTGAGGTTGCTGCCTACGGGATTTACTGATGGGGAGACTGCTTGCTTCCTAGGACGTGGCATGAGATCATTTCTAGTCACTGTGGTCATGACCGCGGTGACCCCATTTTACACATGGAGAAACTGAGACCTACCCTGGGGGGGCCATTTGCTCCAAGTCACATCCCCGAACCTGAATTATCTTTCGACTTCGTGCTCCATGATTTCTCTCCCTGTGCCTCCCAGCTCCTGCCCCCCTGCCCCCCCCCCTCTGTCCCCCCGCCCCCCCACTGCGTCCACCCCCGACCCCGAACATGAGTTTGGACACGCACATGTCTTCCATCCCCCCGTCCCTCCTCCAGCCCCCACCCTCAGAGACAAACCTATTTGCCATCCCTGGAATGAACGCTGAGGTCATCACTTCAGGAGCCGGAATTCTCCTCGCTGCGAAAGCCCAGCTTTTGTGTTTGTTGTGTACACAAGGGCAGCCTAAGTTAGCACATGTGTTCCAGAGCCTTCCACCCTTATTCCCTCTCCAGGGACCCATGGGGAATTCTGCTAAGATAATTATCTCCAACTGGGGTTTTGTTCAGTCCTCTGGTAAGACAAGCTCCCCGTTTAGAATAATAAGGCTGTGCTATTGAAGGCTAGCTGGGAAATATTTTTCAAACAAGCAATTCACGTATGTGTTTCACATATGCCGCTCATTAAGGTTTATAAGACCTTTTGGTCTTCACAATAAAGCGTGTTTTTTTAAAGGTTAAAGTCAGCACGCCCCGGTTACTGCCAGCACCCTGCTTTCCTCTTCAGATGGGACAGGATCCTGGGAAGTGTTGAAAGGGAATCAAAGAAGCTGATGCTTCCCAAGCCAGCGGAGGGAGGAATGGTGACCCCGAGGATGCTCTGTTGCACCAGAAGCGGGACCTGGAGGGGAGCCCTCCTGCCTGACCCCCGCATGTATGCAGGGCTCTCTGAGTTAGAAAACAGGGATGCATCTTTATCTCAGGGACTCACGACCTGGTCACCCATTAGACTCCCTTTTAGATATGTTTAAGAAACACAGCTGCTTACGTCCCAGCCACCCAGATCCCGATAGAGTTGATCGGATGCAGGGGGGTCCCCTGCACAGAGTCGTTTTTAAGCTCCTTGGGTGGTTGTAATGAGCCAAGGTTGACACCATTCATCGACCCCTGGGTCCCTGAAGCTTCCTGCAGGTAGGCGGCCCAGGAATCATTCATTCTCCCTATTCTAGAGACAAGGAAAACATGGCCCGCGGGCAGACCCAGCACACATGGAAGTGGCAGAGTTGGGACTTGAGCCTGGCTATCTCCCGCCTTCCTCCAAGCCCTCCTTGCCTTCCATCCATGGGTCCCCAGGGCTTTGCACATGTTCTCATTCGATCCTAATCACTGCTGTTGGTATTAGGATAACCATTTAGCAGAGAAAGAAACTGAGGCTCAGAGAGCTTTGATTGCAAAAGTCCCGCAAGAGACAGATAGTGGGGGCCATGGGAGTTTGGTCGTTAGGCTTCTACCTCTGGGCAGCGCGACCCCTCGTTCCTGGACTGTATGCAGCGGGAGGAAACGAGAGTCCATTTATCGTTCATCTACTCTGGGTCAGATGCTTTGCTGGCTGTCTGACCTACCATTTCCACATTTGATGAATAAGACGGGTGCTTCCCTCCCCCCTTTAAAAGGAGGGGGACCCGAGAGTTGGAGGCGTTTGGTGACTTGCTCCAGGTCCCAGAGCTGGCAAGTGTCAGGGTGAAACTCCGTGTCTGGGGCTTCTACCCCCCACGCTGCCTTCCTGCTCTTGTCCCCGCGGCAGGTGTGACCTGCCCAGACATACGGAAGAGTTTCGGGCAAATTTGAAAACAACAAAGATAATTAAAAAGGGGGGAAACAGTTTTATTGTGGCCTTGGCTGGATTTCATTGTTTTTGAAGTCATTGTTAATTTGGTGCCGGGGCATTTTAATCAATTAGGTCTAAGCTTGCTGTTTATGAATCCCCTAAGAGTGTGCATTTGCTTTTATTATTAATTAAGAACATCATTCTTTTAAAACATTCTTTGATCAAAACTTTTTTTTTTTTTTTTTTTTTTTTTTTTTTTTTTTGCCTTCTAGTTTCTTTTACACGTGGCCATGGGGGCACGTGGAAATAGAAGACGGTGACTTGGGGAGAGTCCAGAGCCAGGAACCGGGAAAGCTGGGTCTGATCCTAATGTAGCCCCTGACCTTCAACGCCATCCTGGACCAGTTACTTGGCTTCCCAGGAACCTCGGATCCTTCCCCAAATGCCAGATGATGATCCCGATCCCAGCTCCCTGTCAGAGATACGATGAAAATGAGCAAATCGAGATAAAACATTAAAAACTGGAAAGGATTATGCCAAGAGGAGGGTTTTTTGCTAAGGCGAGTATAGCCATTCAAATACAAAACCTATTTCCTAACAGTGGCGTTTAACATACACACCATGATTCCCATTTGCAAAAAATGTCATCCACCTCAGTGGGGGGCCACACACGTTTACTCGGTGTCCTCCGGGGTCCAGGGACCCACCAGCTGTGGATGGTGGGATGAGTCATTCATTCGTCCACTCCTTGCATGACGGGGAGCCCAGCCTGGCCCTGACTGAGCCAGGGAAGGGGCTGAGATGAAGACGCCCACCATCCACACACTTGCACACGAAGCAGAGTAAGAAGAGGACACAGCAGAGGGAAGGAAGAATTTCCGTGGGAGCCCAGAGAAGTGGGAGGTGGAGGGGGGCGGGTGAGTATGCATTCTGAGGGCTGTGGGGTTTGGGCCGGTCAAGTTCGTGCTCTCCTTCCATGTGCCCTTGCTTTCAACCTTCATGTTCCACCCGGGTCCCCAATGGGCACGTGTCCTGAGAGCTCTAGGGAGGACCTCGGGCCATGGCGGCCGAGGAGAGGCCTCTGGTCTGCAGCAGGTGAACACAGAGGGGGCCTAATTTTTGCACATGGCACATAAAATCTAGGTTCACTTACCTTTTAGGGTTGGCGGGATTACAGTGACCACCTCCCATTTTCCAGATAGAAGACTAAGGCCCAGAGACGGAGGGTGCACGGCTCAAGGTCACACAGCAGGTTAATGGTGGAGCTAAGGCTCTTCTCTTCTCATCCAAGGACAGTCTCCAACCCCCATCTTAAAATAGGTCTTAGAATATGCCAAATGAGCTTAGGCAAACTCTCTTTTGGCCTCAGTCTTCTTAACCATAAAAAGAAAGTTTGCTGCTGACTTCTAATCAACCTTCCAGCTGTATTTTCTAGATCTCTACCAAAAATATAGACTGGCAGGCAGTCATTCAAGTTTCAGGGAATGTAAGTCTGCTTTTCACTTAGAATAGAACGAATGTGTCAATGGATTTTACTCAAACACAGAGCAGTCATCCATTACTATTATTAGTCCGTTTGGAGCCTTCGGTGGCCTGGCCCGGGGGACCCCTGGGTCTGTCTTAGACAGTGGGCACTGGGGGAGCTCGAAGCCCTCCACGTTCGCTCATTCATCGAGCCCACCAGCCATCACTCAAGCAGCAGACATCAGCAACCGGACCCCGTCTCGTCTGGTGCAAGCCGCTTTAAGAGACCCACAGAAATTCAGTCAAACAAACCACCAGTGGGCGGGCCACACCGAGAGCAGGGACCGTGTCATTCATTTCGGACCTTAAGTGCCTGCACGTCGCACATGCTTAGTAAATGGTTGTGAGTTGAATGCACTGTCAGTCGGGGAGCTCCGTACCGGACTGAAGACGATGGGCAAGATCACCTAACCTCTCCGAGCCTCTCTTTCCTCACGTCTAAAATGAGAACACTAATAACAGGAATGTGCAGTGGTTCTTAGGAGGCTCCAACCAAAAACACTATGTGCAGAAAGACCTTGCGAGTGACAAAACCCCAAGGAAAACATTAGCTCTGCTGCAGGCCTGCGGAGTGATAGAAGTCCACGGGGCTCCCGGGATCAGAGGGACACATTCAGTTGCGCATGATCTCGGGGGAGGGGAGGGGGAGGAGGGGAGGTGGAAATGCCGGAAGAAATACAGTATTTAGAACCTAAAAGATAAGACATACTCTAAGCTCTGGCAGTTCATTTGTTTGTTTGCTTTTCACCTAGAAAAATAATAATAATAATAATAATAATAATAATAATAATGGCCAAGTGAAAGATCCTGTGACCTGAACAAGAATTTTAGTGAAAAACGAGCTTTTCTTTTTGTGGCTTCGGTGTGGCCAAGCTGCGAAGAGGGACCTCACCTCTCCTGAGCCCTTGCGATGCACAGGCATGCTTGGTGCCTTATCCCATTCAATTAGGAATTTGAGGGAGATTCAAAACTGCCTTCCCGTAGTCATTTGAGTTCTGGAATCCAGGGATCTGGGAGGGCTCAGGTCAAAGGTTTTCCCATTATTAAAGTGTCCAGAATGACAGAAAGATCCAACGCCTGCCGCCTGACCTCCACCTCCACCTCTGTCCCTCCCCTCCCGCAGCCCCAGCCACGGTCTTATTCAAATAAACAGTCCTGGGTCCCAAGCGGGGGTCCTTCGAAGCCAGAGCAGAAATCCTAATTGTGGTTAATGAGGCCCGGGGTTTGCTCTGACTGGGCTGTTTACTGAAGCAATTTCAGTTGGCTCCTTTTGCTCCTTCTGGGCAGAGACCGCAGCCACCGGCCAGCCTGTTCAGGATAAATGTCACCACGGACAGCCGAGGGTCGAGGGCCTTGGACTAGCTCCCACCCCCTCCCGTGTCACCTCACTCTGTGAAAGGAGCCTAGGAATGAAGAGCAGGAAGGCGCAAACCTTGTCTCTGAGGTCTAGGAAGGCAATAGTTGGAGAAGGGACAGCACTCGGGAGGCGGGGGACAGGGGTACTCTGGGGGCCCGAGCCCGGCTTCCCTTGGTCAAAGGAAGGGCTGGTCCCGGAAGGCTTCTCACCTGGAGGCTGCAAGGTGGGGTACGGAGCCCTTTCTTGCAGTTGCATTGGTGAGGTGGCCACCCCAGGGGGCTGTCCCTCCCCTCAGCCACGTGCAGGGATGACAGGCACCTCACCACCCCCACTTCCGCAGTCTCTGTGCAGGGGTCGGGGGGGCGACTGCAAAAATCACAAGCTGGTGGCCAAATCACAAACATACATTCTAGGCGACGATCCGGTGGGCCGGGCACCCTCTGAAATGGGAAGTGCCCCACACCGGGGGGGCTCCGCGCAGACCAGCACCCATGCTGCTTTGTCTTGGCTCCCACGCCTCAGAGAGCAGCAGCAGGGGAAAGAGAAGGGAGCTAACATCTCCTGAATGTGTATAAGCACGTATTTTGAAGGATCAGTCCTTATTCCCAATGTGCAGAGAAGGAAACTGAGGCTTGGCGAGGCAGTGACTTACCCAAGGTCACACAGCGAGGGGACCAGAATATATTCTGGAATTACTTACTCACCCACCAATTACTGCCTGAGCGCTCACTATAAGCCAGGCATGGTTCTAGGTGCTGAGGCTCTATCTGGGAATGATCAGGGACCTGGTTGCACAGAGACGGGATTCCGGGCAGGGAGACAGCCCGCGAACACGTTGATCTATAATATAACATCACATCTGTAAGACTCAAAGCTGTTCTCTCTCTCCCACAATGCACAGCTCCCCTGCAAGCCCCGAGCATCTGGCCTTGGACGATTCCCCTGATCCCTTTTATTTCCAGGGGCCCGACATCCAGGCTTAATAACGTGCCGCCTATCCACACGCCCTCCATAAACCCTAAATGCTCCTTAGGGGTTTTGTGCCATCCCCACAAAGGCAGTCACGGCATCAAAGAAGAAGTCTGTTCTCTCGATGCCTGCACAGCAGCTGTCCTCAGCAGGCCTGGAATCCTCCCCCAAACAAGTCGGCCCCTGGGGTTCTCCCGTCCTTCCTGGACGTACCCTCTGAAGTTCCTAGCGAGGAAGTTCTGGTTCAGATAAAGGTTACCCAAATAGCTCCAGCCGCCTGAAATGTGGTGGGAGATTTACAGGAAGCAGGGAGGGGTGGCACTTCCAGGAGCCGTAAATCTCTCCTGCCCGAGGCTGGGGAAGAGAATGCACCGCCGGCACTAAATCAATTTCATTGGCGTGCTCCGGGGTTTCTGCACTTGGAGGCGGGGCCCGGGGTGGGAAGGAAATAGTTGTCAAACATCGGGACTGATGAGGACAGACGCCGGAATCAGAGGTTGTGATTTCCTGTGGACCAGAGAGTTGGCGTGGTCTTGGCCTTTCCTTGGGGGTCTCCTTCCCCCAGTGCCTCTGTCCCCAGGAGTAAGGAGCAAAAGCTCGGTGGCGTTGGGTACCAGATGGCATCAGTCGTCTCTGAGGTCTTGTGGGTCTTTTCACAAAGCCCCCTCCACCTGGGCTTCCTCCTCCCGGCCGCTTGCACAGCTGGTTGCTTCTCACCAGGCACGTCCTAGCCCAGACAGCCCTTTCCAGAGAGAGAAAGCTTCTCTGGACATTCTACCCGATGGAAGCGCCTAGATCTGACTATGGTCTCAGTATCTTTCTGGTCTAGTGCCTTCACACGCAATCCTATCTTACAGAATCTTGTGTATTTAACCACTGTTAACAGTCTGGTTACCCGCACTGTGCCAACTCCATGAAGATCGACATGTCCGCTACTGTATGCCTGGTCCCTAGCGTAGGACTTAGAATATACTAGGTGCTCAATAAAGACCCACTGAATGACAGAACTAACAGGTAAGTAAATTACCATCCACTCTCAGCTTCCTCTCACAACCAAAGTAGCAGAGCTGGTGGGGGCCGGGGAGATAAATGTATTTATCTCAAACACGAGGAGTGTTGAAAGCATTCACGGTGTGCACTCGGCCCTGAAAAAGATGTTTCTGTGTGCATCCCATACAACAGAAAGACCCTCACAGAAGCAGTGAATTCTCTGTTACATCTGATCCCTAAGGCCGCGTTCTTGGGCAGGCACAGCTGGGACTGCTGGCCCCCGGCCCATTCCTCCTTCCTTGTGTCTTGCTCTTTCCTCCAAGGGCTTTTTCCAACTCCCAAGGCCACGCTGAGCTGCAGTCCAGTTCGATCTCTTCTCCTGCTCTTCTGCTCTGACTCTGCCCCCATGCCATGGTCCTCCTGATTCCCAGCCCTCCCTGCTATAGACTGGCCACGGCCTTTGAACCTCTCGGCCTCTCTCTTTGGTGTAAGAGCACGACCCTCCCTGGAGGCAGGGATCCTGTGTCCATGTAGTCAAAGGCTTTGGAGGTCTTCTGGGCCAAAACTGTCATTTTTCAGAGGGACACGATGAGCCTCAGAGGGGGACTGTTCCAAGGTCATCAGTCAGTCAGAGGCAGCCCCGGCCTAGGGCCGGGTGTCCTGACTCCCAGGTTGGGGTTCCTGTAGTGAGAAGGAGAGGAACCTGGCTGCTGGGAAGGGACCAAATGGGAGGAGGAACCCTCTCTCAGCTGTAGAGTCTCCCAGTCTTGTGGGTTTGATGAGGGAAAGAGCACAGCATCGGGTTGGAACAGACCTGGTCTCCCCGCTGCCCGGCCTCGGATGTCGGCCCCCCAGGTTCCTATGCAAAGCCTCCCGGAGATGAGCGTCTGGGGGGGAAAGAACAAGGGATGGGCCAGCACCTGCGCTCACTGTGTGCTCAGTCAGGGTTACGGCTCTCCTCTATTGCTTCCTTTTCCTCCCATTCAGTTTTTTGGTGCTTCTTCTCTCCCTCCCAAAGATCCTATCCACCGCTCCACATATACCCCAATTTGCCCCCAGTTTCAACTTCCCACATCTCCACCGTGGTCCCTGCTTCAGGGGTGTGCCTCTCCTGCTATTGATCTGATTGAAAAAACTGTTTTAATGCCCAATGACCTCTTCCAGAAAGCCTTCGAGGATTGCCAGTCCCTTTTTGGTGGGAAAAGTGTCAAATAACACGTTCAGCTTCTCTTCCTGGTTACAATTCTAAGTAGCCGGCATTTTTCAGTATCCAATTCATTCCACTGACACACGTTATAGGAACGATCACTCACTGCAAGAATATGGAGTCAGACCAGACTTGGCTCCTTCTCGCCGAGAGCTCCCAGTCTAGCGAGAGAGACACAGGAGCAATGACATAACAGAGCGGGGTCACTGCGTTAGCACTGGGTGCGGCAACAATAGCCCTCAAATGTCAGCTGCTCGCACAATAGAAGTTTATTTCACACTCATGAAACGTCCAGTGCATGAGCACTGGTTGGCAAGAAGCTGGGCGCGGGCACAGGACCTGCCAGGGAGTCGGGGAGCTCCCCCAGGAGAGGAGGGAATGAGCAGTTCAAGGGCAGACCAGCTGAGCCGGCTCGGGGGGGTGGCGGAAAGCTAGAGTTCAGGCACTGAGTATGTGCTCAGGGTCGCCCATCCAGGCAGACCCTACGAGCGGCTTTCCTTAGAGTGGACACACACAATACTCAAAAAGGATGAGAAGGGACACCAGTTGGGAAAATCTCCATTTGCCTTTCTTGCCCAACTCTTTGCGGTCTCTCTGAAGACGGAGTCACTTTTTGGAAAAACCACAGTGTCCACTTGCTGTCCTTGCAACAGGGTTAGATGAAATCCCAAAGGAGGCTGGGCTCAGCTCGGATCTGTAACATCCGCCTGGGCATGTGAGGGGCAGGGGCGGGGGAGGGGCAGGGAGGGGCAGGGGAGGGGCGGGAGAACTGGAAGAGCCAGAGAAGCACCTGCTGGCAGGTGCGGGAGCACGTGATTGGCAAGGCGAGGGCCACCCAGCAAAGTCCACCGCTGTTCTGCAACATGGAGTTTGCCCGCCTCAGCTCTCTGGGCCAAACCCTCATGATTCGGCTCTCCGGTCAGCCTGTCCCATGAGGGTGGCCTGGCCTGGGCCCGGATGATCTCACTAGGCAGACCAGGGGGGTGGGGAGCTCCAAGAGGAAGATTTCCCCAGAATCAAGTAAAACCCAGCTCCAGGACCTTCCATTCTCAGGCTCTCATTCCTCCTCTTAGACCCACAGATTGTCTTCGTCCCTCATCCTACCCTCCAGGAAACAAGGGGAGGAGGGGCCCACCCATCACACAGCAAATTCAAGGCAGGTCTGAGATTAAAAGCCAGCTCTCCTCAGATGCGGGCTCGGGCTCTTCCCACTTGGTTTTGTCAAATCTGTTTAAAGAAGAGAAAAACCAAAAGAGCTGTATTTCTTCCAACTTGGTTTCAAATCTCGAATCTCTCCGAGGTTTTCCTGGTGAGACAGAAGGCACGTGGGAGGCTGGAGGAGGGGCCCTGCTTCTCCAGGACCGGAGGTGTCAGGGAAATGTGACACGAGGAAATGCATTTGCACAGAATGAAAATGGGGGAAAGGGAGCAATTTTCAAACCTTCAAGCAATTAGGAAGAAAGGCATCTCAGGAAATAAAAAATGACCCTTTCAGGAATGTTCTTTCAGAGAGTGAATGAGAAGCCCACACATCTATTACATAAAGTAAATAGTCTGGTTACCTGATTTTCTGCATAACTGGTGGGGGTATCAACATAAGCACGCTGACATTCATTAACAAAGCTGGAAAACTAGTTTTAACACTTGCCACACACAAAAGAAGGAGGAGGAGGAGGAAGAGAGGAAGAGGAAGGAAGGAGGGAGGAAGGAAGGAAGGAGAAGGAAGGAAAGAAGGGAGGAAGGAAGGAAGGAATGGAGGGAAGAAAGGAATGAAGGATGGAAGGAAAGAGGGAAGGGAATCCAGGAAAGAAACCCTCCCTGGAAGGAACTGACTTCAATGCACCACAGCTGGGTGTGCCCGGATCAGAGAGGCCTCACTCAGCAAACTGCTCCTCTCACCCGTCCTGCTTCAGTCTGCCCCTCTCCACCTGTAGGACACTAAAGAACAGATCCTCCAGGCCCCCCTGCCTGGTCCCCTTACCCCGGGGAGGGAGCAAGGAAAGGCCGAGGAGAGGACAGCCAGGCAGCTTGAATTCCACTCTGCCACTTCTTTGCCATGACCTTGGGCCTTAGTTTCCTCCTCTCCAAAATGGAGTGGAGTTCAATCCCAGTCTCAGGAAGTCATCCCCACGGAGAGCTTAGCCACGGGCCAGGCGCGTGCTCAGTGCTCTATAGAAGCGGCCGCTCCCCCGTTTGTGCAGACACCTGCCGGCCCCCCAAAAGAAGTCCCCAGGCCTGCAGGGCAGACAACGCCGAGACAGCATCATGGGCTCCATAGGAAAAGCTGGCAGTAGAAGCAGAGATGCAGGGGAGAGGGGGAGCAATTCTCTCTGGGAGGGAGGGAGGCCGGGTGTGCCTCGCTGAGATGCTTCTGCTGGGGGGGGGGGCACTCTGTAGGGTAAGTGTGAGGGAAGGGGAAGATGCTCCAGGCGGAAGGAATGGCCTGCACAGAGGCTCAGAGGGAGACCCGAGGAGGGTGTGGGCAGCAGACTGCTGTGACCCCGGGAGGTGCACGGGAACAAAGGAGGGGCTAGACTCATCTCCTGAGCCAGGACAGACTGAGGCCCACCCTATGCTAGGATCCAAAAGTCACAGTCACCTGAGAAAGGCGACAAGGAGTCTGGTCTGGAGCCCTAGGGTCTCAGAGGTGGCGTTGCCTTCTGCCAGAAGCTCGCCACGCACAGCCCCACCCTCCTCTGGGCCGGAAGGGTCAGCCCGCTTTGTAGCTGCCCAGAAAAAAGTTCCATTTGCCCAAATTGGAGGCCTGGCCGTGTGGCAAAGCAAACAGAATCCCCCTAACATCCAAGAACTTGGAACAGGGCCCAAGGAGAGCCCGAAGGAGCCAGTAATTTTGAACACAAAGGGGGTGGCTAATGCCCAGAGAGGGAGGGACATGAATATGGCCCTGCGGGGAGTTGGCGGCTGACCCTGACCCAGGCCAGCTAGAAGCCAAGTCTCCAGATTCCCAAGCCAGCGCTCCGATGGTGGCGCAGTGCTGCCTCCCAGCCAGCACCACTGGGCCACACGGCTCCCTGCAGACGATGGGAAGGGCTCCCCCTGGCTTTGTGCAGGACACAGCCTACGCAGCCGAATGGGGCAGACCTTCTCCAGTGGGTGATTCTGATGTTGTGTGGACACAGAACCTGATGTCATTAACCATGGACAGGAGCTAAGAGCTCATCTGGTCCAGGGTCAGGACCATGGCCTGTGCCCCAAGCCCACCCTCCCCGTGGCCAACACCACTCATTCATCACCATCCACTGTCCAGCTATGCCAGGAAGAAGCCTCCCTAGTCTTCTCAACGTAGGGCTGGGACAGCCACTGCCAACTGGTTCACTCAAAACGGGTTTGTTTATTCAGTGCCAGGCCCCGCTCCAGGTACCGCTTGAGGCTGTGATGACCCAAATGCACACGATGCCATAAGGCAGGTCCGTGTCATGCATGAGGATGCTGAGTGGGCTGACCCTTCCTTGGAGACCCCGCGGCCAGCCGGGGCTGAGCCAGGCCCCTGCCCACACTCGCAGCGTCTCTCGCCTCCCCCTGCCACCTCTCGGTGCAGACCGAGAAGCCCCATTGCCGTGGGTCTCCCTGCGTCTGCCCTCGGACTTGTCACCGTGGACGTACACTGTAAACTCAGTCCTTTGAAATATCCTTCTTGCACTTGGCATTGGCTTCTGCAACTGTGCAGTTTCAGAACAATATGAAAATCAGCATTTCATCAAGATGTAAAGCTGGTTAAGTGAGATCTTGAAATCCCTAAAATTATTCTTCCCGGATCAAGCGGAACAAAGGATGCTTGCGTTTTAAGCATTCCTTTTGGAAAACTGAAATCTGTGTCCGTGAATTTCTAACAAATGAGCCCAAGTGGAGACAGTCAAGAGATCTTCCATCCTGGAGGGGCTTTTCCACTATTCCTGGTGAACAGAGTCCTGTCGCGGTGGGGGGCGGTGGGGGGCAGTGAGCGCTGCCCAGCGAGGAAACTCGGGAGCGGGAACTCGGAGACCTGTGCCCTTGCTGTGTGTTTCTGGATAGACCCCTGGCCCCGTGTGGGTCCACGTTTCTCCATCAGTCCCATGAAGAATTGAAGAGGGTGTCTCTCGGTTCCCTCCCACCCATGGCTGTCTATGAACGTGGCCTCTACCTCTGCATAAACTTGGACCTGTTTGATGGCTTGGGACCCTTCAGGAAATTCAGTCCCCTGTGCAACAGCAGGGATGATGTCTGTACCCACGGGGTAACTGGGTAGTCAGCGAGTTCAGCGCAGACCACACCCACCCTGTCCCAGGCCTTCAGAGAGCTCCGTGCCAAGGAAGAGCTTGGAGGTGGCCCCAGCCCCCTTCTCTGTGAGGTCCCTCCAGCTCCTGGAGGGAGGCACAACCAAACAACTGGCCACAGTGACAGCAGTGACAGCTCGGAAGAAGGATTCAGACAGAAGGAAGAAGGAAGATGATTCCTGGAACCTTGCGGAACCTAGAAACCATCGCAGAAATTCAATGAAAAGGCACGCTAGCAACAAATTCTACCTGTCTGGAAGCCAGCGTGGGTTAGAGGAAAAGACACATGCTCTGTGACCTGTCAGGTCTCCTGCCCACTCCCTGCACAAATGGAGATAACATTACCTACCACAAGATTGTTCCAAAGATTTAAATTAGGTAATATATATAAGGCATACGATACGGTTGCTAGCACACAGTGAGCACCCCATAAATGTCTGCTCAATTAAAATGGAGGCTTGCACGGTGTTAACGATGCTTTGGGGAAACGGTGGATTAAAGGAAATTCTCGTCATCCTCCACTCCTTTTCTTTTCTCCTTTTTTCTTATGTTAGCACCTGCAACCAGAGAAAAGATTGGGATTTGGGAGAATTGTCAATCTTCTCAGCAGGCTCTGTGTCTGCACAACATCAGAATTACCCACTTGGAAGGGCTGCCTTGTATGGTTGCACAGGCTGTGCCCAGCACAAATCCAGGGGGCACCCTTCCCATCATCCCCAGGGCACCGTCACCTGTGCCTTTGCAACCTCCTTGACTCTGTGTGTAGGACCCTGGGTAGTAAAGAAGGGAACTCTTCCCTGGGGTTTTCTTAGTCATTATTATTATTGAAGTATAATCAATATACAGTGTTATATCAATTTAAGGTGTACAATACAGTGATTCAACTATTTTCCACATTATTCAGTGCTCTGCACAATAAATGAAACCTTAGTCCCCTTCATCTTTCTCACCTATCCCCCCCAAACCCCTCCCCTCTGGCAACCACCAGTTTGTTCTCTGTATTTAAGATTCTGGTTTTTTAGTCTCTTTTTCCTTTGTTTGTTTTGTTTCTTACGTTCCACATACGAGTGAGATCCTGTGGTGTCTGTCCTCCTCTGACTGACTTACTTCACTTAGTAAAATACCCTCTAGCTCCATCCATGTCATTTCAAATGGCAAGATTTCATTCTTTTCATGACTGAGTGTGTGTGTGTGTGTGTGTGTGTGTGTGTGTGTGTGTGTCACATCTTCTTTATCCATTCATCTATAGGTGGACATTTTTCAGGATTTTAAAAAAGATGCAAACAAAAATCAAAACAAACCAAAAACCCCACTCCTTCCTTTACGTCTTTGGCTCTTAGCAAACAGAGTAGGTCCATAATATCTGTGCATTCCCACTTTACTTCTCAGATCAGGGGCCTTTGAGATGTCACTGGAGTCTTGCGCATGCTTTCCAAGAAGCATTTCTTCCCTGCCCTCCTCTCCACCACACTGGGTCCGCTGTGCCTCCCCTGCTCCCCACACCCCTAGTCTTGCTTCTCTAAAAGTGCCTTCCAAGCTGGCTTGCACAGTCCATCTCCCCGAGGCAAGGGCCATGCCCCGTTTCTCTCTCAATGCCCAGCTCCTCCAGCCTAGCCCCTGGCCAAGAAGAGTGGTCCATGAATGTTGAACTAAATTCACCTGACTCGGGTAGATTCCATTTATTTAAAATGTGCACAGTGGCCTGCAAGATAATAACGTGGGGTTGACTGTTTGGTGCCCACCGGGAGCCTCTGTGAGTGGTAAGAGCTTGGCAGGGCGGTCTCCCTTCCCCGGTTCTGAGGTGGGCTAGCATGAGTCTGAGACGGAACGACATTCTCGTGGAGTCCTTTGTCCTTGTTCTCTTCTGAATGGACAGAGGCAGCCTTCTAGCACGAGGGTCTGAAACGACCAGCCCCCGTCTCCATTGTCGGGGAGCCTCGTGCAAGGATGCTATGTGAAGACTTCAAGACTGTTGGAAGAGCCATGACAGAAGAAAGTGTCCAAAAAGGCCTCCTGGCTCGTCTTCCTCCTTCTTCTTTAGGATGATGACAGAGGGGACTGCCATTCATCTTGGAAAGGGAGCAAGGCTGGCAGAAAAAGCCTCGGTTTTGGAGTCAGAAAGATCTGAGTTCAAAATCTGGATCTGTCAGGCACCTGGGTGGCTCAGTGGGTTAAAACCTCTGCCTCCGGCTCAGGTCATGATCCCAGGATCCTGGGGTCAGACCTTAAGATGGCCTCCCTGCTCCGTGGGGAGCCTGCTTCTCCTCCCTCTCCTCCTGGCTCTTGCTCTCTCTCTATCTCTGTTTCTCTCTCTCTCTCTCTCTCTCTCAAATAAATAAAATCTTTCTTAAAAAATTCAAAATCTGGATCTGTAACAAGTTATGTGACCTTGGGCAATTCTACTTACTCTCTCTGAACCTCGGTTTCTTTATCTTTAAAATAACAATAACAGGGGACCCCTGAGTGGCTCAGATGGTTAAGTATCTGCCTTCAGCTCAGGTCATGATCTCCAGGTTCTGGGATCAAGCCTCAGTTTGGAATCCCTGCTCAGCAGGGATCTGCTTCTCTCTCTCCCTCCGCCCTTCCCCACGGCTTGTACTCTCTCTCTCTCAAAAGAATAAATAAAATCCTTTAAAAATAAAATAAAACAACATAAAATAACGTAACATAACATAACATAAGGATAACAGTACCCACCATAGCGTTGTTGAGGATGAGAAAAAGAATGCAGGGGCCTGGTGCACAGGAGGTACTCAGCAAGTGGTCCCTTTGACTTTGTTGTCTTAAGGTGACTTCAGACAAGTTACATAATTCCAGTTGGGGGGTGCAACCTGCCTCTCGAGTGGATCTTAACCAAGTAAGCTGAGGACATCCGGACAGTCTGGGACTCTCCCTGGCTACACAGGACCTGAAAAGAGGTAAGTAAGGAGAAATCATTTCCCTGTAAAGTGCATCTGAACCCCTTCACCCACCCACCCCCAGGCCTGTCCTCTCTGAGGATACATGGGTCTCCTGGGAAGGGAGAGAGGACAGGGGGCAGGGCCATTGCCCCGTAGGATACCCAAGGAGGAGGTATGTTGGGACTTTGGCATCCCATTGCCGGATCCCCTCTGGTGTTATTTACCCAGAATCTGGTACAGACCCTTAAAGCTCTTTATATGTTAATACTTCCCCAACTTTTTGGTAAGTAATTCTCAGATCAGTCCCATTGGCAGACATTTCCCACCCCCACAGCCGTGTGGGTCCTCCCCACTGGCACCAGGCAGCTCTCGGGACTCTGTCCGTACCCATTGGCCTCATTCATACCCTCCCCCAAGGCGTAGTCAAGCTTCAGTGCAAAGCCATGTTCTTGTGTTGGACACCTGCAACCTGTCTTTCAAGTTCAAGAACTTCGTGGGCTGGGGAATGGGGTGATGTGCCCACAGTAACTGTAGACGGGCAAAGAAATGACTCCAAGCCAAGACCTTCACCCTGAACAGGCAGCCTCCGTCAGGGCGTCACGTGGAGCAAGGAAGCCGAGGGTCACCAGGCTGAAAACTTGGAAGGACCAAGGCGTGGAGCTGGATTTATACTGACCGAGACAGGGAGACGCGCGGAAGCTAAGAGAACAGAAAGCTGGTTTCAGGAAGAGATTGCAAACCCTTTATTAAAAAAGGATTTTCAGAAGCTTTGCCCTGTGTTAAAAGTGCAGTCTTCCTTGGATATTCCCCCTAGACCCTGAAGTTATGATTTCTGTTGCTTTTCAAATTATTGTGGATGTTGGATTGTTGTTCATGGGATGAAACATGGGGCAGAGACCAGGCCTCGTGGCCCCTTAGCCTTGGCGACCTTCTGCCTTAGGCTCAGAGTGTAATGAAACGCCTTCTCCCACTCCCACCTCGACCCCTGGACCAACCACGAGCTTCTCAAGAGCCTGGTGAGTGTCTTGTTCTGTCCTGAATCCCCACGAACATTGGGGGCTCAGTATATGGCGTTCAAGGAGCCAGTACTGAGGACAAAGGTGGAAGAGGGCTGAGGGCATGTCCTCGGCCCCTGCTCATTTTTCCTTCCCACCACCTGGTAGGCCTCCAGAGGGCTAGCACATGCTGGAGACCTCGGTCTAAAAAGGGACTGGGAAGGGCAGAGAGGAATGCCAGTGCCAACGCTCTTTCCAGGTCTGTTGGTAGAGTGGAGTTTGAGTTTGAGGGGAAAGGGGCCCTCCAGGAAGTGAAACCACACGGGGCTCGGGGCTCAAAGACAAGAGGAAAAAGTAGGACAATGGGCTGGAGGTGGAGAAGGAAGGCAAGAGCGGGGGGACAGGGCAGTCCACACCAGGACTGGGAAATGTGAGAGATGGAGGGAGGAGGCAAGGCAGGGCCCCTGGCAGTCGCCGTGACAGGAAAGGCTCAGCCGAGCTCATCTCCGACGTGACGAGCTCTAGTTCGTTGAACAAATATACGAGAGCTTTCCAAAGAGGGCCGGTACTTCAGTCAATGGTTCCCCTCCAACTTCCTCTCTTTTTCTGACACAGTCCTGAGGCTTTATCTCCGTCCGTGTACACAGCATTCCAAATGGATCTGCCTGATAAGGCCTAGTTGGGACAAGACCCTTCTCACCAGGTGACTCCCTTCTCCTCTCCCGGTGTCCCCTCCCACTTCCCCTCCTTCTGGGTGAGAGACAGCCGGAGCCATGTTCTGAGGATGGCTGGAGGCCCACTTTCGTGAACAAAGCAGTGATTTCCTCCAGCACCACCATGGCCCACCCCCTCCCCAAGTCCTCAGGGAAGGGCAATTTGTGGAAACGGAGCTGCTGGGTAATAGATTTCTCTGTCAACATGATGAGTGAAAGAAAGAACGAGGTAATTACCAGTAATGCACTTCAATTATGGCTCTGCCTCCCATCCCCCAAACCCAGCTCCATGTCCCCATTTAATTTTCATTTAAAACAAAACAGTTGCCACAGACCTAAAGCTAAAAACAGAAATCCCTTTCAGCTCCTGGCAAATTAGCAGGAATGTCTTATTATGGAAGCCGTGGGCGACGAACTTCTTCTAGAGCAATACAGGAAGCGGGCCTCCCGGTCACCCAGCATCCCCTCCACTCTCCACGCCATTCTCCAATGCTCCAAGCAATTAACCTTGTCCCTCAGGACCTCAGATCGCCCTCCCCTCGCAGGCCCGGCTTAGCCTCTTTCAAAGTCCTTGCCTGAGGAATTCTGTCAAAAATCAGTAGCACCTTGAGGAGGCCCGAGGTCAGGGGACTTCCTTGCTACACAGGAAGGCATGTTCTATCAGAAAAGGGAAATGTTCTCAGTCCCTCAGATCTTGGGCGACTAAAAATAAACTAATAGGCCTTAAATTAACGTTTTCTTTCCCCCCCCACCCCCCACTCTCCACCAAGACTTTTCAGCTTGAAGGAAAAGCATTTATTATCTGAGAGTGACACACAGGAAATTAGACTTATAAATTGTGCTTAAAATGTTATAGTTTCCAACTTTCTTTAATGCTAATCTTAATGCTAATAGGTTGTGAGATATGTGTTTTGACTTGAGAGAAATTTTTCTTTTCTAATTAATTCTCAGCTACACCACATGAAACATTTGTGTGGAGGGGTTCCAGGAGTTCGCACACTGTTGGAGAAAAGGCCTCTTGGCAGGGTTCAAATGGCCACTGTCCTCGAGGGGCTTCAGGAAAAATTCTTCTCAGTAGTGGGAGTTCAGTCCATCCATAGAGTCAAGGGCACTCGCTCACGAATGGCAAAACACAAAATGAAGTCTTGGTGTTGACATTCCATTATGACCTCAAGTTATCCACACAACGCCGGTCTACCCCATCCTCTCTCAGGTACTTTCTGAAAGCCCTTCTGCTTCCCGTGAGAAAGCTTACCCAGCGCCCCACAGTTTTCTTCACACCACGTCCCCACCTGGAACCCCACTCGATGCCTCCATTTCCATGTCGATTCTCACCCCTGTGGCTCTTGTTGAATTATTTTTGATATTTGTTCATATCTATTCTTCAGTACCATTGTTACGTGAACAAGGCTCAGGCTATAGCTGGGAAACACCTTCCTCCAAGGAAGGGACTGACATCCCTGTGTTCAGCAGCCCTCCAAGATGCCACGGTCACGCAGTAGACACAAAATCCATGCAGTGGCTGCAGGGCGCCAAGAATCCTGGGTGTCACTAAGTTGACATCGGTCATCCAAGACAGGAGGATGGTGTGAGATGCAAGAGGAGACTGTTTTCATGGCTTCCCAGATAAGCCATGACCTTCTAAAAGGTTTGGTTGGATAGGTTGAGAAACTTACTAAGCCTCCATTGGTGATTTGGGAAAAAACATTTTCGCATTTTCTTTCCCTCAAGAATGAAAATAAAATACGTGAACTCTAAGAATGGAAGGGATTAGCTCATTTTTCCCCAAACTACTTCCCCTTTCCTCCCAGGCACAGTTATGCCACCTTTCCCAGACTCCCTTGCAATTAGTCGTACTCACGTGACTGATGCTGTCCAACAGAATGTGAGGAGTCATGTTACACATCCCCTCCAGTCCTGGCCCTCAGTGGGCTTTCCCTTTCCTCCTCTGCTGGGTGGACGTGGGGGATCCAGAGGAACACTCCAGACTCTAGAGGAGGGTCGAGCCCCTACATGAGTGATCCTCAGCTGGGGATGATTTTGCCACCCAGGGGACACTGTCATAACCATGAGTGTGGGTGCCCTGCTGGATCTACTGGATAGCAGCCAGGAACGCTGCCAAGTGTCCTGCAAAGCACAGGACAGCCTCCTACAGCAAAGAACTCCGGGGCTCCACAGGGTCGGTAAGCCACGGTTGAGAAACCCGGCTCGACATGGAAAGAGCCTGGGTCTCGGAATCATCATGTGGATGCCGGCCAGCCTGTGCTGTCCTTGGATGCAAGCAAAACATGAACCTTTATTGGCTGAGTCACTGAGAATTGCTAGCAGTTTGTTAGGGGGTCAGCCCCCTCGGATGAACACCTTGCTCACGGACACTAGATACATACCTTGAGACAGGAGGCATACTTGTCCCTTCCAGGCAGCCCTCCACGCTCCCCCAAATCCGAACCAAAGAGCATTCCGCCATGCTTGCCAGCAAACCCAACGCCTTAGATATCTACCGCCAACCCCTGCTCTGAAGAGTCATTCGTGTCCACAGCGCCTCTGAAACTCGCTGTGAGCCCTTTAAAGCCAGGAACTGAATCTCAGCCAAACTAGGATGGATGCGGTCAGCTTTTCCAGGGAGCCTGCAGACAGCTGGGGATAGAGACTTTGATATGCTCTAGTCCTTCCCTCAAGGACAGTTTAGTCCAGCAGGAGAGGAGCTTAGAGACATGATGGAAGAAGGCTAGATGATGAATATTGTCCTGGACATATGTGTAAGGAAGAATGATTTTATAATCTGTCACATGACCTTATGGTTTCCTCCCATCAGGACACACTCCCGGAAGCCAGGCCTCCTGGGCCACACCTGATGGGAGTGGTTGGGAAAGCTGAACGGTAGCTAGATCCCACCCACACACTGGTCAAGGTCTTCAACAAGGCCCGTGACCCCTGTTCTTCTCCCCATTCCCTTAACCCCATGCTGGTCCATGCGCCCTCTGCTCTGTGTACCTGGGTGACCGTGAGGGGGTCTCCTGCCTGCGGTCATGCACTCAGTAAAGACCCGCATAAATGTTTCTGTTGCAGATAGCACCCATCGCTAGAGCAGAACTGTCACCAAGAGCGGCCTGCTTTTCTGGGTGCATCTTCCCATTGCCATGATCTGGTGGGAGCACAGGCTGTCAGGAGGCAAGCACTGAAACAGTGCAGGCTGCATGGGAAACCCAGGGTGGGAGCAGCTCCCCTGGCCCCGGGGGACAGAAACACTTTCCAAATAGAAAGGACCCTAGGTTAAGATTTTCAGGAGGAGTGGCATTGGGAGGGCTGGGGTTAGGAAGTGAGGAGAAACAGGAAACTCCATGTTTGTGGGCCCAGAAGAGAGCTAGAACGTGTTATTTGGAGGAACAACGGGTTTGTTGGTACACGGAGGTTGAGAGAGGAGTGGCAAAGGCTGGGGTTGGCAGGTGACCAAACCACACACGGACTCTCTGGGGGCACGGCAAACTCCAGACAACCTTCAGCAGGAGCAGTCACCCGACCTCTTGGGGCAAAGCTGGAGGTGAGAGATGACGGCCACCAGACCACTGTGCCGAGGGGGGGTCCACAAGGAATACTGGTTCCAGGCCAGTTTCAGCCTCATCCTCCCAGCAGCTGCTAGAGAGACATGCTGAGACACTCATCCATCATGGCGCTCTCCCACTCCGAGTTCTTCCATGGCTCCCATCGCCTATAGGACCGAGTACTCATTCTCTACAGTCAAGGTCCCGCAGAATCTGCTTTGCTGTGTCTTCCTACACAGCATCATCTCTCATTATCACGAAGCCCAATCCTTGCTCCGGACAATTACAAACGATCACCTTCTTTACAAAATTAAGTCCTCTTTATTTCTGTCCACGCTGATCCAGCCAACCTCTGTCTCAGCCCCACAGGAAATCCAGCGGGGGGCTGAGGGAGGGATAAAGCAGTGAATAGAGTGGGGGTCTGGAGTTCCAGGCCTGCCTCGGTCATCCCTGCCTTGGGAAATGGGTGTGTGCCTCTGAAGGCCAGTCTTCTCTCTTGTAAATGAAAATCCACCACCTGCCCCCTGGGGCTGATGGGAAGCTCAAGGGAGGTCACACGTGAAAGGCATTTGGAAATAGTAAAGGGCTAGATTTCATTTCACCCTAAAAATGTGTATTTCCCAGAATACTTGATGTTTTGTGGTCTGATGTGTCTACATTACCACATTCTTTCCCCACCCCCCACCCCCGGGAAGGGTGGGGAAGAACAGAATGGAGGTGAAAGATATCTTGCAATGCTCCTTTCAGGCCAGGGCACTCGTATCTGGCCCAGCTCTCCTTCCTGGGCACCTGGCAGGACACCTGAGCTGGGAAGTGAGGCCATGAGACCAGTCTAGCCAACAAAATGGGGGCAGAATGGTGACAAGAGTCACTTCTGGGCTGTGGAACTTAACGACCCCGTTGTGCTGGGATGACCTTAGATGTCACATGTAGAGATGGCGGCCTCAAGGGATGGAGGGAGTTGGGCTCGCTGAGTCTTGAGAGCTCACATAATTTATCACCCAAACTAAGACACTTTTGAGAATGAAGGAGAGGGGCCCATGATCACTTAGGTGGGATCGCAGTTGTAAACCAACCTGGCCCCAGGCAATCCTTACATACGTGGTCCTCCTACTTGGGTTGGAGGATAGCGGGGGGTCCCCGCTCTCCTGCACCAGCGTCGGAGCTGACGATTTGCGCTGTACCATGCCACCGAATGTTCGAGGTTCATCTGTCAGTGGCAGTTAGTGAATACTTACCTGATTAATAGAGTCACACCATCGGATTCCGTTTCCACAAACATCCGTGAGGCAGGCATTATTCCCCCAGGTGACACAAAACCAACAGGAGGAACTTGCCCGAGGAACTTGCTAAGATCACACAACTAGGCTGAAACTAGGTCAAAACTCTGTTTTATGTGATTCCGAAGTTCACGATCTTTCTTCCACTCTGTGCTCTTGTCTGCCTCGGAGCAAAGCTAGACTTCCCAGCACCAACAGACCGATGGAGGCCATGGTTTGAAAGTGACATGTCTTTGCCCCCCGCCCCCCGTAGCCCCCAGAAACACAGATCCCTTGGCTTCTCCCTCCATCTGTAGGGTTCTGAAGGGAAGTTCCCATATTTCATTCAAAAAAAAAAAAAAAAGATCAAACGCCCTCCACCGGTGACTTTAACTTATTTATGGGTTAGATTTTTTTCCCCCCTGGATCATTTCCTTTCATTCTTGCCAGAACTCCTTGCCTGCAATCCTCCCCAGTTATTAATAAAAGAAGGCAAACAGTAGCGAGGGCAGTGGAACGTTCTTGGCTCCTGCTGATGTGTTTAGTTTGTGTTGGAAGCAGATGTTTTCACCCTGATCACAGACACTTGCCAGGCCTTTCACATCTGTCCTGTTTTCGGATGAGGACAAAAGAATTCAGAAGACCATGACTATTTCCAACCCAAATAAAAGGGAATGAAGACTAAGGATTGCCTCCCACATCGTGTATGACCCCCACGAGATTGTCCAGCTCTGTGCGGGACGCAAAGGACCCCAGGGTGAGCCGGCCAGCCACAGATGGTCACCCAACACCCCTCCTACTGCATCCATTGGCTGGGATGGTTCGGCCATTTCTGGCGTGGGGATGGTAGATGACTACCCGGGCCTGGGCTGTATTGCTCACCTTTGACAGCAGGGGTAAAATATTTTCTGTGTCTTTTGCCCCCCTTTTTTTTTTTTAAAGTTCTGAATTAAAACAAAACTCAATGGAGAAGCCCGGTATGTATATTTAGGCCAAGTACACTCCACAGATCTTTTGCATGAGGCCTTCCGTCCCCAGAAGCCAGAAGGATTGTCACCCATTGCCCTGTCCCCACCTCTGCCGTGCCAGTTAACGCGGGTGATTTTGCCCTGGGTGTCTGAGGGGACAGCTCTCTCCCCCAGCAGAACCAAGGTGAAGCGTTCTCTCCTGGTCACTGTCATTTACCCATTACGATCTTCCGTTCGCTGGCCCTGAGCAGGAGGAAACCCTGGGACTGGTCCCAGCTGGGGCAAGAGGACCCAAGAGCCAGGCCACCGAGGCTGACCCCAGGTTGCCGTGAGCTTCCAGAACAACACAGGAACAGGGAGCATCGAGGGCCGGGCGGCGTCTAATGAGGAGGCCCCTGTGGGGAGAACCCAGGCCCGGGGCAGGCAGGCAGGGGCAGGGACCCCCAGCATGGGTGCGGGTAGGAGAGGAAGGAAGACATTTGCCGAAAAGCCGCCAAGTGCTCGTTTCTAATGCCAGCTTTGTGGCCCACGGGCATCTTACCTGGTGTAAGTCCCCTATACTGGCCAAACCAGAGCTGCTTTGTCTGGAAAAGATGTTTTCAGGGGAGAGGTCTTCTGCTTTGTTGAGCTCCAAAGGGGGCTGTGGAATAAAGTGAGACAACAGAAGGGGAATGGCCGGGGCACAGGTGGGTTCGTTCAAGCTCTGAGGTAATTTTAGGATTATTTGCATGTTGCCAGGAAGGTTCGGGGAACCATTTGCATCCAGGGATGCACCTAGGCCTTGACCCCGTGTGCTCCTGCCTGAGTGCGTGGGCAAGACTGCGTGAGTGCACACGCGGGTTTTGTTCGGTTCCGGAGGGAGCCTGGACCAGCAAGGCATTGAGGCCGCCAATCTGCGTTCCTGTGGCATTGGAGACTTGCCTCCGCAGAGGGGCGCAGGCCCAGGCAGCCTTCCCCTGGGTCTCGGCCAGCAGCAGCCCTGAAGGGTGAGGCTGCGTGCCCAGGGTTCCTCTCTGGGGCTGAGTCTGGCCCTTGGCCGCCTGCCCCCCACGAGCTGGCTCATTAGCATGTGGTCCCGTGGGTCCCCATGATGGGGGCCACACAATGAGGCAGTTAAGCCGGTGGGGCTGCCCTCTGGGTTCCGGCCCAAGGCCTGCTCCATCACGTGGGCTCCATTCATCCCAAAGGACCCCCAACCCCCTCTCTCCCCCGACCTCCGGAGCCCACCCTGGCTTGGGAAGGCTCAGAGCCCAATCCTCCCCTGGGGGCAGCTGAGGGGCTGTGCCATGCGCCATTGTCAAGCATTGCTCAGATTCTTGGGGGAGGAGGACAGAGATGCCGGGCGGGACTTCCTGTTGGGGCCGGCCAGAAGCGCACCGCCAAAGGCATTGCTGCCACCCCTGAGGGTCGGCTCGCTCCCTGACCCTTATTCTGCTCATGCCACCCCAAGCTGGCCTGTCGCCCTGGGCGGACAAGGAGTAGCCTGGGGACAACCGTGCCGTTTTTGTCAGGTTCCGTTTTCTGCAGACCAGCTTGTCTGGCTGTCTGACAGAGGTGGGAGTCCCGGACTTGCCGGCGACTCACTATGTGACTCCGGCCGAATTGCTTTGTCTCCTGCGCCTCAGTTTCCCCTTTGTAACATGAGGATGTTCATTTCTGCCTCTCGAGATTGTCGTGAGAAACTAAATCAGAGGAAGCCTGCCAAGTGTCACCACCCCAGGGCTGAGTCGATGCCAATAAGGGATTGGGGAATTGAAAGGAGGAGCAGCCACCGGGCAAGGCATCTTCTCTCTCCGGCCGGCTGTCCACCTGGGAAGGGGGGTGACCGGCCCCGCGCACCCAGTACCCAGTGCTGTGGATACGGCTGAAGGGATAGACCCGGAAACGCTTCATGCCCCGGAACCCTACTTTGACTTTGTTATATGCTCTGGGGCTACTGAGAAGTTGCTGAAATGATTTCAAAGGCCTTGGCAATCACTGCCCTTGGGTGGGTGTGGGGGTGTGAGGCTAGGGGTGTGTCTAATGCCAAGGGCTACACCAAACACACACGGCACACAGCTCTGGAGTTCTAAGGGTCCCATCCGGTGGGTCTTCCCCTCAAAGTGCAATTTCCCAGGTTCACTGAACCCACACAGACCCTTTCATGCATGTGTTTCTGATTCTGATTTCACGCGCTGACATCACTGAATCGGTATGCCCGGGGTTAGGCTCATGACCACCGAGCTGGGAGCGTAGGAATTTTGGTGCCAGAAAAATTGGATAATGTGGGACATTCTGACTTTGCTCTCCAATTTCCAAATCCTCCTGGGACACTTCTGAGCTTTTCAGAGGCTGTGGTCCCTGTCACTCATGTACAGGGAGAATCAGGCTGGGGTCCCAGTCACCAGGCACCTGGGCCCTCACCGGCATTGCCTCCGCATCCAGGAAGCAGCCAGGATTTCATGGCGGGGGTCTCAGTGTGCAAAGCCCTTCTGAGACCTCTGGGTGTTGTGCACACAATCTTCCTGCTGGTCCTGGGACCACCCTAAAGCCGGGAGGGTATTAGGGACATTAGGGGGGGAAAGGCCAGTTGGGAGTCCAAGCAACATGTATTTGAGAACCGGCTTTGCCCTTTTGGGGATTTTCATGGGGGCAGGGGTTTCTTCTCTCTGTTACAGCATCCCAGTTGGGAAACAGGCTACATGCATTTATCAATGGGTTTTTTAAAGTCTTTGTTTGCATAGTACCTAGCACAACATCTTGAAGCCATAGCTGTGCTTGTGTTTGGGTTTGTCAGTCAGTACTGAGCACATGGGACCACGCGGGGAAGAACGAGCCACTTGTTGAGAGAGCCCCAGACCAGTAGAAGCAAGACAGTGACGTGTGTTCACACCGCTAACCCTAAAACAAAACAAAACTGGAGCCAGAGCCAGGGGCTGAGAGAGGGCAGCCCTGGGTGCTGGGTGCTAGGTGCTCAGTGCTGGGTGCTGGGTGCTGAGTGCTGAGTGGGAAGGAGACAGGTGGACTGTACCCATCAGAGAGAGGATTTCAGGGAAAAGGGGAATTCTAGGATGGAAGGGAATTCTCAGACAGCGGTAGAGGAAGGACAGCAGATGACTCAAAGCACGTGTCCTTTGTGTCCACCTGCCCTTCTCACACTCCTCCTGGGTCCAGGGTGCCCCAGGTCACTCTCTCAGCCTCCAAGTCTTAGTCTGGGCAAAGCTCTTTCTGACTCCTGCCCTGAGCAGCCTCAGAAGCTCCAGCTTATCCCAGAAGCCCCTTTGCTGTAACACTCACAACCCTGCAATGTTTCATCTACTTTGTCTTCTGAGAGCGGAGCATTCTTCATGCTGGATGCCGAGGACGACCAAGGACAGCCCCTCAAAGCAGGGCAGGGTGCCTCCCAGGTGGGCCGGGGGCTGAATAGCACAGACATGGGAGGGGGAGTCAGGCAGCTTAGTGATAGAGCCAGGCCACGGGCAGCTGTATGAGGGAGCATTTGTATGAGTGTGTGTGTGTGTGTGTGTGTGTGTGTGTGTGTGTGTGTGTGTGTCTATGTGTGTGTTTCATTCATAATGAGAGATAAGGATGGAAGGATTAGGGCCAGAACTCCAAGGGGGTCTTGGAGTTCAAACTTCGGAGGTTGGGCTTTTCCCCAGAAGCAACTGAATCAGCTCAGCTTTCTTACAAATACAGACTCACCACGTCACTCTCTCCGCTCCCCAGCCAAGACCAGTGCCACCTGGCTCAGTATCCCAAGGATTTCCTCCAGCTCCTCCTCCTTCCCTCCCTCCCTTCTTTCCTGCTTTTATTGCACCCTTTCTCTAGTTCTCCTTTCCTTACTTCCACCAATATTTATGGAAGTTTCCAGGTCCAGACTATTAACTCTCAGATTAACCAGATAAAAGCCTTGTCCTCAAAAAGGTCACAGTCTGATGGAGAAAACGCATCAACACAAGCAAATAAGACAGTGTGTTGCATTGTGTGATAGAAGTAGATTTGGTGGGAACATGGAGGAAAGTGTATAACCTAAGCCACGTAGTAATCCAGAAGACTTCTTGGAGGAGGCCGCCTCTAAGCTGAGACGAGCGCAGTTGAGAGTTTTCAGCAGGGGGAGAGGAGAAGCTGGGAGAAGGTCTTCCAGGCAGGGCGAAAGGAGTGTGGGAAGGTGCAGGAGTGGGGAAGGCAGGGAGTCGGGGTGAGAATGGGAGGTGGAGCTGGGGTGCGGGAGAAGCATCTGACAAGACATGGGGGGCTGACGGGCCACAGCCTGAGGGGTCTTGTGCGCCAGCCTCGGGAGCTGCCGGGACCCAGGGCCACCTCAGCGCCTCAAGCAGGGGAGGTGATATGGTTTCTCCTTGACGGAAGCGCGGTCTGGCTGCCATGTTGCAATAGGGAGATCAATTCTCTGGACCACCCAAGGGCATGCGGACGGCGGCAGGCCCACGGGGGGCTGGCCCGCCGATGACAGGAGGATGGCAGTGGTCAAGTGAAACAGACCTAATGAAATGCATGGGCTGGAGGCAAGGCACGGAACAGGCAGAGCTCTGGCACACCCTGGGGGGCTGGGGGGTGCCAGAGCCCGGGATCAGCCCTGAGAGGAGGAGAAGACCACCTCCAGGTGACCCACACCCTCCCTCTGGACAGAAACTGGCCAGACTCCCACGCCAGCCCCATGTTGGTCTTCCAGGGGTCAGAATGAACTGGGTTTTTTGTTTTGTTTTGTTTTTCTGGCAAGGCCACATGTCTGATCCTGGCCCATCTTTGGGGACCTGGTTATTAGATCATTTGTATCTATTTGGGACCTCGTGCCCTCACAGGCCGCATCCCCCAGGGGGCTGGATCCCAGGCAGGTGGTGATTGCCCACCTATGTGTGCTGGGCTGCCTTTGGTCATGGGGGTCTCCGGTCCGGCATTTCCAGTCAGACCTAGCAATGAGGGCAGAGGGCTGCCCAGGGACCTTGGAGTTGGATAGTCAGGGCACTTCAGACGCCCTCTGGCACTCGTCCTCCACCTGGCTGGTGCAATCACGGAAGCCTTCCTTCGGGAGGTGCTGTTGAAGCCAAGACTGAGGAGTGTGGGACGCTTCTCAGTCGGGAAGGAAGGAAGAACAATGGTGGGTTCAGATAAAGGAAATTAGTTTCGTCCCACAAAAGCAGAAAACAGGTTTGTTGCTTTCCCCGCCTGTGAACATTTGCTGGGGGGATGGGAGAAAGCTAGGAGAAAAGAGGTCCTCACACAGTCCTCCTATCTCTTCTTAGGGAGTCACCATAGAATTTGAGGATCCAGGAGCTCAGAGGTGGAGAGACAGTGGTGGCTGGGGCCGTCAAGGAAGGCTTCCTGGGGGGGAGGGGCTGGGAAAAGGAAGGCAGGCCCGCCCTGCGTCGTGGAGCAGCAGGGAGCCGGCCCAAGTCTTCCAGGAACCGTGAGCCCCAGAAGGTGGCCTTGGTGGCCAGGCTGAGGGGCTGCATGCACCCAGAGAGCCAAGGTCGGCCTCTCTCCATCCCTCACTGTGTATTTCCAGCTCTGTGGTTTCCTAATTTATTTGGCTTGAAATTTGTGTCAAACTTTTTTTTCCAGGTGTAATTGAAACCAACCCTCCAAATGCCTGTTCATTCCTGGGGGAAATTAAAGGTGATTTCAAGCAGGAAGATCACAGATTTCAGAAGAGGGGCCGGGGAGGCGGGGGGGTTGCATTTGGGACTGGATGGTGGGGCTGCCGGAGCCCCATTTGGGTAGATTAGCTGCAGCTGATTGCACTTTCTGGAGGGAGGGCCCCCCCAGAATGAAGTGGGGAGACCCCCATCCTCCTCCCCTCCTCCACAAAGCAGAGGTGGGGAGATCTACAGCCCCAGCCCCTGCCACACGTGGCCCCTCATCTCAGAGGGAGCGCAGCGGGACTGGGGGTGGTCAGGGAGTTAGAGAAAGCACCCCGCTCTGATGGGGCTCCCTGAAAGCCCTCCCTGGGAGCCTGTGTCAGGAACGCAGAGAAGGAATGGAAACCTCGCCCAGGAGCCGTGGGGAGGATCCCATGAAGTGAGATGGCACCCGTGAGCCCCCAGGGGCCGAGTCATCGGGGAACCAACAGCCACCAATTGAATCTAAGTTGGCATCCCCGCCCTTGAGGGAAATGGCTTCTGGTTGAAAATAGGGACTCAGCCGGGACACCCTTTTTCCTTAGAAAGTGAGGGCTGGCTCCACACGTGCCTCAGAAACCAAGCTATCTTTTCCTCCCTTTGTTGCCTGGGAAAAAAATACTTTAAAAAACTGCAAACTCGTCTGGGCACTGGGCCCCATGAGGACCACGTTCTGCGCGGCTGAGACTTTACTAAGGACCATGGTCATTCGGACGTGGTTACTGTTATTCCCATTCCACAGATGAGAAAACTAAGATTGAGAAAAGCTGTGTTATCTGTTCCAGGACACGGGGCCAAAGGGTGGCAGCGTCCAGCCTGGGCCCTTTCACACCCAGCGAGGAGCCCCTTCTTCCCGGCTGGCCTGGGGACGCGGGGACACGCACTCCTGACCCACGGATGTGGTCCCTATGCGTGTCCACAGCACTGAGCGCAGCACCACATGCCGGGAGGCTCTGGATCAAACGCTCAACAACGGAGCTGCTTCCGCTCCCTGTCCAACCTCAGCCTGCCTCTCTGGCCTCAACCCTCCGGCCCCCAAGTCTCGGGCTTCTCTCCCGGTTGCCCACCCTCCTTACTTTCCCAGCAGATGGTCTTGGATGACATCTGTTTCCTACCCCCCATCCCCCAGCCTGGGACCCTCCTCCACAAGGACCACACAAAAGGCAGGGGTATCCCTCTCAGTCCCCCAACCCTCAGAACTGGGCGAGGTGTTGGTTTCCCGTATCTGAAGAGCCGTCTGTGTCTTTAAGGTGGAAGTCTGGAAGCTTCGGGAAAGAAGACTTCAGCTTCTTTCAGCTCTTCAGCTTCAAAGGAAGCTTTTCAGGGGTCAGGGGTCTGGGACATGAAATTGGCTTCCTCAAGCGGAAGTGAGCTCCCTGCTGCTAGAGGTATGCAAGCAGAAATTGGCAAGAATATCACAAAGGGAATTTGGGATTCAGCTGGGAGTTTCCAGTGGCTACCTTCCCTCACCCCTGCCGCCCGCCAGAGGAAATTCTGTCCCAGTGGGACAGCACGGAGGATTCTCTTGCTTGTTCCTGGCCTGAACCCTCGTGGGACGACGCTCAGGCCTTTCTCCACTTGCCACGGGTTATTTTGGTGGAAACGCGCACCAGTCTACTCTCCCTCCAAGACCCACAGTCCGCCCCCTGCCCGGCTACAGCCAGCCGGGGACGAACACTCAGCCTGCTAATCTCATCCAGCTGTCCCCCACCGGCTCCTCAATCCTCGTGCCTGTCCTCTACAGGGAAAGCTTCATCTGTTGAGCACATGAATATGAACTTGGACCGAAACTCTCCTAAAGCTTCCTGCTCTCCCCAAAGGCTGTGCATGCCCATGAGAGTGCCTTCAGCTTGGTGCCTGGACCCGAGTCCTAGCATCTCACCTCCGCCTTTCCTCCCCACGTGACCTTTGCCAAGTCACTTAATCTCACCGAACTCCCGCTTCCTTATCAGCCCTGGGAAGGATCCATGATCTCAGGTAGGACTGCTCAAGCTGTAGGTGCATCAGAATTTTCCAGGGAGTCCTGTTAAAACACTGATTCAGCAAGCCCGGGGTGGGGGCCTGAGAGTGATGCATTTCTATCAAGCTCCCTGTGGTGCCCATGCTGGTGGCCAGAGGGTATCTGAGTTAAAGGCCAGGGGCATGGCCAAGGGCAGCACAGAGGTTGAGAGATGAGGTTCTAGACCATGGCACCTACTTCTTGGCCATGTGACCTTGGAAAAACTCACTAAACTTACTATGCCTCAGTTTCCCCACTTGTGAAGTAGAGATAGTTTTATTAACTAACCCCATAAGGTTTTTGTCAAGATTAAGTTAATTAACACTGTCCCCCAGTCAGTCCTGCTGCCTTCCCCTCCTTCTTCCCTCTTCCTATTTCTTTCTCCCAGCTCCAGACATCCCAGCACACTCCCAAAATATCCTCGCAGCCCAGACTGGAGTTCTGGAAGTACGGCCTCTGAGTTCATAGCAGAGCATGGGGCTTGAGCAGAGCCAGGCAGTGGAGGAGGCCCAGGAGAGGAGGTAGCAGGGCCCTGGGCTGTCATTCTTCCCTGGGAAGATGGCCTGGGTCGTCTGGACCTCCCATGGAACCAGAAGTCCCGCCGAAGATCTACTATGAGAGCGAGCCCACGGCTGTCGCTCTGGCTAGAGGGATCCTTGCTGGCTCTTTCCCTGCCACAAACCTAAGCTTCCAGCCTCCCTGGGGCCCTGGGGCTTCAGCACAGCCCCGGGCTGGGGGTGGGAGCAGAGCATGAAGTGTCAGAGATGCTGGCCTCAGGGATGGTCCTGCACCCTGTTGCACAGGCTGAGCGGCTGAGGACAGCATCTGGAACCCAAATCCAGAAGTCCTTACACCTAAATCCAGCATTTCCCGCTCCTTCCCGTAGACGCATGTACTGTGGGGGACACTGACTTCCTCTGCTCCAGTGGGGACCCTCAGTCAGCCACTGACTCCCCAGTGGCAGCTACCACTCTTCTCTGGTGCTTCTGACGATACCCAGGACAGAGTCAAGCCTCTGATCAGCCCTGGGCCACACAGCGTCAGAATCACAGGTCAGCTTGTGTTTGCACCACAGCACGACAGAGAACCAAGACAACGGACCACGTGTGTGCGCACACCCTCCCTGGAACACATCTGTGCACAGTACAGGCACCCCGGTAGAGAGGAAAATACGGTGGGCTCCTGACCTCACCTTATTCCCAACTGGATGGTTATGGTGGAAACAGAAAGAGATCATTTGACCCCTCTAGGACAGGGGTGAGCAAGCTTTCTCTAGAAAGGAACAGGTAAAATATATTTCAGCTTTGTGGGCCATAAGGTCCCTGAAGGACCTACTTACCTCTGCCACCGTAGTGTGAAAACAGCCATAGATAATACAGGTAAAGAAGTGAGCATGGCTATGTACCAATAAAACTTTATTTACAAAAACAGGCCATGGGCCACATTTGGCCCTGGGGCAGTAGTTTGCGGCCCCCTGACCCAGGGCACGGGTTATAGAAGAAGTAATTTGGAGACACCAGGAAGGAGGGATTGGTTACCCCTCGGGGGGTGATGAGGTGCTGGACAGCCTTCCAGGAAGGAACGACGGGCTGTTCAATAGGCAGAAACTGAGGAAAGAAGGAGGGAGGGGAAGGGATCCCAAGCCCGGGAAATAACCTGAGGAAAGGATGGTCCACATGAAATCACAGGTGTGTTCAGAGCACATGGAACAATCTAGTTCGTGCGGTGCCTTGGTGCTGCGCACCGGAAAGGAGAACTCTTGGGCCGGAAGCTCCAGGGCCTCTGATTGGAAAGACCTCGGGGGCCAGGAGAAGGAGTTTGTGGTTTACTCAACAGCAACGGGGAGCCACGGTGGGTGCGCAGGAAGTTGTCTGCGGAGAGGGGTTGACATGATTACGGCTCCGCTGAACACATCTGGCGACAGTGCCATCCAGCAGTCCCCTCTCCGCAGGCAGCGTGGCAGAGTGCCTTCCGGATTGGTGGAGCCGTCATCATCGTCCCTCTCTGGGTCTCTGTCATGCAGATGTCCCCACCGTGTGGCCCAGGTGGGAGGGTAGTGGAGGGAAGAGTCAGGCGTGCCTTGTGAGTGCTCCATGGGGACACAAATCCCTGTGACCCACACATCCTTGCACCCCTCCTGATGAGTCTCTTCTGTTAGGGATGGATTGAGCACCTACTGTTTGCTCACGGAGCACCACAAGGAGAAAGCCTTACATCGGGCTCTTGACACCAACAGTCCCATCAGACATTATTGTTCTATGCATTTTTAGACAAGGATGCTGATAGAGGAGACATTCTGATTTAGTAGGTGCCTGCTGGGCTCAAGCTTCTCTGTCCTAGACACGGAGGTCTGGTGTTGTGGGACAAGGCCCTGTTTTTCCGACCTACATGTTTATCCTGGTTTTCTCACTCACTCCTCGGGTAGGAGAAGACCTGAACTCTGGAGTTGAGCTTCCCCACCTGTAAATTGGGACTACTGGGCCCACCTCACAGGGTCTCCCGAGAACCGGAGTATGGTTGCCGATGCCTGGCATGGTGCCTGGCGTGTAGTGGGTGCTCGGTAAATGGACCCTGGAGAAAGAAATGCAGGGCGACCTCAGATTGCAGACTCCGCGGTAGCAACTAAGCAAACTTCTCGCACTTCCTTCCCGGAAGCCTCTGCTCGGGGGGAGATCTTTGGCTGACCCCGGGACCAGGGCAGAAGGCCTCACTTCCATGTGGTTACAATTGGCCCTTTGAGGGGCCAACACCCGGGGGGACGGAGCCGGCCTCCCCCCCACCCCCGCATCAAGCGGTCCGATTAGAGCCAGCCACCGGAGTGAGGCATCCGGAGGCAGAGGCCGGGCAGTGATGGATGACCCCATCCAGGGACGCGCACACAGGGCTATTTTGGGGCCTCCTGCCTGGGAGGCGGCCTCCTCGGGGCATGGGGGCCGCTGACCCGGAAACAAATTAAAGGCACATCTGTTGGGAGGCCATTTCCAGCAGTGGCTCCAAGGAGCCGCCTGCATTCCGGGAACAAGGGGGCTGTGTGTTTGGTGAGCCAGGCGCGTACCGTCCATGCCGAGAAGCAGGGGCCGGAGCCTCTGGCCAGGAAGGAGCAGCCGTGGGGGATGTGAGGCCTGAACAGAAAGGAAGGGCCATTTCTGGGCCAAGTAAGTCTTGCTCCTCTAAAGAGGGAGTTGTTTCCTTCTTGAGTGACTAAGGACACAAGATATCAGGATATTGGGTGTTGAGGGTATCCTAATACTCCGACAAGTGCCACATCAGCACTTTCTGCTTAAAGAAGCCTGAGGAAGAGCTCTCTCCTTCAGCCCTCAACTGACAGTCAAATCCCTTCCTAGGATCACGTGTGGACCACCTTGGCTCAGGGCCAGGAATTCATTGCCCTCCAAACTGGGCTACAGAGCACCTAAAGATGCTTGCTTGTTAATAATAAGATAATATTTTTTCTCAGGGACCCCCATCCATGGCCTCAGCGTGCCTCTGAGGTATGTGCTTAGTAAGTGTTCTACGGATGGAGGGATGAAGGAGACTGGATAGATGAAGGATGGATGGATGGATGGATGGATGAAGAAGGTTATATAGAGAAAGGATGGGTAGAGGGATGGATGGATAATAGAGACTAGATTGAATGAACAGCCTGTGCTAGACACAAAGAATAAAAAAGAGACGATAAAAAGAGGCCTCAGGCATAGCCCCTGGTTTCAAGACTCCGCATTCTGTCCACATGAAAAGAAATCTAACATGAGCTTCCCTATGCCAAATCATCCTGGTGCATTCTTTAAGTCTCCATACAAACACTTGCTCTGCGGAAGCTTCCGTAATGGACCTGTTTCCTCCCTCTTCCTGGGGGAAACGAAATGACAGACGTAATCAGAGAGAGAAGAGTGGTAAGTTCTGGGACCTTGGGTCCAATCACTGCATTTGGGAGAAACAGGGCAGCCAGCTAGAATTTCTCCAAAAAGGAATTCAGGGGAAATGTTTTCCTGTTTTGTTGTCTGCCTATGGAATTTGAAAACCTAGCGGAGTGTGAAGGTCTCCATTAACTATGTTCATCGATCCATTCATTGAACAAATACATTCTACAAGCACTCTGGGCCAGGCTTTGTGTGAGGAGCTGGGAAATCAGCATAAATCACCAGACTCCTGCCTTCAGGGACCCACAGTCCGCTGGTGGGGGCAAGGCCGTGTGATGGTGGCCACACTCCACACTGCCCCGAAACCACGGTATTTGAATGCGAATCCTGGCTCTCCCGCCACCTAGCTGTGTGGTCTTCCACAACGGTACAGCCAGAAATGCAGAGATTTCCTGGGGCTGCCCATTCTTGATCAGACTTATGTGGCGCAGACTCAGGGACAATGACCTTAAGACGGAGGTGGCATCTCAGACAGACTGCGCTGTCTCAGCCGTTCCTCTCACATATGGGCACCATGTCAGGCCTGTATGTACCTGAACTCATCATCCCCTAGGAGACAGGTGTGGTGCTATGCTCACGTCACACACGAAACAGACTCAGCAAGGCCAAGTAACTTGCCCGAAGTCACACAGCAGGGCCGGGCTGCACGTCCAGGGAGTCTGGCTTTCGGCTTTGCCATGCTGCTGCGGAGGATCTGAAATAGGGTTACTCCCCATTTCTGTGCTCGGCTCTGTTCCATGGGGGATCAGGACAGTCTCTGATTCCAGGGAGGACATTGTGAGTGAGCGCACGCCGTGAGCTCAGAACAGCACCAGGCTTGCTGGAAGGGCGGGGAGAGCCGGCCGGTGGCTTTCGGCGGAGGCTCCGAAGCCCTACTCTGAGCATGCTGCTCGGTGGCCTCAGAGCGCTGTGGCCTCCCTCAGCATCCCCTCCGAGGAACCGGTTCTGTGCTTGGGGACTGATGAGCCTTCCACTTCGGTGGTAGTGGCCGGGGAGGGGGACGGTGTCTGTGCTTTGAGGGCAGCATGTGGTTTGAGTTTGAAACTTTACTTCCTCGAAGTCTAATGAGCCTCTGAAAGTGATTAAGCAGAAGACAGAAAGGTTAAGCCAACGCCTTTTTATCGGAAGAAGTAATATCGAGGCTAATGTCCCCAAATCCGTTTCCCACAGCTCCTGCCATCTCTCCCAAGAAGGGGCTATTTCCTGGTGGGGTGGAAATTCGAGCCCAAGTCCCCACACATCCAGGCCAGATGAGGGGCCAGCTGACAGCCCCCGGACCACCATGTACAGTGGGCTCCTTCTTTTCCATTCTCAGGGAGCCGGGCTGGGAGCCGAGAGCCCTGGGTCAGGCACTGAACAGGCCCCTTCTCCCCGCGCTGTCCTCAGGGACCAAGCCTCCCCCCTGCCCTTGTTCTGCCTCTTGGCTGGGGGGACACTTGTCCACACGGACTTCGGACTTCAACATTTATCCCTTAGAGGGGCCCCTCTCCCGCTTTTGATACAGAGATCCCCCATTCCTGGAATCCCAAAATGAAAGTTTCCTGGTACCAGGCAGGGATTGCTGAGGGAAGCTTCTGCTCGGACACCAGAAAGTGGGTTCCCACCCAGCCCAGACAGGAGCCCCAGGGTGGGCAGACGAGGCGGAGAGACGCCTCGGCCGCCCCCGGGGGATGTGACAGATGGGTGATTTGTCGATCACAGGGCCGCAGAACTGTCCCTGCAGGCAGGTGAGCAGCACTCCATGCCTGGCAGGGACAGAAAGGGTCAGCCACCTCCACTTTTCCCCTGGATCCTGCCACTTTCCCAATCTGGGGGTGCTATTTGAAGTCTCCCTCCAAAATGCCTCCTTCTTCCGAAGCTTCTCTGTAACTCCACAGTCTCTGCTCCCCTTGGCCTATGTTCCCACGGTGGTGCCCTCGGCCCTTCGTGAGTCTGTCTTCCCGGGAGGCTGAGAAAGCATTCCCCAAATTTCCTGAGGGGCAGGACTCCGAGAGCGCTCCTTTCTTCACTTGTTCTTCGAATATTAGCGTCTTAGACCTGACTGGAGCCTTCCAGATCATAGAACCATCCCTTCAATGTGCAGATAAAGCCCAGAGGTCCCTCAGGGGACCTGCCCGAGGTCACACAGTGAGTCAGTCACAGTAAGCCCCAAGAGCCTGCCTGAGTGCTGGTGACTGTGCTCGGGACCTGAGTTGGCAAAAAAGGCCGCAGATATGTTGGAACTTGAAGTGGGGAGTGCTTATGAGCAACACGTGCTTTGTGTATTGTGTGTTGTGTCTTGGATGTTGTGTCTGTCGTAGCTGGGTTTGGTGTGTATGTGTGTCCGTGGTGTGTAGGGACACTCACTTGCTACTGAGTAGGGCAAGAGCGGATGGGGTTTCATATGGACCAACGAAGTTGTTGGGACCATCAGGCAGTTACCTTTTCTGAGCAGAACATGCTTTCTTAGGGGGGGCTCCAGACCCCCCCCCACCCAGAAAGCATGTTCACGGACAAACTAATATCCTTCTATGTGATGGGAACACACCCGTGGGTGGGGGTACACGATACGGTAGAAACGCAAGGTAGGGAGGACATGGTTAAGTCCCCGACAGGAGGCTGGTGGTCAAGACGCTGCTCCTACAGAACGTGGTTTGAGCGGAATCTTGAAGGATTAGAATAGACAAGGTTCTCAGAGGAATAGAACCATGTGAGATATAGATGCAGAAAGAGAGAAATTTATTATAGGAATTAACTCATGCAGTTATGGAGGCCAGAAAGTCCCACGATCGGCCCTCCATAGCCTGGAGAATGGAAAGTTTGCTGATGTGATTCACTCTGGGTTGGAAGGTCTGAGAACAAGGAGCACCAGCATCTGAGGGCAGGAAAAGATGGATGTTCCGTGTCAAACAGAGCAAATGCTATTGAGGGTGGGACCTGGAAGGTAAGTTTTCCTGCAGCTGAAGCTCAAAAGGAACTTATTGTCATGGACTCCAGCACACAGGCAGCCCTCAGATGTCCCGGAACACAGCTGTCCCAAGTCCTTCATCAACTCTAATGCACCCAACGCCGGGCACGGGGACCTCACTACTCTTTAGAACAAACGTTCCCAGCTTTTAAGCTCAAATGTATTTCTGAATAGTGCATTGGGAATCTTGGGACAACTCCTGTCCATTTTGGGGTGGGAAATAGGACCACCATCATCTTCAGGGCAGAGGGTTTCTTTTTGAGCATGGAACACGAAGTTAGCCCTTGTGATTGTCTAGAGATGGTGAGAGCTAGTCACGGGTAACAAGTGAGGAAACTGGGGGTCTGGCCCCACCCCTTCCTTACTGGCCTGGTGCCTATGACTTCATCTCCCCAGGCTTCAATCTGCTTATCTGAAAAAAAATGAGGTTAATCTATGCCCATTTTATACAACTGTGGGGAAGAGCAAATCGACTCTGTAGTCCACTGTGAAAAGCCGGTGGCCCTCTTTCAGTGCAAGGAATTATCGCTAATAATGTGATGATTATCATTAGTTTGGGTGGTAATGAGAGTAATAATAATTCATCTGTAGAAACTTTCTAAAGCCTAGGAGTAACTTAGAGCACAAAGCCAAGGTAAACACGCATTCAGCCTGCTGTAGGGCGGTGGGGGGAGACGATAGCCTAGCCTTGGGGAGATTTTGCTGCCAAGCTGCCTTCCTCAAGGGATAAACCTCTCTTCCTTGGAGGAGTGAGCTCCCCATTCACTGGTGGCATCCAAGCTGCCCTGATTAGCCCTGTGTCTCCGAAAACGTAGAGGGCATTCCTGTCCCAGGGAGAGGCTGTTCGGCTCGGTGGAGTAGCAACCACGGGTCTCAGAATACTCCCCCCAGAGGGTGACTCAGACCGTAAGCCCCTTGCTCCCGTTCCGACTCGCCACTCTCCCCACCCCGGGCAGACCTTAGCAGCGGTGGACGAGCTCAGCCCTGCTCTCCCGCAGGGTGTGAAGACAAGGGGTCCGGAGCTCTGCTTGCATTCCTCTGCTGGGCTTGAGAAAGCCGCCCCCTGCCCACACCCCTCCAGCCAGCTGGAGCGCCGGGGTGGTCAGCACCCGCCCCCACACCCGCCCAGGAGATGGGAAAGAGGCCTGGGCGACCTCCCGCGGCCGTTATCTGCCCCCATCTGTAAACAGCGCCCAGCCCTCCCCGGGCTGCCTCTGCCTCACACTCGGGGTGACAGGGTGTTTGGACATTCAGAGACCCTCACCCAGCCGCCTTTGTTCTCCAGGCTTAATGAAGGGACTGCTAAAACCTCACTGGCCAGATAAGATGACAGGGCAGTCTTTTAGGGTTATGGATGGTACACAGAGGTGACAGGACGAATTCCTGTGGGCAGAGGGGTCCCAGGGCACTGCCTTTTGTCCAGAGGGGAGCCCATCTGAGCTGGTACGAGTTTGGTCCTCGGCCTCCAAACAAACACTAGCAGAAAGCTCGGAGGGGGATCCAGGAGACAGGCACTTGAGGGGAGCAAAGAGCCTTGTGCCCCTGGGCAGAGCCCAACCCACCCGGGAGCGGCTGTGGCCACCTCCGGCCCCCCTCCAGACTGGCTCCCCACCGACCCCTCCCTATTCCTGAGAAGAACCCCATCGCCTTCTGTGCACGGGAGCTTGAAAAGCATTCCTACTTATTTTTACTTGCTTGTCACAAATCCTTGGGAGTTAGGAGGTGCAGGAGGGCCTCTGGGTGACGTTATCTGGTTTGAACTTGGGCTCCATCCCTCGCCTTCCCGAAGATGGAGAGTCTCACGTAGCTGTGGTGGCACCGCCGGGAATTAGCATAATGGGAAATGCTTGTAAGCTGCTGCCTCCTGTGCGAGCTCTCATTTATCTCTCTGTGGGAGGGCCGCTCAGGAGGGACCGTGTGCCCTGCTGCCTCCAGCCCCAGCAAACGCGCGGAGTAGGAGACGGGCCATCTTGCATGTTTGTTAGCGGAGCACACAGTTGGGGGGGGCGGACTCCAGGGCTCCAGGGCTCTGCCAGGGAGGTAAGGGGGAGCTGGTTTGGTGCCCACACATAGGTTCAAGGGTCTCTTGCTCTGGCTTTGGGGGGTCTGCCCCCCACACTCCCTGGGGAGCATCTCTGGCTGTGGATGGAAGGCCTGTTCCCACTCAGCCACCAGGCGCTGGGCCCACCCTCGGCTTCCACGTGCCAGGCAGGCCAGGCCCCACCGGGTGGGTCCAAACTGGCACCAGCTCAAAACACAGCCTCCTCCCTGCCCCACCCCCGATACACTCACACACACACACACACACACACACACACACACACACACACACGTTCCCAGAGGGCTCTGCTGCGGCTGGTCTAGAGAACAGGGACGGCTTCCTGGGACGCGCACAGTTCTGACACCACACAGGCATCTCCTCGCTTAGGAGGTTTCCAGAGCAGCTTCGAAAGACCAAAGGGGAAGGAGGGCCCATCACAACATCAGTGCTGGAGGTGATGGTCCACTTAGGGACAGATGGTACCATTTCTATCTTATTTTCTTCAACACTGAGTGATCTCTTTCCGGCACTTTCCATTTCGACAGAATCCTGTTCTCTTGCAGTAAAGTGAATGGACAGTCGGTCACTGAAAGGCAAACAATTGCATGTGGAAACTGCTTTCCCCCTTTTGAGACCCCTCGAATGGCCTGCTTTGGGCCTCAGCCAGCACCGGGGCTGGAAGCCCCACCGAGGAGCTCAGCTGCCTTGCCGAACCCGCCCACCCCCGGGGGACCCAGGAGGGGGCCGGTCGGGGACCGTCAGCCTGGCCGCCCAACCCCAGGCCCACGGGCGGAGGCCGACAAAGGCCTCTGGGGCAGAGTCTGCGGGTAGGGTCAGCCTGATGCATTATGTAACGAAATAGACTATGACAGAGAACAATAAACACTGCGCCTGGCAGAGCGGTGCGCTTTCTGGCCACGGCCCCGTTGGCGGAGAAATGCTTCTTCACCCACTTTCTTCCTCCCACTGACGCAGCTGCGGGAGGTGACACTCCTACTCAGGGAAGGTCCCCTCCTGACCTCCATCCACTTGGCTTTATTTAGGAAGAGCCTCTGCCTTGCTGTCCTTGCGCTCTGCACGGCCGCCCCAAATCCACAGGCACACTGAGACCACAGCCACCCTTTCTCCACCAACTGCAATGGCTCCATGTTGCCCCAGGATAAACACCAATGGTCTCGGTTGGGAACCCAAGGCTTGGCCGAGTTCCCGCGTCACTTTCTTCCCCTCAGGAGCCAATGTGATGCCCACCCTCCCGGATTCTTCCTCCTCCACAGATCTAGCTCATCTTTCAAATTTCCAACAAAAACTCCCCACGGCACTCACCCCCACTGTACACTTATTTCTTCCTCCAAAGCATATTCCTTACGCATTCACTTTGTAGTTGGCTTTGATATGTTTGTCTTCCCATGTCATTGTTGGTGGCTTGAGCAAGAGGAGTGTGACTTATTCATCGTCGTGCACCCGTCCCTGCTCTGGGGGAGCTCAGATCAAGACGGGGGAGGGGTGGAGGGCAGACATTTAAACAGATGCACGCAGCCAAGTTTTCAAGATGCCGTGGCAGAAGAGCGAGCACGTAGTGTATTTGTTCAAACGTCAAGGTCATGGTAGCTGTTGGGCAAAAGCGAAGAGGGGGAAACGTGTATGTAAGGGACCACAGTGGTTAGTTGAGTATCGCTGGGATGTTCCTGGGGGAGAGGACCAGCTTTGTGGGCCATGCTCACGATCGGTCATTGTCCTGTAGGTGATGAGAGTCCTGAAAGACTTTTTTCATTATAAATCATAATAAACTACCTTCATATCAGTAAATACCACAAACCCTCACTTATCGGAGTTTAACTTTCCATTCATCTAAGAGAGCCAAAAGAGCACCAGTCGAAAGAATAATGAGCAACAAAGGAAAAGGAAAAATCTGGGGAACTTGGAGCATACTCTAATTGGCCACTTTGCTGACCAGAAGATGCACCCCCAGCAGATGTCAAGCCCTTGGCTCTAAAGGAAACAAGTCAACAGGACAAGGGGCAGGAGAGAGGAGAGACGGGGAGGTGACAGAGGGCAGAAGGTGGGGGAAGGGCTGGGTGAGATTGATCAATAACTTCAAACAAAAGGAAATCAAGTTGACAGACTGATAACAGGCAAGGTGTATTTCTTATCCTTTGCTTCATTCCAAAAGACACTTGTCAAGGTAGGGAGAAAAAAAATTTAAAGAGCAGATGTTAAGAGAAAGAGTTAATGAAGTTGAGGTATCCCAACCTGGTATGAAATAGGTATGGTGATACCAGAGCTGTTGACAAACACGGGGGAAGCCGACATGTCACAGGTAACTCATTCTGCTTTCTGCCCGCCCAAATGCAAATATAGAGAAGAACGACTTAGGTGGGAGAATCAATGGTGAAGTCAGTTAAGCATCTGACTCTTGGTTAAGGCTCAGGTCATGATCTCAAGGTCGTGGGATCGAGCCCCACGTCGGGCTCCACACTCAACGGGGAGTCTGCTTGAGATTCTTTCTCCCTCTCCCTCTCCTGCCCTCCCCTCGCTCTCTCTATCTCTGTCTCTGTCTCTTTCTCTCTGAAATAAACAAATAAAATCATTAAAAGAGAGAGAGAGAGAGAGAATGAATCAATAGGTAGGAAGAAAACTCTGTATATTTCAGGTTACTTCCCAAATCGCAGACTAGACCAATCTTTGGAAGATGTCTCCTTCCCCTAACCAAAAAGCCACCATCATTTGGTAACACACTGATTGACTTGCCAATTATTTAAAAAATGTCTGGCCATCCTGCCTGAAGGAAAATGCTATGTCCATGTCCCAAGTCTTCTGACCCATACACGCAAGTGCCTGAAATAGAGCCAGACAGATAGTGGACGATGGCAAGGATAGGCTGGTAATAAAACGTGGTACATACATACGATTGGATACTCTTCAGCCCTAAAAAGGACCGAAATTCTGACACAGACTAACATGGGTAAACTATGATTTATATATTGATAATCCCTATAAGAGTCAAAGTCATAGAGACAGAAAGTTAGCGTTGCTGTTACTGTGGACGGGGAATGGGGAGTAACATCCTGTTGCTGGGGAGGGAGTTTCAGTCCAGGGCAATGAACTAGGTCTGTAGTGGATGAGGGTGACAGTCAGACAACCGTGCGAATGTTGTACTTCACGCCGCCACATTGTACACTTAGAAATTGCTGAAATGGAGGCACCTGGGTGGCTTAGTCTGTTGGGCATCTGCCCTCGGCACAGATCATGGTCCCAGAGTCCCAGGATCGAGTCCCACATCGGGCTCCACACTTGGCAGGAAGTCTGCTTCTTCCTCTGACCCTCCCCAATCTTGTGCTTTCTCTCTCTCAAGTAAATAAAATCTTTTTTAAAAAGATGAAATGGTACGTTTTATGTTATATAAATTTTACCACGGGGGAAAGAGGTGCTGGGAGATCAACAGGGTTCAGTGAGAGGAGCCAGCAAACACACAGCTTTCTCCTACCGTTCGGCTCGCCCCAACCCAGTTTTCTGGGTTGACCAAAGAGTAACTGGGCTGTCCCCTTCCCTGCGCCATTTACATGGGTCAGAAATTAAATAGCCAGCCAGCAGGTAGCGCGGTACCATGGGCTGACGGGAGCACCCGGGCCCCCCCAGTGTCCCAAGGGGAGAGGGCAGGGTGCCTCGGGCTGGCCAAAAGAACGGGACAAATGACACGGTCTGCAATGTCAGCACATGCCCAGGGAGTGTGGACATGCTCCCCTCTAAAGCTGCACGGGGAAGCCGCCCCATCTCCTCAGCGGGACAGACCGTCATGTGAGGCCGGGGGGTGTCCCAGTTTCTAGTGTTCATGCCAGGCTTTCACTTCCTCGGGGTGTGGACTGTGCATGTGGAAGGGAGACGGTGCACGCGTAGAAACCCCCCCAGCTCCCACCACCCGTGTGTCACTGCCTGAGCATAACTGGCCACACGCTGACCTCCTTCTCTCCCCGAACAGTAGAGACTCACACCCTCATCGCCCAACAGTCTGTCATCCCCCTCATTTCTTGCTGGGAACGCGGCCCATCCCCCTCCACCGTGTCTGCGGTCGGGCCCTGCCCCACCATGGCTTGTCTGGCAGGGACAGTCACTCTGTGACTCAGAGTCCCGGAGCCTTCTTCATCCCTTCCCTCCTGGAACCCCCACAGCGGTCCCCGAGGTTGACGGTGTGGGGTCATTTTTCCTTCGACGACTGAGGACCCTCAGGCTGGCGAGGACTTGCCCCGACACGCAGCACAAACCAGTCAGGACTTCTCTCCAGTCCTCCCCAGCACCTCTCCCAGGTTTTTATGCAGTTGCCTCAGTTTCCCCTCTGGACCCTTGCTTGATTAGCCAGTCCATTCAGACTCTTAGGCCCGTGAGAGGCAGAGCACATCCCCTCAGCCCCCAAAGGCTTCCTTCAGAGAAGTGTCGTCCCCTTGGAAGCTCTCAGGCCTCCCGTCCCTGGACTGCTTCTCTTCACATTGACGATCCGTGCGCCCCCTCCTCACACTCATGCAGTGCGCCCGAGGCCCTGGACTCGGACGCCAGGGGAGGGCCACCGAAGCCAGCTTACGATCCCGTGTGACCCGCACTTGCCTGTGGAAGCCCACAGGAGCCGCGGGGGTGCTGGAGCCCAGCCAGCCTCGCTCCCAACCTCTCCCTTCGTGGGGGGATCCAAGGCCGCCAGAGGGACGGGGTCTTCCTGGCCTGCAGTTAGAAGCCAGCCCTCACTCACTCCTGTCAGTGGCTCACCTGACTGGGACAAACAGGCCAGGGAGGGGTTGGGGGGAGAGGCCATGAGACAAAAATGCCTTCGCAGGGACTGGTAAGGGGAAGGGTGTGCAGTCCTGGCCCTGAGGACAGTCTGCTGGGCCAGTGGGAGATCCGGGTCCCAGCCCTGATGCCGTCACTGTTGTGCGAGGTGACTCAGAGACACCGCTGTACTTCGTGACCTTCAAGCTCTGGGCCATCCTGTCCCTCCTACTGAAGAAAGTAAGGCACAGGGAGCTCTTCAGGGACAGAGGAAGTGCTCGCCACTCAGACCTGAAGGATGGCTGTCACATTCTCCGTCCAGCCCAGGTGTCCTTCCTCACCTGAACTGCTACCATTTGAGGTACAGAAGGGACCCGGAAGGAGCTGACTCGTCTGGGGTGACTAGAGGGGCCATCGTGAGCAGGACCCCCACAGGATGTTCCTCAATGGGGAGGACATGCTGGGGGCTGTGGGAGCCCAGACACTGGGCACCTAGCCCTGCCCCAGGCTTCAGTGGGGCCTGTCAGGGCCCAAAGGTGGACGAGGGGGAGCAGAAAGCATCTTGGGGCAAGAATCAGGACCAAGGACCGGGCAGGATTTGTCCCTGTGAGGGAAGTTGGGGAAAGCTTCCGATTCCTCCTCAGGAACGCTTTGCTCAGTTGGCCCTGGAGGAATCACGTCCTCCCTAGCTCTACCCTGATTTCTCTCCTTTACCTCTGGAAGGGCAAAGGCCAGCGCAGTGGCCTGGGGTGCTCCAGAAGGAGTGGGGCTTGGCCTTCTCGGTATTTCATGTCCTCGAAGAAAACTCTGTAGCGGAACCCAACCACCCCCTTGGTGGCTCCTGCCAGAGGGCAGCTACGGCCAGCAAGGAGGGACCTCAGGCAGGGGCCAGGCTGAGAACAGAGAGGCCGGAGTGGGGCTGGCGCTGGGCAGAGGCATGTGCACCTTATTTCCACCCTCCTGGCTACAGTTGTCTTGTGTGCAAAGCAAGGGGCTGAATTCCACGGTCTCACAAGACTTTCCCAGTCCTGGTTTCCTCGGTTCTGTGATTGCAGAATTCTGAAAGGCCTGGAGTGGACAGCTCATCCGGTCCCTGAGTCCGGCCCCAGCTCACCGCTTCCTGCCTATCTCACGTCACATGAGCCCTTTAAACCCCTGAACCTCAGTCTTCTGGGCTGTAAAATGGGATCGTCACAGTAGCCTCCCTAGCAGGAGTGGCGTGAGGATTCGGTGGGAAAGTGCTTTTCAAGGCCTGGCACAGTCACTACCTGACCCACAGGAGGGCCTGGAGAGAGGGGAGCTCCCTCTCTGTCCTGCTTCTCTGTTTCTCCTAGCTTAGTCATTCCCCCAGGAGGGCAAGCTCTGTTAAGGGGGAATCGGGGGCAGGGGGCGGACGGGGGCGAGGCAACTCAACTTCCCCAAGTCCTCCAGCTGCCCTTGGAAACGTTGGCACAACTGAGGAGACAAGACAGGCCTGGAGGGAAGGTGGTGGGAGGGCCTGGCTCCAGGCTGATGGGGACGGACAGGGAGGTGGCCGGTCACCTCGCAGTGAATGCTTTGCTGAGTCCCGCAGCCAGGGTTCCAGGCTGTGGGTGCTGTGCCCGCCACTGAGTCCCGACAGCGGCCAGCTGAATAAGATCCTGCTGTCCCCAGTAAACTCGCAGACCGCGAGTCTCAAGGAGTGACCTGAACCTTTCCTGCTGCCTGGGGCCCCTTGAATGCCAAAGAGCAAAATGGACAAGAGAGACCGTTTCCGGACAATATCCTATTAACACTCATTACCCATAAAACGGGTAGGTTTCAAATAGCCAGATAATTGAGGCCATTGGGTGGAAAGGGGCTGAAATTACCTGATTAATTGCCTCACTTCTGGGCCTCACGTGTTTAGACACGGCCTAGGAAAAGCTGTTGGCGCTTTGAAGTCTCGCTACACTTTCCCTGTCCCTCTGTTTCCAGTCTCGGCATCCCAGCCTTGCTTCCTGCTTTGTCCGTGAGCTTGCACACCTCATCAGTCAGCCCGGGGCAGACATAAACTTTTATTTTTCATTCTCATTTTAAAAAGCAACCCCATCTGGCCCTTTCCCGGCTTTTATCTACACCCGCGGACCACAGGTTCATTCACGTATTTGTTCATTCAGGAAAAAATGGATTGAATGTCTCCTACCCGCCAAGTTCTGATCTAGGCTCCAGGGGCTACAGCAGCAAAAAATAAAGTTAAAAAAGGAAAGAAAGAAAGAAAGAGAGAGAGAGAGAGAGAAAACAAAAGCAAAACCAGAAATAGAATGGGGCCACCCAGTTCAAACCCAGGCTCATCTCCGGAGGGTGTGGGCAAGTGATTGAACCCCTTCCAGCCTCCGTTTTCTTCCTTGTAAAACCAGGGCGATGACAGTACCTGCCCCTGGGGGTTATTTAGAGAATAAAAGGGCACATTATCTAAAATTAAAAACAAAATGAAATTCCCTGCTCATATGGAGCTTACACTCCAGAGGAGAGAGGGGGACAAATAAACAGGCGTGCGTACACTGTTCCAGATGGTGATAAAAGCTCTAGACCCAGAGGAAGGCAAGGTGAGAGGGGCGCTGTGTCACATCTGGCGGTCAGAGGAGGCCCGAGCTCAGGGGCGGCTGCAGCCTGCGTGGGCTCCCCAGGTGGGGGGGGCGGGGGGTGGGAGGGGAGCATAGGTTAGAGCTACAAGTCCCACTCCCAGAAAACCCCTCAGTGTGGGGGAAATCAAGCACTGGTCACTCCAGAACAGGAAACGCAGAGCCCTGAGCGGGGAGCACAGGAGGCGGGCACGGATGCTGCCAGGAGAGCAGGGAGGAAGTGCGGCCTGGTGGGCAGAGCCTGGACAGTGTCAGCCCCATGGGCTTTGCCCCTCCCAGGCCTTACCCTTCCCTAAACCTCCAAGAGCCAACCCTGAAATGTATCAGCTGTCAGGGTGTGTTTTCAATGAGAAAAGAATGGAGAGGCTTTTTTTTTTAAAGCAAACCCCTAGAATAACAGCTGGTGTCCTAGATGATGCATCAGCATAACCCCAGGAGGCACAGTCCCCATCCTTGTTTTACAGGGAAGGAAACTGAGGCTGGGGCATGTTCAGTCGCTTGTCCGCTCTCCTGGCAAGCCTGGGCTGGACCTTCCCGGGACCCCGCCGTGCTTCGGGGTGCCAAGCAGGGAATGTTTCTGTCATTCTCTCCACATGCTGGAGAAGCAGGCAGGACAGGGAGTGACCTCCCAGGGTCCAGGTGCGGAAACAGAGGCAGAGCTGGGAGCGACTGGTGTACAACGTGGTAGTCTGTCTGGATGCGGGCGCTCTAACTGAGGCCTTCTGAGGCCCATTCTTGGTTTGCTGGTTCCATGCAGTAACCAGTAATGCCCATAAGAAAAAACAGACCTTCTCTCCCCAAACCCCAGGCCGGCCTCCTTCCAGGGGTCGAATTCCAGAAAAAGAGGTAGAAGGCTAGGGCTGCAGCTGAGGGAAGGGGCATCGCCAGGAAGGGACAAGGTGTCCCCTCCCCCGCCCTCCCCTTCCCAAGACTGCCACTCCCCATGGCCAGGGGGCAAGGGGTCTGCTGCATGGGGGCAGACCGCTGAGGGAACTTGCCTGGACAGCTTTCCCCTCACCCACCCACCCACGTCCCTGCTGCTCCTTTCCCAAGGGGGAAGAGAATTATTTGTTTTTCCTGTTGCCCTGATTTATGGGCCACTTTGTTCTTTATCTATTTGCACAAACTCAGTAAAGTGACCCTCTCCTTCCCAGAGGCCAGAGATTCTGTCAACACCTCGGGGTCACAGGTCAGTCGACCTGCCCAGGGTGCAAGGGGTTGCGGGAGGTCACCTGGGGATGGAGGGTAGATACCAATTTTGCTCAGCCGGAGCGGCTCCATGGTGGGGCTCCTGAGGGGGAGAGGGAGGAATGATCTCGTACAGAGCTCCTATGATGCACCAGGTCCTGAGTCCTTCTGGATCCTTCTGGGTCCTTCTACCCATAGTCTTGACAGGCAGACGATCCGTGTCTCCATGTCACAGACATGGGAAGCGAGGTCTGGAGATGCAGGGATGGGTCATCGAACATGACACCAAGCGGGACTCACATCAAGGTCTCCTGCCAGCCTCACCATCTTCCCATCACACATGTCCAGCGAGACACAGGGACCAGGAGGGCTCCACTGACCGGGACAGATTTATGCCTCTTCTAGCTGGGGGCTCGGGTCAGAAAAGGCAGCCCAGCTCACCGTCTTCCTCCTCCTCTCTGTCAGGGACCCCAGTCTTGTCCTCCCCCAACGCCTCTCCATGAGTCCCGGGACTTCTCCATTCCAGGGTCACTGCACTGTGTCCATGCAAACGCCAAAGGAGGACAAAGTTAAGCCACGCCATGGGCAGACTTCACCACAGACATTTGCAGGCATGTCGGAACCCCTGTCGAGCCTCCAGCCTCGAGCCCCAGTGAGGTTCCTAAAGGCTTAGTGAGGAGCCCCATCTGGAGGGCTCTGACAATGGCAGGTGCCCCCCCAGCCGTGTGACTTGTCAGAGCCTTCATCCTCCGCAGTGACGTCTGCAGTCAACAGCGTGGACCTCACAGGGATGCGGACACAAGTCCCAGGGAGCGACACACAGGAGTGCTCTGTGAACTGTGAGTGATTTCCTTCCCCTCCTTTCACAGAAGCCAGGACAGAGGCTCAGAGAAAAAAATGGAGCTTAGACAGGGCAGCCAAATGGACCCAAAGTGGTATTGCCGGAGATGTGGATTCACCAAACTGCCCTGAGACCACAGCTCTAACTCTCCCTCTGGAAACGTAGCACCAAATGGATTCACCAAACACTCTCAGGAAGTTTCGGGAATCTTCCAAAGACCTGCCAGAGCCAACCAAAGCTAACCTAATGTAATCCAGGCTCTTCCAACTCATCCCAAGTCAGCCACTCGGAATTCTACGCAGGCCAGCCATCTGAACTCCTTGAAGCCTAGAATAACCAAAGAAACTCAGGGCAATAAATACAGTTCAGTTAAATTTGACCCATACCAGTCCAATATTTCCATCTCAACAAATTCCATCGGATCCCAGTTAGTACCAGAACAACCCAATCCGACATAACCCAACCCATCCATTCAGCATCTCTCAGAACAATCACCCTTACCCGTGCTAATCCAGTTCTGTCTAATTCATACTGATACGACAGCAAATGCTTCCCAGCCCCAAACAGTACAGTCCAACCTATCATGAGCAAATGTCTCTACACATATCTTGAAGATAAAAACGCTTTTAAAAAAAAAGATTTTATTTGAGAGAGAGAGAGAATAAACAGATTGGGGAGGGGCAGAGGGAGAGGAGAAGCAGACTCCCCGCTGAGCAGGGAGCCCGACATGGGGCTTGATCCCAGGACCCTGAGATCATGACCTGAGCCAACGGCAGACACTTCATCAGCTGAGTCACCCAGGTGCCCCTAAAAACAATTTTTAAAACACGAGAAATCAAATCTGAGGAAAATCACTTTGTGACGTTTCCAACCATTTGGGTTCCAATAATTCCTTCAAGGTAGGTCTTTTTTTGGTCTCTACAGCACGCTATTCTCATTCCAGCCTCTCCCTGGGAACCTCTCCTTCCTCCTACTCATATCTACCCGTCAGTGTCAATGCCTTGGACAACGCTTGCCTCTGACAAGGATGACTTCCCCAGAGATGGGAGCACGTGGTTTCTCTCTCCATTCTCTTCCCTCACGTTTCCTGAGACCCTTCCTGGCTGAGGTGAAAGCTTTGACTATGGTGTCCTTCACTGTTAGTGTGAATGGGGTCTTGCCTAGTCACAATGTCTGGAACCAAGGATCAGAGCCACAGTAAATTCCACATCCAAAATTTGGCGATACATGTACTTACAATGATCATTTCGACCCCACACATTTTTTTTTGTTCTACCTGTTGTCTTTGTCTGGAGAATCTCACCATTTCAAAGGATGAAGTTCACTTGGGCTGCACTTTCCTCATTCTTGCTGGCTTCTGATTCATTCTTACTCCGCAGCTATATTCAGTTCTAAAAACCTGTAACTCACAACCTTAATATCCTTGGATGGCTCCCCAATATCCTTGGATGGCTCCCCATTTCCCTTGACATAGACCAGACTCCTCAATAGGGCTTCTAAGGTTTTTTCCAGACACATCCTTTACTCCCCCCCATAACCATCAGCTTCCACTGTCCTCTTCCTTCCACCTTTCTTGGGCCTTTGTATTTACTGTTTCTGTTAAGGGACTGTCATCTCTACCCCTCTCCACCCAGTTAGTGTCTTCCCATTCTTCAGTTTTTAGCTTAAGAACCATTTATTTCAGGAGGACTAGACTGGTTTCCCTTGCAATCCATCCCCGTATCATCCTACCTTTATCAACTGTGCTGCAGTTTCCCGGATAATGACTCTCTTTCCCCACAGTTATAAATTCTATGATGGCAAGAACCATGTCAGACTTTTTCCTTGACATCTGTGTTCATGATCCATATTGAATGAATGAATGATTGAGCTACTTTGGATGGCCTCTGACCTAATTATGAAGTCTCCAGGTCATTCATTCACTCATTATTTCTCTTAGTGTTTTAGCAAGAATTCCTCAAATACATTCCACACACCAGACTCTGCTCTGAGCTCCAAGGAGTTTTCCCTCCTCACCCGCGCTCAGGTCTACGTGCTTCCACACAAGGATTTTCCAGTTTACCAACGCGCTCCACCATGTGGAAGGACTGACCTCGCCCCCGGCCCTGTGAAGACACAGAGGGGAAACACAGGGCTGAGCAGCTCAGACGGGGTATGTAGATAGGTGGGGGTCAGGGAAGGCTTCACAGAAAGAAAAACACTTGAAGGCCTCAGGGAATGAGGGGCATTTTGTTAGGCTGCTGAGGGAACGAGAACATTCTAGGCAAAGGGAGAGACTCCACAGCCCAAGGTCTGGGCCACAACTCAGGAGGGCACTAAGAGAGGGCAGGATGCAGGAGAAACGGCAGCATGTGGTGAGGGACAGAGCTGAAATTCAAGCCCAGGTTTTCCCAAACCCAAAGAACGATCTCTTTTTCCCTCCACACCGATTTTCAGGGAAGCTTTAAGAAACCCCATATCTTGGTCTGGGGAGAACTCTCACTTTACTGAGGTTACTTCTAAATAGGCCAAGTAAATATCTGAAGCAATTATTCAGGTAATTAATGTTAGAAACACTCCCACAAAGTTTTTTTCTTCTCCATTATTAGCATATTTGAGGTGTAAAGTGGTGGGTTTTTCACTTAAATTATCTGGTTAATTGTCTTGCAGGTGTAGACACATTCTCAGAGGGAAAAGACTGCCAGAGCCGTGGGCCCAGACCCCAGCCCCAGGCGCCTTGGCACAGAGAGACCTTTGTGAGTAAACCACCTTGTAGAAATCACGGTTATTACTATTTGAGAACATGAGAAGCTGGAAAGTTGGCCTGTGCACGAGTGCAGAAAGTATGCCCCTCCCTACGCCCCACCACCCCCAGACCAGGAACTGCCTGTATGGGCAGAGGCACTAATGAGCTCCCTTATTTCCAAACCATTATTTCAAAACTGACCTGGTAGGAAATTTGGCCCCTGGAAAGACCGCCAGGGGCTCTGAAATTAATACATTTAGAGAATGTTTAAACATCAGAGATGAAGAGCTCTTAAAATCATCTAAGCAAACCACAACCCCCCTCCTTTTATAGATGGGAACACCAAGGCCAGAGAAGGGCAGTCACTCGCCCTGGGTCACACCAGCTGGCCTGTCCCCACCCCATCGCTGTGTGCAGTCTGACTTTGTCCTCCAGTGGAAGAGAACCTGCCACTTTCCCCTCCTCTGTGCCCTCTCGGTGACTTGTCCCGGCCAGACGTGGGGACTGGGAGCATCCAGCAGGGGACAGACACATGGACTCTCATTCTACGTGGTTGGCCACACCTGTCCTCACTTTCCTTCCACTGTCTTCAAGAAACCAGGCATTTCATCTTCACGGAGGTTGGTGCTACTATCCCCATTTTACAGATAAGACAGACTGAGATTCATGAAGTCAGGTGACCTTGAAAATCCCCCAGGGGTCATAATGGATTTACAAGTCTGATGGATTTGTAAGGCAGTGTTACTCATTCTCCCAAAGGTACCACACGCAACCACCCCCCATATATCTGATGACCACAAGCTGGTGGGCGACACGACAAAATAAAGGAAAAGAGACTACGGGGCCAGGGATAAGGGCATGTGACTTTGGGAAAGCTCCTTCCTGTCTCTAGACCTCAGTCTTGCTGCCTTTAGAACGATGCTATTGGAGGAGACATTTACAGCCTAATACAAACCACGGCATGAGAGATGAACACATGAGCCACTCCCCGGGGCCCTGCGGCAGCCCTCATGGAGGGAAAAGTGCCCTCCACGTCCCCTCCGTTGGCTCCTTCCCTGGTTCACTCCTGACATGGGTTTTCATTAGGGACCTATTATGTACCCTGTGCTCTGAAGCTTTCACACCTGCCAGCGCTATCATTCCTCACGTTGTTATTATCCCATTTGTGGGGAGAGAAAATTGAGGCTTAGCACAGTTAAGTGACTTGCCCAGGGCTGGGCACATAGGCTGCGGCAGATCTGGGACTGGTGTTTGGGTCACGTGACTCCAAATTCAGTGCTCGTCCCCAGGACCGGGTGTTTCTCCTCGCTCCCAGCCTGAAGCTGCCGCAGGGGTTTCTTGATGGCACAGGCAGGTGCACGGACTAAGGTGAACTGCGCTGGGGGCCGCGGGAACAGACACACATTTGCCAGGATGCTTTTCCACCCCAAGGTCCAAGGTCGAGGGCCAGAACCTTCCCACTGCCTTCAGGTGACCTCAGTAAACGAACCACGGGCCAGGCTACCAGTGAAGTCCAGCCAGGGTGTCCTGCCCTTTGCTGTTTGAACTTAGAGTCAGCTGAGGCCCCAACATGCCAAAAATGCCACCAGCTGTGGCCTGGGAGAAATGCCCTCCATGTCCCCACGGAGACCGACCGACGCACCAGGAGCCCCTGGCTGCCCGCCCTGCTGAAAGAATGGGCATTCTGGAATTCCGCCGCCCGCGCACCGTGGTCCCACACTGTGCTCCCACACGGCCCTCCCGCGAGAAGCCCGGACAAGAGGCGGATTCACTTCGGGCACAATAGACACACAGAACGCTCGGCCGCCCCGCGTCTCCGATCTGATACTCGGTCCCTGCACCCCGCCTCCCCAGACCAGATCGAGTGTCAAACAGGCCAGGCTGGTTCAGAGTCGAGCCCTGTTGCCTGCTGTGCCCTGGTCTCCACATACTGCAAAGAGGCTGGAGTTGGAATCCGAATTCCAGGGTACGAGGCCGGCCAGCTTGCGTTCATGAGCTCCGTGACCTTGGGCACTTCCCTGGCCCTCCCTGGCCCTCACTGGGCCTCTGTTTCTCCCCCTGTAAGCTCTGTCCTGTAAGCGCTGCTCTGACGCTGGAGGGCCCATGGGGGACGATCTGGGTTTAGAGCTCGGGTGCTGAGCTTCTCCGTACAACACGCTTCTCCTTTGGAGGCCCCAGCGGTCAGGCCTTGCACACAGCATGTGCCCTATAACCGTGTTGAATGGATGTCTGTCATTCTCTTTGGCCCCCACAATCAGAACCCCCCCTCCATGTATTAGCTACGCACCAGTGCTGATGGAAGGCAGAGAGCCCACCCCCACAACACGGTCTGAAAACGACCAGCCCCAACTGCCAGCTCAGAGCACGTGCTCCTGGCCTGGTCACGGCCAGCAGCAGCTGCCTAGATGGGACTCAGGGTCGGGGAGGCAGGAAGCGGGGTCAGGTGGGCACAGGCGGCTGTGGCCGTGACCGTGACCAGGCTAGTCCCTAAGGCTGGGCCCATCCGCGAGGAGCAATAGTGCCTGGCACGTAAGCGGAGGCATCTGTGTCCCCGCGTTCATTTCTGCCATTGGATCCCCACCCAAGACCTCGGTCTCCAGCCCTCCTGGACTCTCTGACCTTTTCAGTGAACTCCCTCTGTGTTCACATCGGCGGGGATGTTTGGGGGCTGGCACGTAAGAACCCTGACGGCTAAACATGCCACCTGTGTTCCAAGTTGTCGAAAGCCCTGGGTTCTGGTCTTGTCCTTGTCCTGACCCTCTGTGTGACCTTGAGATTAGCGCTAACCTCAGAGCCTTCGCTGCCTTCTCAGTAAAATGCAAACTGTAACGCGACCCCATGGGAGGGCTCGAGAGAGTAAAGGAGGCCACGTACGGGACAGCTGGTGGCCTGAACACGCCACAGGAAGAATTCTCCCATGGGGAGGTTTTGAAGCATGGATTGGCACCATCCGCGTGAGCGGAAGCCAGCAGCTCTGCAAGCTCTAGAGGGTGCATCTCAGTGCAAGGTCCGGGCCTAATCCCCAGCGAAAGATGAGAACCACCGCGGACCGGAAATGACTTGCCCGAAGTCCGCGTTTGCACCCAGGTACGGACCCGACTCCCAGTGCCTCCCCTTGCACCTGACCGAGCCGCCCTCTCTAGGAAACTCGACGTCTCTGTATTCTCCCCGCAGGCCAAGGGACTTCAGTGGGAGTTGTTTGCTAATTGTTTTTGTGATATTCCAGAAATATGACAACCTTGTTGCTTATTTTGCACAATTTCTTCACTCCATACAAATGTCTATTCTAAGAGAAAAAGAACTGAAGAAAAAAAGAAAAAAAACCACTTTAGTGGGGAAGAAACAATTACTGCCTGTAGATAATTAGGGGCTGCTCTGGTGCCGGAGCAGGGAACGCGCTGAGGAAGTTGACAAAGACAATTCCACGAACAAAGAAATGATTGGTCTCACTTTCTCCTGAAGCACAAATAATTTGCAATTTTTCCCCCATCCTCACTAGAAAGTGAAATCAGCCAGCCTAAGGTGACCTCAGGCCTTGGAAAAGTCTGAATCACAGGGCGGGGAAGAGCCTTTGGACACCCTCCAGCCCGCACCCTTGCTGTGCAGGAGAGGAAACTGAGGCCCCCACAGGGTAAGGGTCTTGCCTGAAGCCCACACAGCCAGGCAGGGGCAAGGTGTCGAGAAGCCCACAGTCCAGGGCATCGCAACCCAAGGAAGGCTCCCATGGCGCCAGCCCACCATCAGAACCCATTTAGCTGCAAATACAGTGGGCCACCATGTGCTCCCTGCCCTTACCCATGACATTCCTGCCACCTAGCATGGCCTAACCAACTCCTTGACAGTCCAAGTCAAATGTCATCTCCTCTGGGAAGCCCTCCCTCCCTGGCCAGTTAAAAAGAACTGTGTTTTCCTTCCTGAGCTCCCAGTCCACAGACCCTGTTCTCTCTCTAACTGTTCCAGACCCATCACAATGGAATATACATTTCTGAGTACTCCTCTTCCTCTCCTGATAGGATCTTCCTCTCCTATGAGTCGTTAGAAGGCAAGACTATGTCCCACTGTAGCCCTAGGACCTGACAGCATTCTTGACAAAGAGTGGGCTCTTAGTATTTGTTTCATTAACAAACGAGACTGGTTTAGCAACCTTGCAGAGTCTCCTATGATTTTAGAATCCGTGAGTCCAAATGAACCTTTGGCACATCTACTGTCCCATTTTCCTGCTGTCTTAAGGACATGAGTGAACAGGGGATCAATTCCTTTGCACCTCTCTGGGTTAAAACAGCAGGTTGGTCTTTAATTCTATGCAGGCTTTAATTCTACACTGGGCTGGCCCTCCTTGGGTCATGAGTCTTCCAGAGATTTGTGGGCAAGTGAATTTCCCTACATCGAGTTATATTCCAAACACACTTGAAGAACGACCTCTGTAAGGGAATCCCATCAGAATTCCTCCGAAAGGCAAATGTCTCAGTCTTCACAAAGCACAGTAGGGCATCTGGGCCCCGGACCCAAACTGGTAGTCCCTATACCCAACGTGCTCTCCTCTCCTTCCGGGGTAGGGAAGATGTTTTCTTGGAGGCAACACGGGGAAGGGAGGGAGCCTCAGGACAGATCAGGTGGGACATGGCCCATGTGCACTAGCTCGGTGGTCTTGAGAGATCACCTGATCTCTCCGAGCTCCACCTTCCTCCCCTCTGAGATCCGTAACTTCCGGGAGAAGAAAATGAGATATTTCACGGAACGATAATGGCACGGACTAGCCCTCCATACACAGTAGCTCTGCAAACATTGTCAAACGATAAATCACACTGCAATCATAAGCTGTTCGAGTCAGGGGTCTATATCCGTGGTCCTTTGGTGACAGCAGAGAAATAATATATAATAATAAAAGGGAGACCATCAATCCCAAAAAGATGAATGTGAGTTGGAGCATACTCTAAGAAGGGAGGGTTGGTGCTTTAAGAGGCAGACTTGAAAACTAAACTGTTAGTGAAACTGTTTTCTGAAACCTACAAACGAGCTGCTTCATCCTCATATCATAGGCGAGGCCATCAGCAGCGGGGTCTCCTCCCGCCTCTCCCCACTCCTGCAAGTCAGGCGGCAGCCACTTTAGGGTATAGACAGCGGGGGACACACTTTTGTCTTTTTTTAAATCATGGAAGTTGAATGATCGTATCCAGTCCTCTCAGACATTTTTACTGATTCTCCAAAATGAGGAACCATGCAAATTCAAAGTGCGCATAGAATCAAATAAAAGCATCACTCGGATTGAAATCTTTGCTGGAGGTCTTGGATTTGCGGGCACTTGAATGTGGCCAGTGTCTTAGTCCGTTCCAACCATGGTAACAAAAATGCCACAGCCTGGGGAGCAGATCCGTCACCGAAATGGATTTCTTACAGTCCTGGGGGCTGGACGTGGGAGATCAGGGTGGTGGCATGGCTGGGTCCTGGTGAAGGTCTTTTCCAGGCGACAGACGGCCCACTTCTTGCTCCGTCGTCACGTGAAGGAACAAGAACGCTCTCTGGGTCTTCTTCATGAGGGCACTAATCCCATTCCTGAGGGCTCCACCCTGGTGACCTAAGCACCTCCCAAAGGCCTCGCCACCTGATGCCATCACCCCGGGGGTTAGGGTCCGAATATATGAGGGGGGGGGGAGGTGCCTACAAATATTCAGACCGTGACAATCAGTGAAAAAAGAAATTTTATGTTATTTGCACTTTATTGTTCTTTACTATGTACTTTGTGTAAAAGGTTAGGCTAACACCTGACACCATTCAAGTCCTCAGTAAACATTAAGCTGTTGTGTTATTAATGTTCACACTGAGTTTCAATGTGTGCCGCTGCTGAACTCATGCTAAAAAAGCAGAATATCAGTACGGATCGCAGATAAGCTCTTAAGAGCTGTGGGGCACTCACTCACCTCGTGCCGGTCACAGGCTTCTCTTGCTTCATCCTTAAAATCACTGTTACACAGATGAGGAAATGAAGACCCAGCAGGACTCAGAGACCTTCGTGAGGTGAAGCCCTTGGGCCGAGCATCTGATATTATAAGCCTTCACTGCCCCCCCCCCCCCCCCAAAGCACTGGTCCCCACATGGTCGTCGGACGGGAAACGTAGGGGTCAGGGACATTCAGTAACAGCCCCGCAGTCCCACATCCGGCAAGTGGTATGGTTAGGGTGAACGTGAGAACCAGAGGACACGTCGGGATTCTACTGTGCCCTCGTGTGTGAGTTGGCGTGGGCTGCCATGAGCATGTACCACAGAGACAGCGGCTGAGGCAACAGCTTTCTTCTCTCACAGTTCTGGAAGAAGTCCAAAGTGAAGGCGTTGCCAGGGTTGGGTTTTTCTGAGGCCTCTCTCTTAAACCTGTCGACGGCCGCCTTCTCTCTCTAGCCTCACACGGCCTTTTCTTCGTGGACGCAGCCTTGCTATGTCCTCCTCTGTTATGAGGACTCCAGAGAACCTGGATATGGGCCCCCATGCTCACAACCTAATTTTATTTATTTATTTATTTATTTTTAGTTTATTTTTTAAAGATTTAATATATTTATTTGTCAGAGAAAGAGCAAGGGCGCAGGCACAGGGAGCAGCAGGCAGAGGGAGAAGCAGACTCCCCACTCGCTGAGCCGGGAGCTCGATGTGGGACTCGATCCCAGGACCCTGGGATCATGACCTGGGCAGAAGGCAGACACTTAATGGACTGAGCCACCCAGGCACCTCCTTCACTACCTAATCTTAACTTCATCACCTCCGTAAGGACCTTAGCTCCAGATACAGTCACATTCTGAGATACTGGGGGTTAGGGCTTTAACAGAGCCCAGATTAAAGGGCACAGTTCAGCCCATAACATCCCTGACTTTACAATGAAGGTGACTGAGCCCAGAATCAAAGTTGAGTATGTGCGTTGGGAACAGAATCCAGCCTTCTGGAGCATCATTTGGGCTCTTTCCACCACGGGGAAACCACTGGGTTCCATTCCCCGACATCGCCATGCTCTCCTGGCTGACCTAGGAACCAGCCACGTTCCTAGATGCTTCGCATGAATTCCCTCCCTAATCCTCAGAACACCACATCATCGTGCCGCTGCCTCTGTGAATAGCTTCAGAAAAGACTGTCCAAAAAGCACACATCTTGTTCTTCATGAAGAACCAAAGAAGGGTCTCACCTTAACGGGAATTCGGTCCTGGGTCATCAGAATAATGCAATTTTTCAATTCAGCAAATACTTATGAATTCTTCCCACATGCAGGAGCTGGTCTGGGGGCTGAGGGCATATCAGTGAAAAAAGCAGACCAAATTCTCACTCTGTGAGACAATTTCTGGAGAGAGACACCAAACACATAGCTCTCTTCTACAATAGGTGTTAAGAAGACAACACAGGGAGAGGTGATAGGGAATGATGGGCAGATGCCATTTTATATAAGGTGTTCAAAGAGACTTTTCAGATAAAAGATATGCTTGAGCCGAGACTGACATGAGAGATCAGGCCAGGCAAATATATGAGAAAAACAACATTTCAGGCACATGCTAAGGTCCTGAGGCAGGAACACACATGGAGTCTAAGGACAGCAGATGGGTAGGGTGGCTGGAGGGGTGACCTGGGGGAAGAATTGAAGAAGATGAGCTCAGAATGCTAACAGGGCTATGACAATGAAAAGCTTTGCAGGCCATTATAAGCCCTCAGCTTACATTTTGAGGAGACAGAAGAGGAGGAGAGTTTGAGTTAGAAAGTGACATGATCATCTGACTTATTCTGTTTGTATTTCTTTTATTAGTGGTGAGGTCGAGACTCTGTCCATAGGTTTAAAGCCATTAATATCCTCTTTTCTGTAAATAGTCCAAACACTGCCCATTTTCTTTAAGGCGAACGATAATCAAATTCACACAGCATCCAATTAACTATTTTAAAGTGAACAATTCCGTGGCATTTAGTACATTCACAACGTTGTACAACCACCACCTCTAGCTAGTTCCCAAACATTTTTGTGATCCTAAAATAAAAGCCCACACCCATTAAAAAGTTGTTCTCCATTCCCCCAGCCTTCCCCCACCCCATCCACCAGCCCCTGGCAACCACGGATCTGCTTCTACGGACTCAGTCTATTCTGGATAGCTCACATCAGAGGACTCACACAATACACGACCATTTGCGTCTGGCTTCTCTCACGAAGCATGTCTTTGAGTTTCGTCCAAGCGGTAGGATGTGTCATTCCTTTTTAAGGCTGAAGGGTGTGTACCTACCCCATTTTGTTCATCTGGTCACCCACTGATCAATGTTCAGGTCATTTCCACGTTTAGGCTATCCTGAGTGCTGCTGCTATGAACATTCACGTCTGAGTGTTTGTCTAAGTGCCTAGTTCCCATTCTTTAGGGCAGACACAAGGAATCGACACCACCAGGTCATCCGGGGACTCCATGTTGAATTTCTGGAAGTACCAGCACACTGTTTCCCACAGCTGCTGCTCCGTGTGTCCTCGTCACCAGCAGGCCACCAGGACTCTGGTTCCTCCAAATCCTCACTGACACTTGTTTTCACTTTAAAAAATTGATTATAGCCATCCTCGTGGAATCTGGAAGGGCATCTTGCTGGGGCTTGGGTTTTCATCTCCCTAATGATTAATGACGCTGAGCATCTTCGCATGAGCTTTTTGGCCATTTGTACAAGAGGTTATGTTCTTGGTATCATACTGGCTATTGTGTGGCTAACAGACTGGTGAGGTATGAATAGGGCAGGGTCCGGGGGCACCTGCAGTCATCCAGGGGAAACTGATGAAGGCCCAGGCAGGGGGTAGCCCTGAAGGGGTGAGAAGGGGCCAGGTCGCACTTTCTAATTTGAAAGTGGAGCCAACAGGGTTGGGAATGAGGGCCTCACCTCACTGGGTTATCACCTTTTCCATCAGTTAATGGCCGAAGACGCCCCAGTGCGGGGACCCCCTCCCCCACCCAGAGGGATTTCCCTCCTGCCCTCTTCTGCTGAAAATCACATATCGGGCAGAGGTAGGTGCTGAGAGTAAGGAGGAAATCTGAAAAAAGAAAAGATTCTAAACTCTCAGCAACAATGAGGCCCTACAAGTGGCTTTGGCAAGAAGCAAAAAGGAAGGGATGTCTCAGTGGCTTTCTGGGTTTTGTTTTTTTTTCAAACTGATGCGATGCCTGTATTATCTAGACGAATAATCGGTCCCTTATCTTCAGCATTTGGCAGCTCCCAAAATACTTTCACACTGATTATCTCAGCAGACTGGTTCTCTCTAGTTTACTGATGGGCAAACTGAGGCCCCAGGATTTGAGCCAGAATTGAAGCTCTTTCCCCAAAATCTTGGAGAAAGGCCTTCACAGAGAAAGTGCAACTCGCATAGAACAAATATTCAACCACAGCGATTTTCCTGACTCGGGCACCCCTATCTCCTTATATAAATGATACTGTGACTTAACCACAAAAATGATGGCTACCATCTTGTGAGCTGCTTTCCTCTTGACTGTGTTCATGTCACCATTTCATTGGACTTTCCCAATAACATTACAAAATGTGTGTGATTAGCATTCCCATTTTGCAAATAAGTCAGCAGAGCCCCCAGAAAGATGACTCAAGGTGCCAGGGCAGCATGGGAACAGGATTCAAGCCTGTTGAATGAATCAGGTGACTGAATCGAGGTCCCACACTGGCCACTCCAGATCTTGTGATCTAGCCCATCCTCATGGGGTCTTGTGCCTACCAGGTGCCAACCCAATGATCTCAGCCAAGCCACTTAGCCTCCTTGATGTTTGGTTTTCTCATCTACAAGGTGGGGATAAATATAACTTCCTTCCTGAGCTGTCGTAGAAATTTAATAACTTAGCCAAGGACCTACTGTAGTACCTGGCAGAGAGTAAGCATTCAACAGCAGCTCTTAAGCTGAGTTGAATTAGTCCTTAGAGCTGGAACAGGGGAAGGCAAGGAATGTAGAGAAAGCGTCAAGGCGTGCAGTGGGAGGGGGACAGGTCGAGGAGAGCTGTGTTACCCTGCCCTTCAGAGGAAGGGATGTCACCTTACATGGGCATCAAGTGCTTGAAGACCACCCATCATGCGTGCTTCTAGGTGAAGGGAGGCAGCTTGGAGCCTTCGTGACTGCAGGTACCCACACCCACCCCCCAGCCTCTACCACTTCCTACCCGACCACACATCACTCTCCCAAACCCCTGCTCTAGCTCCTCCTGCCCATCAGACTACACCTGTCACCTTGGGGTGAGGGAAGGCACAGCCACCGTGTCCTCCTGCCCTTGAGGCTTTAAGGAACCCTCCACCACTGCCCAGGGATGAAGGATGACAAGCTGGCCGCATGTGCAACCTGAGATATCTGTGTACCTCGGGCAGTTGGGGTGGCCTCTCAGTGCCTCATTTGCTACCTCTCTTCGGCTTAATTACCTCCTGCTCTAGACCTCTTTCCTTACACATAAAGTGGAGGAACCCAATAAACAAGTAGCACAAAGGAGGGAATATCAGCCTGACTTTGGGTCACGCTTACCACCACTCGGAAAACGCCGGCTCGTTGTACATTTCAGTGAACATGTGTTGAATAATGAATGAGTCACGGGAGCCTTGTTCAAAGAAGAGAGAACACCATAGCTGACTCAGGATAAAGGGGTAGGAGATGCTCAGGCAGAGGGGTCACCTTGTGCCAGGTGACCTAACAAATCAGCGGAAATGAGATCACGGGGGTCTGCTAGGGACGACCTTTGACATCCTGCGATCCCTGACTGCCAACCACAACCAAAAAATGTCGCAGCCCCATTGTAACCAGGCAGTTGTTGATAGCTGCTTGTTTTTGATCTTCCTTGGAACCCAGACAGGATTTGCAAGGGGCCAGGATCACCATGCCAGTGCGTGTACCTGCCTCTGGCTTGGCGTGTGATTGTTTCTGGAGCGGTTGTCCAATGGCCGGGAAGTGCTTATTTCACACTTGGTTGGAAGGGACAAAAGAACTTAGGGGCCAAAACAGAAGTCGGATTGTTATATTGTTCTAAATAAGAATGTGTTGAGTGGTTGCCAAAGATTCAAAAAGGATGAGAATGGATGCAGTGTGTTTTGCTGCTGGAGAGCGCAAATATTATTTTTGGAAGATGTCCTGTAGACACACCCTCCACCTCATGTCAAGAGATAAAATGTCTCCGTTAATGTGCTCTTGGCGTTGAGAGATGGAGGGATGGAAAGACCTTTAGGCCATGAGCGCCAACTCAGAGTGGTGGAGGCAGTGCTGGGAGCCGGGGGACCAAGGGCCGAGCCCTACCCACACCTCCCTCTCCCAGGCCATGGTGACTGGTGGGTTCTCAGCACTAACCAACAAGGAGACCCCGGAAGTGTGCCCAGCATGGCCCCCATGGCAGCAACCTGGTCAGGCTGACCCCCCGGGGGACAGGAGCATGGGTCATGTGGACCTGAGCTGGGACAAAAGGATACACACCTCAACGAGAGGCGAGAAGCAGACGGTGACACCCTACAACAGTGAGGCACACGGTGTCCGAAACAGTCCTTCCCCTCCGCAGACCCAACTTCTGCAGCCGGCTGTCCCCGCCAAGGACGGCCAGTGGGGTATCCTGGCTGTGGTCCTCGAAAGCACCAGGAGGCGATCAAGGTGGGGACTCTGAACTCAGCTTTTCCCAGCAGAAAACTGAGGCTCCAAGAAGCCACATCGACCCCACTCCTTGTCCAGGCATCCTCTACCCCTGTCCTGCCTACCTCCTGGGGAGGCAAAGCCCACCTCCCAAAGCTCACCTTGTCTGAGCTTTGGGAGGTGGGCTTTGTCTGCTGCCTCGGTGGGGGCTTCAGGTGGTGCGGATGAAGAGGCCTGAGAGGCCCGTCACTCAATGCTTACAGGCCTTGTTGGAGGGACCCGTCAACTCCAGCCCAGCTTAAAGATGCTGGGGCTCAGGGCACGGTCTCCCTTCTCCCTCCCAGCTATCAGGTGTGTATAGGGCTTGAGGGAAGGAGATAGAAAAGGGACCTTCACTATCCTAGAGCTTTTAAACCATGCTCGGCTCAGTCCTGGCCACAGCCCCGGGGGGGGGGGGGGGGGGGGGAGGAGATGCTTTTGTCCCCATTTTACAGACAGAGAGACAGAGGTTTAGAAAGAGGTGCATTTTGCACTCACTCACCCCAAGTGTAAAGTGATGTTCATGTATCCAGTGTTGGAGACAGGAACATCAAAACTGCGCCCATCCCATATTAATCCATTTTTTTTAAATGGACTTTAGTTTTCAGAGCAGAGACTGCACAGAAATTTCCCATTTACTCCCTGTCTCTGCACATGCTTCTGCTCCTTTCAGAAGCCCAGGAAAACCCTCCCTGCAGCCACTCCCTGTCCTCCGGCGAGGGAGGCAAGTCATCTGTTCCACCAAAGTCCTCCAGATTACTGACATTTTCCGTTCCAGGCAATTAGCTTTTATATTTTTAGCCTCTTGTATTGGTAGTATAAGGTGGTTTATAAGCGTTCTTCACTTCTTTAACGAAGGACAGGCAACGAGGGCCAGCTGGTTGGCTCAGTCAGTTAAGCGCCTGCCTTTGGCTCAGGTCATGATCCAGGGATTCCGGGATCGAGCCCTGCATTGGGCTCCCTGCTCAGTGCGGAGTCTGCTTCTCCCTTTGCCACTCCCTCTGCTCTCTCTCTAATAAATAAATAAAATCTTTTTTTTATGAAGTACATGCAGCATTGGTGACTTTCAACAGACTTGGATATACTGATGTCCTCTGAAAACACCCAAGATAGCGGGACCAGCTGCCCCTCACTGACCGGCCCCACAGCTCTTCCCAGGACTGACCTGGCCACCCTCCCCAACCCCAGCCCCAGACCATGGCTTCTCAGCTCCTTCTCTTACTGTGTCCTCAGTGGCTTCGAAACCACTACTACTCAGACTCACAAGAAATTACATTTCCAGAAGAAACCAGACACTCAACCTGATTCGGTAATTTCCATTCCACACAGAATCCTCGGCCATCGAACCCTGACAGGCCACCCGAGGCCGGCACTGATCTGCTACACGGAAGACCTCGGGTATTTTGCGAAAGTTATTTTTGTTGTCACTCTGGTGCATTTTCTGCTTGTTTCCAGGACGACGGTCTGCCCCACAGTGGAGAGGTCCCGCCACCTGACCATCGGATGAGCACAGGGCAGACTGCCGTTCGGGCTAGACCGAAATGTCTGACAACGAGCGTGTTGGGCTCGTTCTGGACCCAAGAGGGAGGGGACCCTCAGCCTCGGAGCAGAGAGGCAGGGCTGGGTGCGACCAGCAGGAAAGCCAACATAAACACAGAATGCTTCAAGACAGATGCATTGAGGAGGAAACCAAGGATCAGGAACCCAAGAGAGACACCTGCAAGTTTCTGGAATTCTCTCTGCTGGGCTCTTTCTCATAGGGAGTATTCCTACCAGCCCCGCGTGTTGCCGCAGAAATGGTGCCAAGCCATGGGAGCGCCCTGGGCAGGCTGATGGCAGGTGGATCGGCGATGTGGGGCCCCTTCAAACTGACAGTCTTTAAACGTATGCCCAATATTTAGGGCACCCGGGAGGCTTAGTCGGTTAAACATCTGACTTTGGCTCAGGTCATGATCCCAGGGTCCTGGGATAGAGACCTGCGTGGGGCTCCCTGCTCAGTGGGGAGTCTGCTTCTCCCTCTGCCCCTCTCCCTGCTCGTGTGCACTCTCTCTCTTTCTCTCAAATAAATAAATAAAATCTTTAAAGTAAATAAATAAATACTCCAACATTTTCTTAAAGAGGAAGGAGCTGAGCGGCACATGCAGGGAGGGCAGGGACACCAGGCTAGCGGCCACTTCTCAGGCTCTCCTCCATTGAGCCAAACAGCTCAGCTCTGGCCTTGACCGGCACGCACCATTCAGCAAAACCAAAGTCCTACCATTCACAGAGCGACGCTCCTGATGTGGCAATTTGCCCAGCATCCCTCTTAGAGACCTCACCTCCCCACCTTCGTCCCAGTTGGCTTACCCCTTTATTCTGCCCCCCTCCGAAAGAAGTCCTGGTAAATCTCTCCATTTGATTCTACTTCCTGCATTTCTGAGCCCGCGCCGGTAGATCGGCACCCCGCGCGGCTGTTCGACGGTCCCTCCCTCCATCCAGCTACTACGCAGCAGCTGAATACAAAGACCGGTGACCTCGTAAAGGTAACAAGTCAATACCACACAAACACACACACGGAGCTCTTTCTAGAATATGTTTCCAAATGTTTGAAATGAAAGAGCTCCCTAAAAGTTTTTAAATCCGGTTTCCAGTTAAACAGCAGAAGGCACAGAATCTCCAAAAGGTCAAGAAACTGATCAAGGTCACACCCAGGAAATAGCAAGCTGGGAGGTGAGCCCCGGTCTGCCTCTGTTGTAAGCTAACCGCTGTCCCACAGTGTCGCTGGCGTGGCTTCTGACATAGGGGGGCATGGCAGAGCTGCTGGCGCATCAGCCTTCCCCGTGCCTAGTCATGCCTGGGGAAGTGAATGAGTCGGGAAGTGACCCAGGAAGGTCTAGGTCTCAAAAAAAAAAAAAAAAGTCTGGCTAAGAAAAGCAGGACGGGGACACCAGGGCATGGCTAGGGTGGCTGAAGGCCCCCGGTCGGAACCTGTTCAATCCCTCCTCCTTCCAGTCCCGCCTAGACCTTCCTGGATGTGGGGTCCCGCTGGGGTTTGTGGGCCTGTCCATGCGGCCCCAGCTCTGAGATACAGACAACAGGAGGCCGGAGACAGGCAGGGCCTAGACTCCTGTGCACACCCAAGAGGAAAAGCTGTAAAGAAGTGTATTTTCATTTAACACAGGAAAGAGGTAATAAGCATTAGTCAGTGGAATGAGGAAGAAACAATGAGGTCCCCATCCTCAGAGGCAGGGGAGCAGGAGAACATAGTGGAAGGGGTACAGAAAGGAAGTCGAGTCAGAGAACATCCAAGGTCGTCTCCTGTTCCGAGATTGCACAGCTCTTGGAGGAGGGGGCAGGTGGCGCTGGTACCTGAGCTTCCCTGGTTGCCACGGTGACTTGGCCCAGGGAACTCAGCCTTGCAGGGGGGCAGAAAACAACCTATTCCGAGAATCATTGTCCCGGAGCTACACGGGGCTCCTTTCCACGCACGGTCTTACTGAGTTGGTACCGTAACACTATGAAATGGGTGCTTTGGGCCCCTCTCTTCCCATGGAGAATGTGAGGTTAAAAGACTTTAAGAAGGCCGCCCTCATATCTGAAGGCAGCGGGGCTCAGAGTCGGGATTCAAACCCAGACAACCCAAGTCTACACTTGGTGCTTCAGAATCAGGCTTGACCGCTGCATGCTCAGTGTCGTGCTCCATCGGTGTCCGAGAGCCCCACTGGAAGTCATAACTTGGGGAATTGGAAACCGAGGCATCCATGTTGACGACAGGACCTGATTAATCCTGGACTAATTTTAGATTTCCTCACAATCGCTCATCTGAATACAGAACAGCTCCTAAGGGTGATGTTGGCGAACGCTTTGTTTTTGTTTGATTCGACCAGAGAAAAGGACAGCAAAGGAGATGAGGTCATGGGTATATTACCACCCACTCGCCATTCTGCTCCTTTGAAGGGTTTCAGGAAACCCTGATAGGGAACAGCGCCAAGAGTCTCCATGAGTTTTTCCAGCTAGCGCTCAAGGGTTGAAGGAAAATTGAGCCAGCCAGCCTGGGCTCCCTGATGTCTCCAGAGTGCTGAGTCCAGCTGTGCTCTCCAGGCGCAGTGGCGGGCACGGTGCCAGGGCAGGCGAGGGAGAGCAGGCAGCGGTCCCTCTGGGACTGTCACAAACATGCCTGCACACGCGTGCAGCCCACACCGTGCCTAACGCACATTTCCCATTTTGTACATATTGTGATGGATGTGTGAAAATAATCGTGGCAAAAGTGATCTCGAATGTTGAGATTTTTATTATTATTATTATTATTTTTAAGTAGGCTCCATATGTGAAACCCAACTCGGGGCTTGAACTCACAACCCTAGGCTCAAGACCTGAGCTGAGATCAAGAGTCGGATGCTGAACTGACTGAGCCACCCACGTGCCCCTCGAATATTGAGACTTTAAAAGCAACGTCCAGGTCGGTTGTCTTTATGTAAATCATTGTGTCACCACAAAATAATAGTTGTGCTCGTTGCATGTCTGCTCTGCAGACATACTACACATCTTCCGTCTGTTCTGAGATTTGACAGGCGGTTAGCGGAGGGTGGGGGGCTCCTCTGCTTCCGATTGACAAAAGCAAAGCCTTGCCGCACCAGCTGCCTCTGAATCCTCATAGGATTTGTGTTACCTTGAGTGGGTCCTCCCCTCCCTCAGCCTCACTTTCTTCATTGATAAAAAAGGGGAGACATACTGCCTGGGGGCCGTCAGGGTGGGGGAGGGAGCAACGCGTGTGGATCTCCCGGCACAGGGAGTGCTCAGCCAAAGGCAGGGGAGATGTCTAAGGTCTCCAACCCAGCAACTCCTTCTCTCCTCTAATTTCCAGGTGCTTTTTAAATGAGAAGTATTAAGAGCCACACAAAGGAAATCACATTTAGATACTGAGCAAAGTTCCTTGTAGAAAAGAACAACCACAGAAGAAACCCGTGCCATCTCAGAAACTCCAGGACCTGGGGCCACCCGGTCTGAGGGACGCTTCAGAGACCCTGCACCAGACAGGAGCAGGAGGAAAGGGAGGAGGCAAGCTCACCCTGAAAACCCGCTCCCACCTTAATCCACCGCGAGCTCACGGCTATTACCCACCCTGTTTTCCAGTCGAGGAGGTGAGGTTGGAGGGACACATGGGGGAACTGTGCATCTGCCTGAGCTTGACCTTCTCCCCTCGGCCAGGCAGCCTTAGGAACGGGGTTTAGATGAAAGAGATTTCAAGGGCTCCCTCCTTCCAGAGGCTTTGCTGGAGGAAGAGAGCGAGCTAGCTAGCACTGTGCTCTCCCCTCTGCCTGTGAGTAGTCTGGGCGAGTTCCCTTAGAGGTCTGAGGTCATCAGAACCAGTACAGTCTACAGAGACCATCAGATCCAGCCTTCTCATTTCTAGAGTTGGGGAAACTGAGGCCCAGGGCGGGAGGCATCTGAGAAAGAACATTTGATCCCAAAACCAAAAAATCCAGAGTCCTGGTATTGCCCTGGGGCCGGAGAGCCCTCAGTCACCAAACAGAGGGGGTGAAGGAGGGAGGGGATGCCGTGAGAAGCTCCAAGACTCAGCATCCTTCCGGGGCTCACCTGTAACGCATGTGGAGGGATTCGGGAAGCTCCAGTGCCCTTCCTTCTGGCCTTGTTAGGCCAAGATCTTCCTTACCACCAGCGCCCCACCCCCCCCCCCCCCCCCCCCCACCCCCCCCCCCGCCAAAACCAGAAAGAGCCAACGCCACCTCTCAGCAGCACAGGTGCCCCGTCCTCATTCTTCCCGGGCCTTTGATTGATTAGAGGAAAGATAACATTCCAGGGGGCTAGTGTGGGGAGGCCCAAGAGGTCCAGATCAAGGCACCCAGCCCGCCCCCCACCCCCACCGGGTCTGGGGCTGTTCTCTCAGCTGTCTGTCCATCATGGCTCCAGGCACTCCTGCCCCCATCCCCCGGAATGCTAGGAATCCCCTCCCAAACTCAAGGCTCCCCTCTCTCCAGAACCTCCCCCTCCCCCCCAGGCATCCATCAGCTCAGGCCTTTCAGGAATGCGCTCCGTCCTGGCACCACCAGGGCCAGGAGCCATCAGCTAATCCTAGGCACATTCATCACTGTGTGTGGCTCAGGGGGGACCCCGCAGCAGGCCGGACGAGGCTCCTGCCCTGACCTGCCCATTTGGCCAGGACGAACCGGTGGATGGAAGGACAGCCACGGTCTGCGGGGGTGGGAAGGGGGCCGAGCAGGACACCAGACACAGAAGACCGAGCAAGAGAGCCGTTCTGGGCATCTTGGCAAAGCCTCTATATATCCAGAAACCCCGATGTTCAGGAAGCTCGGCTTGTTTGAGGGGAGGAGGGTGAGGAGGGCCGATGGCTTTAACTGTTGTTGGTGAATAGATACAGTGGGCCAAGGGGACAGTTCCATGGCGACACAGAGAGCTCGCGTCAGAGAACGGCGAAGGCAGCGTTCGCTCCTGCCACCACCTCCCCGCAGCTGCCCACGGAGGGGTCTGAGTCCCGGGTCCTGTCCTGCGAAGCCCTGCATTTCAGGGTTCCTGGCCTCCCATAGGCCTTGCCCCGTGCCTCCAGCCCTGCTCCACGGGGCAGACGCTCGAGCTGTCAGTGCCCTCCTCCCTCCAGCTTCCCACAGCCCCTTGCCCCTTGCCTCTACACTCTTCCTAATGACCTGCCATTATCCTCGTAGCTGTGTGTCTTCTGGGCTGCACGAAAACCCTGCGATGAGAACAGCGCAAAACTTATGAACAATGTGACGGCCCCAAACCTGCCATTTTCTAGCCCCTGTGTGACCCTAGCTGTGTACTGAACCTAAGATTCTATTCCCTCTTTTTTTTTTTTTTTTTTTTTTTGTAAAATAGGGGTAAGTAGGACTGAAGACCTGCCAGCAACAACATCCAAAACCTGTATCCCAATCATCCCATCGGAAAGAAGCTGAGACGTCAGCAGAAACCGAGTGTTTGCTACTCCTACACCCGGAGCCTGCGCAAGGGTTGTGTCCTCATCCAGGACCTGAGTACTGGAACGTCTCACGTCTTTATGTCTCTGGACATCCCTGAAGCTAGAGCCTAGAGAAACCTGCACTGTTCAGTCTTCACCCAGGACATCTTTGCTTTAATTAATAAATTTAACAAACTTTACTGAGTATCTCTGTATGTTGGACATTGTGCTGGCGGTTTAGGACACAGCAACAAATCAGCTTCTTTTCTCAAGGAGGCAGATTCGTGGACAGGCAGAGTGTGAACAGTGGAAAAATCCTAGGAAGGGTGAGCAGTGTGCCCTGGATAGGGAAAGGCGTGCAACCAGGATGGATGCGGGAGGGAGGTATGCAAAGAGGGCATCCTGGAGTAAGGTCCGTCTAGAGGAACACTCTGGCACAAATAAGGGTTAGCCAGGCAAATGGGAGCCAATGAGAGGGAACACAGAGTCCCAGCAAACCCTCCACCACTCAAGACACATGGGGCAGAGCACTAAGCCCCATGACAAGCCTGCCCCCAATGGGCTGCTTTTCCAGGGAGCGCGTCCAGCCCTCTAGCCTAAGGAAGCCCTGTGGCTGGGAGACAGCTCCCAATGCAAACCATCCAAACCCACAGAGCGCTCTCTCTGGGCTGGCCCAGCCTCCAGAGGAATGCAGGAAGGGTGGAGGGCACACAGCCTTCAGCTGGGGTAATTTTAGACACATTGTCATGCCTGCCTTGGGCCACCTCTCAGCCAGGTCCTGCCTGAGCTGGGAAGGGCTCCTGGTCTCGAGACCTTGAGAGGATGTGGGTTTTGGAAGGAGGCCAGGCCAGCAGGATGGGAGGCCAGGCCCAGTCCGGGCCCTTCCTCAGTGGGAGCCAGACGCGGGCAGGGGCTTTGCCCCCTAAGGCCCTGCTCTGTACAGACCCTGATGCATCCCTGGTCAATGCCACGAACGCTGTGGCAGCCCCACTGACTGATAAGGTGCCCCTAAAAGGAAAACAAAGCAGATAAAAGGCCATTTGTTCGGTTGTGGAAGGATCCTGATGCTGAGAAATAGGGGGACAGGCAACAAAACGGGAGAGGAGGGCATGACTTGGAGCAAAGGCATGGCACCCAGAGCACCTGCTGGCTTCCAGGCTTTTCCAGGCACTGGTTGCATGAGCTTGGACAAGTCAGCAACCCCTCTTTGCCTTAGTTCCTTCATCTATAACATGAGCTCAATAGAAGGTCGGGGGGGAGTAGAATCTCTCTGCTAGGGTGTGAAAAAAATGAGTTCGTCCATGCAAAGGGATTATCAGAATGTCACAGGATCGAGTAAGTGCTCCATAAATGTTAGCCATGATCAATTTCTTATTAAAGAGTCGCATACATGAATCCAGATCCCCAGCTCTGGTCTCGGTTCTAATCCCTTCCTCTCTCCCGGCCTGCGTTCCACTCTCCTCTAAAATGAAAGGTTTTGAATAAAATCAGAGCTTCCTCTCCAGGCACAGGGAGAGAAGGCACGGCCTTTAAGGTAGAAGGTGATTTCTCAGACTACAAAGTTCTAGGCTGTTCAGTCGTCCTCTAGTGACTCTGATATGCCCCCTCAGGGCACAGGCACCTGCAAGGAGTCATTGCACATGGACACAGAGAAAAGCAAAAATGCTGGGGAACCTCCCAATGGGTGGGAGCATTTGGAGAAAAGAAGATCAGACGGGCATTATGGAAAACAGCATGGAGGTTCCTCAAAAATTTAAAAATAGAACCACATATGATCCAGCTATGTTACTGCAGTACCCACCCAAAGGAACCAAAACCATGATCTCAGTGAGGTGTCTGCACTCCCGCACTCATTGCAGCCTTATTCACTAAAGCCAAAACATGGAAATCAGCTCAGTGTCCATCAACAGATGCACGGATGAAGAAAACCGGTAGGTGCGTGCGCGCAAATGACGGCGTATTATTCGGTCATAAAAAGAAGGAAATCCTGCCATTGCCAACGGCAGGGATGAACCCAGAGGTCACTAACTGAGATAAGCCAGACAGAGATAGACAAATACCGCATGGTATCCCTTAGATGTGGAATCTTTAAAAACGGAGCTGATTTCAAACCCGAGAGTAGAATGGTGGTTGCCAGGGGCTGGGCGGTAGAGGTGGGGGAATAGAGAGAAATTCGTCAGAGGGCCCAAACTTGCAGTTACAAGAGTAAGTTATGAAGGTCTAGCAGAGAGTATGAGGACTAGAGTTGACAATGCAATATCGTACCCTTGGAATTTTTGATCTAACCATTCTCACCACACACAGAACAGAGCCAACTGTATAAGGTGATAGACATGCCATTATATTCTTTTTTTTTTTTTAAGATTTATTTATTTAAGAGAGAAAGAAGGGTGCAGGCAGAGGAGGAGTGAAAGAGAGTCTCATACAGATTCCACACTGAGCTCAGAGCCCAATGTAAGGCTCAATCCCAGGACCCTGAGATCATGACCTGAGCCAAAAGCAAGAGTTGGATGCTTAACCAACAGAGCCAACCAGGTGCCCCATGTTAGTTATCTTGATAATGGCAATAATTTCTTGATATATACGTATGCGTCACAGCATCAAGTTGTACACTTTAAATATACACAAATAAATTTGTCAACTATTCTTCAATAAAGCTGGAAAAGATAAACATCCTTGTCCCTACCCTAGGAGGGAAAAAAAAAGGGCAGGAGAGAAGAGACTTGAGTTCTAGAATGTTCTGTGACAATTTTGTAGAGTGGATCTAGACAAGTTCCTTTGCAAAGCTTCCGTGTTCTCATCCTTGAGTGGAAGGATGAATACTACTCTCACAGCGAGATGATCATAGGAGAATGCAACCTGCAGAGCATTGCACGAGACAGAGCTCCCCCTGGCTCCAGGCCTTTGTAGAGACTAGCTGTCCCTCCATCTTTTTCATCTTTATGACCCTGAAACAGTCTTGCAGTTCGCTCAGGTGTCCTCTCCCCTGGGGTTCCTCTCCTGACCCTTGACCCTTGCAGTGGAAAGTCCCCCTTGAAGGTAGAGACTCTTTTGTGAACACGTAGACTCTTCTTACATGTGTGAGGAACCCCCTTTCTGGATGCAGGTTCCTAACTTGTTCTTTTCAAACTCTGACTTATGGTTAGGCATTCAGAAAGTAAAAGGAGATGTTTCATTACTAGGATATGGCTCTCCTGAGAGACACGTGCTCGTCAATCAGCAGTAGGCACAAATATAGTTTAGATAAAGAGGCAAATGGGCTCCAGTTCTGAACAATGAAGAGTACACAAAGTCTGCTCTGTCTCTCCCACTGAACAACTAAGAAACCTGGACAGAATGTATAAAAACATTACACTAGGAGACGCCAAAACTCCTCTCAGTAATAATAGATAGAACTAATAAACAGAAAATCGGCAAGAATGTTGAAAAACTGAACCAGACATCAGCTAGGTGGGTCTAAATGACATTTATAGAGCACTTCACCCAACAGCAGAATACGCATTCCTTTCAAGTGTACGTGGGACATCTACCAAGATATAATTTACCCTGGGTCATTAAACAAGAACCTTAACAAATTTAAGAGAACTAAAATTTTGCTGGTATATTCTCTGATCATAATGAAACTAATTAGAAGTCAGTGACTGAAAGATAACTGGAAAATCTCTAAGTACTTGGAAATTGGACAGTATGTTCCAAATAATCCATGGTCAATGAGGAAGCGTCAAGGGAGATTAGAAAATCTTTTGGGGGCACCTGGGTGGCTCAGTGGGTTAAAGCCTCTGCCTTCGGCTCAGGTCATGATCCCAGGGTCCTGGTATCGAGCCCCACATTGGGCTCTCTGCTCAGCGGGGAGCCTGCTTCCCACTCTCTCTCTCTGCATACCTCTCTGCCTACTTGTGATCTCTGTCTGTCAAATAAATAAATAAAATCTTAAAAAAAAAAAGAAAATCTTTTGAACTGAACATAAAAGGCAACATGTCAAAATCTGTACTAAGCAGCTAAAGCAGTACTTAGAGGAAAACTTAAAGCATTAAAATGTTTGCATGACAGAAGAAGAAAAATCTGAAGTCACAGATCTAAAATCCCACCTTAGGAAACAAGAAAAAAGAAGAGCAAAATAAGCCCAACACAAGCAGAAAAAGGAATATAATGAAGAATAAAAGTCAATAGACCCAATGGAATTAAAACATAAAGTAATAAGAAAATCTGTTTAAATGAGCTGGGTGTTGAAAAGACCAACAAAATTCATAAGCCTCTACAAAGATTGATAAAGGAAATGAAAGAGAAGGCACAAATTATCAAAATCAGGAATAAAAGAGGGGAAAGCACTGGGAGAACACAGACATGTGAAAGATAATAAAGAAAGAGTACAAATAACTCTAGACACATAAATCTACCATTGGGGGTGGGCACCTGGGTGGCTCAGTCCGTTAAACACCTGCCTTCAGCTCAGATTATGATCCCGGGGTCCTCGGATTGAGCCCCATATGGAGCTCCCTGCTCAGCGGGGAGTCTGCTTCTCCCTCTCTATTTGCCTCTCCCCAAGCTCATGCTCTCTCTCTCTCTCTCTCTCTCAAATAAATAAATAAAATCTTTTAAAAAATATAATCTATCATGTTAACATTTGAATGAAGAAACACCCCACAATCATATCAACTGATGAAGAAAAAGAATTTGACAAAATTTAAGACCCATTCATTTAAAAACACCTAGCACACTAGAAATAGAAGGAAATTTCTTCAGTCTATAAAAGAACATCCACCAAAAGGTAAACGCTATTTGTATCCTAAAGGACAGGGACCACAGCAGGCTGGAGCTGTGGAAGACACCCAGGGGTGGCAGGACAAGCTGAGGATTTAAGGAAATTAAAACAGGTTGGAGAGCTCAGGAAACAGGAGGCCCCATGATGTCAGCTAGAGAGAATGCCCACGGAAGACGTGCTCTGGCTGGGTCCCAGAGACCCTCAGAGAGGACATGCCTCCTAGAGCCAGGGGCTTCATGGGCACTGTGTCATCCAATCCTTGTGACCATCCAGAGAGGACGGTGTGACTAGGAAGAATTGTGACCTCCAATCTACAGCCACGGAAGCTGTGGCTCAGCATGGTCATCTTGGACGCTCGCTGAAGCGCCCCCACTGATACACAGCAGAGCTGGGATTTGGGGTTGGGTCCGACTGCTAAGGGCATGCGTATTTCCTCTACAAATTGGCTACCAGACAGGCTACATACAGAATCCTCCAGAGGCATTTTTAGAAATGTAGAGTCCAAAGTCTCATTCTAGACCTTCTAAAAGAGAGTCTCCAGAAATGGGATCTAGAAAGCTACAGTTTCTAAATCTCCAGGCGATTCTGAGGTGCCTGGCAGTTTTATAAAGACCCATAGGAATCACTGTCCTTGGGGCCACTTCCCTCTTGGCCAATTCGTACCTATACCTCAGGATCAAAGCCCGGAACTGCTTTGTTGCTAGTCGTGGATTAAAGATCACACCAGCTTTGCCATGCAGGCCATCGTCTAGGGTTGGGAGAACACATCCAGCATTTATTAGCTATGCAAGTCATTTCATTCTCTAAGTCTTGGTTACTAGGTCTGTAAAAAGGCAAAGTAGTATTACCCTTGTGTAGGCATAGGCATCAAATAGGATATAGACGCAAAAATCCTTCGCATCACACATTTTTCAAGTGGCCCACTGCACGGGCCCATACAGAGATGATCAGGACACAGTCCCTGACTTCAGGCCCTTGGTGAGTGGACATTAGACCTCCGCAGAATGATCCAGAAACCCAGGCTCCTTCCATCCTAGAGCTCACTTTCAGCTTAGGGAAGGAGCGCATAGGACTTCTGTTGCATTTGTCTGATTTTCCTGTGATGACCGGAACTGGCAGGATCACTGACATTCCTTTGGCTGGAAGTCTGTCCTGTGGCACCAGCTCGCCACAAGAGAGGCAGAGAAATGTCTGGTCGTGTGTGTAGAGAGAAGAGGGAGCCGTGGCCGCCAGGCCCTGGGAGACAGGATGAGACTCGGGAGAGATGCCATTCGGATACTCTCTGCATCACCCTTGCACACTCTTCAAATGTCCTGGAGCTCATTTATTTTGTTCTTAAGGGGATTGGTATCATGAAATCAAGCCCAATGACATTGCAAAAAGAGGACCTGGTTTGCATTTTCCTACAGCAGGAAGAGGCAAAAACAGTTTTCTCTCATCAGCTGGCTGCTTCTCTGAGGGGAGACTTTCCCAGCACTCCAGGTCGTGTTGTTCCTGGGGGAGCCAAAGACATACCAGGGAAGTACCAGGAGCAGATGGCCCCCTGCATCCCCCGTCCTCTCCCATCCATTCCTTCCCTCCATCTTTACTGACATCTTTGTCCCAGATGGGTCCAAGAGAACCAATTCTGAGAAGGGGCACTACGGATCCCCTGAGAGAGAGAGGAAATCTCTGCCCTCTGTCTCCTCCCTGGAAGGGCTACTGTTGTCATCTCTGATGGGACCCAAGGCAGCCACAGACAGGGAATATGGGATTGAGCTGAGCCAAGCAGGTCAACAAAGATAAGGTGGTTATGAGGCTGGACTTCTGAGGCCCTTGAATCTGAATTTGCTCCCCAGCTCTCTCACTTCCTAGCTGGAAATGGTGAACAATTAATTAAACTCTGTCTCAGTTTTTTAATCCACAAAATGGGTCTAATGTAAGGTTCAAATAAGAAGCTATGTGAAGGCACCAGGGCCTTTAGTACCATTCCTACTGTAGCCTTTCCCTTACAAACGCTGTGCTTGTTCCTGTGATCCTTTCTTCCTGTAGTCATTCCCTCACTCACTCCTTTCTCCGCAGAGCTCCTAAACATTGACCTTGGGCGAGGCCATATGAGGAATGGGGGGGACTCCCTCCCAGTGTAACAGGGGAGCACACGCCTGAATCAATCATTACAACACGGAGCAGTAAGTCTCGTACGGGGCAGGGGAGTAAGATCTCTGCCCAGGAAGGCAGAAGAAGAAGGTCTTGGTCATCTTTAAGCGTGACTAGCTCATCGGGTAGGCAAGCTGTTAGCAGGGCATTCCTGGGCAAAAGAAGATGAAGGGCAAACATATGGAAGCATTAAAATTGCATATGGCATTTTCGAGAAACAGGAAATGTCCCCTTGTGGTGGAGACTGAGGCAGGAGTTGAGGTGTTCTGAGACTACAGGGGGCCAGATTACCAGGGACCACATGCTCCATGGTAGGGACTTAGAACCCAAACTGAAGACACGAGCACCACTGAACTGTGTGAGGCAGGGATGTTTCAGTAAGTTCCTCCTGCAGCCAGAGTGGACACCAGTGCCTACAAGACAAGCCTGGAGACAAAGGACTCTTCAGGGGTCTGTCATTTCAAGGATGGCAGCTGGAGAATGCTGTGGCCCTGGGGATGAAGAGGCATTGAGGGGAACCATATTTCAAGCCAGAGCTATTTTGCCTTCAGCGGCCCCCAAAGTTTCAGCATCACCTTCTCCGGGAAAATAACCAGCAACCATGGGATGCTACTCAGAGGTCATCCACCACCTGATTCAGGTCCCATGATCTCTCTCGACTAAGGCCACTGGTGAACATGCTCTTGGAATCCCACAATGCCATCTGAATTTCACACCTTAGATGTGATTTCATGAATTTCATGAATTTCACACCTTACACTCAGTTTTCCCCAGGAAAATCATGAAGCAATACTTATAACCAAGATGTAAGATCTCAGACTACAAATCATCCTTGATCATGGGCATTGACCATTCCTTTTCTCCCACCAAGATGCCCCAGCGAGCAGAGGTGTGGATGTCAAACCCAACCCCCATCAACTCTCTGCTCTCACAAGCTCCAGGACCGTAGATCCCCTGACCTCAGTCTCTGATTTTTAAAAAGCGGGGATTATAGTATCTATTCCATGGTTCCATTTAGTCCCGCCAAGCCCATGGCCTGATGTGTAACGAATGTTCAGAAATGCTTGTAGCACTGTAACAATGGGCTCTCCCGGCCAGAAAGGGCTTTTCTCTATGTGACTTGACTGGGGACCATCAGGGGGCAAGTAAATTGCTCCTCAGGGAAGATGGACACATGCAAGCAACCAACTTCTTCCATGTGCAAGGAGCCCCGTGGGTCAGAGGGCTCTTCCAAGCTCTGAGACTGAGGCCAAGGGATGAGCCCCATTGAGGGACTAGCCCTTTACGGGACAACACCTGCTAGGGGACAAGTCCCCTAAGGCACCAGACCCCGATAGAGCTGCCTCCTGCCTTCCTGGAAAAGTTTCGATCCAACACCCGCCTTCTGGGGAGCAATTTCCCTCCTCCTTCTGGGAAACGAAAAAGCAGCCAGATGCATGCTTTAAAAATAAACCCTGCAAGAGAGAGAAGACTATCATGTGTTTGCTCCCAAGCTGGTCTGAAATATTTGAAATGCGGAGAGACTCAAACTGTCAGGAATCAGCAGAGCTCTTAGGTTTGTTTCAACATTTGGGGTGAGAAACAAAGGGATCCGAATCTCCTCTCGAAAGCTTCCACACAGCATCTGGGATTGCCCTAACAATAGGCATGTTTCTCCATCAAAAGAGAAAAGTCAGATCAGGCTCCGCGGACAGTAACCGCTTCACTGATTGGACACACCCACGACCAGCCGACATCACACAGACAAGGCTGCTGGGCCGTTTAAACGGTTAAGAAGACAGAATCTGCCCTGTGGTCAAATGAAGAGAGATTTTTAAAAACACATCTAACTTAGAGGTTTTACATCAAACACTCCAGAGCCCGACGGCCCAAGTCTGAGGCCCTCGCCCCACCGCCTCCGGGTGACCTTGGGCGAGTGGCTTACCCTCACTAGACCTCTGCGGGCTTCGACAAAATTCATTGAGCAAATATTTGTAAAGCATACTGTCTGGTTTAGAGCAAGGGCTTGTAGGTGCTTGGGAAATAATACACAGCACTAAAATTAAAGGTGGATAGCGGCCAGCCTTTTCGAGGTTTTGTCTTGCATTCACTGGGTCCTTTACATTTCCGTCTTAGCAGATCATGAGTATAGATTAACCCTGGGGATCGCTCAAGGTCCTGATGAAGGCCTCCAGCCCCACCCCTGTGAAGGGAGTCTCTAGCTCAACCTTCACTCCTCAGAGGCCTTACTCCTCAACACACAGAGCAGGAGGAGGACTCCTCTTTTCCAATGGAGATTTGTCAGGTTCCTCACTGAGAGGTTCTGATCAAGCAGGTTTTACAATCGGACAAGCCCAGGAACCACTAACAGCACACGGAATTCCTTCCCAATTAGTAGGAGTAACAGGGGTTATCTGGCGGCTTTCTTTCGGGCCAGGATTCGAGCTATTCCTTCTCTCACCCAAGTGTCCAATGCCAAAACAGAAGGGAATTTCCTGCCCAAAACCTCCCTTAGGAGAGGCAGGCCAGTGGGTCCTGCGGAAATCAAGACAAGCCCGTCCTGGGAATTTTATCCTGCCCGGAGCTCCATTCAGATAAAACCTCCTACCGCCACAGCAGCGCCTGGCAGAGGCTTCACATCGTCCCAAATGGGTTAGGCAGGAAAGAATCGCCCGAAGATATTGACAAGCTCGGGTAAGAAGCTTTTCGAGTTTGGGGTTTTTGGTTTTTGGGTTTTTTTGGTTTTGTTTTTGAGAGAGAGTAAGTGCAATCTGGAGGGGAGGGGCAGAAGGGCAGGGGGAGAGAGAACCCCACGCAGACTCCACGTTGAGGGCAGAGCAGGCTTCCGGGCTCCATCTCAGGACCCTGAGATCACCACCGGCCCCAAATCCTAGAGTCAGAGGATCAACTGACTGAGCCACCCAGGCACCCAGCTTTTTGGGTTTTAAACGTATTTTTAAAGACCTCAAAAGAAAGACGCAAATCAGGGTCAGAGCTGGTTGGAAAAGATCGAGATCTTTGGGGGTTTTGGCAGAGGCCGGACTTCAGAGACGTAACTGGGCTGTTTGGAGACATATGACCTAGCCACGCCCCTGTCTTTAGTCCCCTGACCGGGACAGTTTCCCGTCTGTAAAATGGAGACCACGATAACGCCCATCTCACAACGACACGCGTATAGTGGCTGGAGAGGCTGGAAGATGAAAATCACATGGGGAATGAGGTCCCAGTCACGCGGATGACACTCGGAACCAGGCCACGTGGACAAGCCGGCCACTCAAAGGGACAGACAGAGCCCATGTCCCTCCTGCTCAGTCCCTGCAGCTGTGTCCCACACCTGCACCATGTGGGGGAGGTGACCTAGTCCCCGGGGACAGCTGAGCTGGGCTTCCTCTCCAGAAACCAGAAACACTGGGCAGCTGGCAGGGGTCCCAAACCATGTGGGACCTGGCAGAGTGGTTCATTTATGCCAATTACACGGACACCCCGCCTCATGAGATTAAGGCTCATGTGTTGTTTTCTTTCTGCTCTTTTGGGAAAGCTGAGATGAACTCAATCCAGTCTCTTCATTCATTCATTCATTCATTCATTCATTCATTCCCCAACTGAGCACCTGATACATAAGGTACCCCGAGGGTATAAAGGAAAATAAATACCAGCCTGGCTCGGAATTCCAGAGGATCCCAGACTAGTGGAAAGAGCCAAGCAGGAACACGTGACCCGGGATAGTCAAGTAAAAGTGGACGGGTTTGCAAAGGACCCTGGACACGGGGGCGAAGGGATGCGTTCAGGAAGAGGCACTAAACTGGGCTGACAGCACAGAAAAGTGGAGGCAAGAGGTTCCCGGCAGAGGAAGCAAGCTGATCAAACACAGGACAATGAGAGGTGATGGGTGGGGTGGGACTCAGGGAGTGGGGGGGGGGCCGGCGGGGGGGGGGTGGCCAGGGGTGACAGGGATTGGAATACAAAGCTCTATAGCTGGAGGAAAGTGCTCCAAAGTTAGGGACTGCGTGGGGGGAGGGGGGAAGCCCCCCCCCACCAGCTCTACCACGGAAGGGTCGGCTTCCCACACTGGCTTCTGCAAATGGTGAAGCACTGGGCCGATTGTCATTTCCACAGGCAGCTCTCTCCTCGTCCTCTGCCCCCACCTGCACCTGGCTGAGAGCCGCCCGGCCTCACACTCGCCGGCTCTGCACCCCTGGGCTCCGGCCCAACTCCGCGTGACCCTGGTCAAGTCACGTTCCTCTGTGACTGTGATGCCAAGTTTTCACATTGTGAAATAGAAACAGTAGCACACAATCCTGGGAAAGTCAAGAGCAAGAGTGAAGCACATTACCAGCCGTAGGGGGCCCTCGGGCTGTGAGGAGCTAGAGTAGAGGTCATGGTTCTCTCTAACCCATGCTGCAGGGTCCAGCACCCCAGAAACGTGAGACAGCTCTGTCCTCAGGGGACAGAGGCTGACCACCCAGGGACCACAGGGCTGCATGGTAAGTGTCCAGACAGAGGCTCCCCAGAGCCCATCTCAGGCCGTGGGATGCTACAGGAGTCTTGGGAAAGGAGGCACTTACTAAGCTGGGCTCCGAGCGCCCCCAGGAGTCAGGCCCTGAGGAACTGGGGCAGGGTGGCCCAGGCAGAGGACCGTCCCAGCAGGTGGAAGAAGGCTGGTGACACAACCCAAGGAAAACCTGAAGGAAGCAGTCTGCAGGGGGAGAGTCCTTGGGACGTCAGTTTGCCAGGCTGGGGAGCTGGGGTTCCTGCCTCCAAGGAAGCAGGGGGTGCCTGACAAATGACTCGTGCTTTTAGGGCACAAGTTCCCAGGGGGCACCTGCGGGCCCCTTCAGCCCGCAGGTGCCCCCATGCTTGCTGCACGGTACCACCCCCCAGGACACCTTCGAGGAGCACTGGGCTGGGACGTCCTTCCGGCCGGCACCTCTTCCTCCCAGGCACGGCCGAGGTGTTTGATAGACATTGACTGATGACGGCCACCCTGCCCCAGTTCCTCAGGGCCTCAGGGAAGGCTTGTGAGCAGTTCCGCCCTTGGGGGGGTGGTCACCCATGTGGACGTGAATCAGCCAGGCTCAGCTCAGACCCCGAGCAACGTCCGCACAGGGCTTTCAACTCTATGCACCTGTCTCATTGCACTCTGATTGCATTTCTTTCCTCTCCCCAGGCCCGCCACTCTCCGAAGCGGCCCAGAGCCCGGATTCCTGTGGACCCACTGCCCTCCCCACAGGCCAGCCCCTGACCCCTCGTCCCAGCTGTGGACCTGCTGCCAAACCACAGTCACCAGCACTTGTCACCAGGCTGGCCGAGTGACCTGGCTCTGTTCCCAGCTGGCACAGCTGGGGAAGAATGAGTCAACAGGGTCCCATGTCCACGACTTGGGGTGGAGCGTGACCCAAGGGCCACAAGAAATAAATGACTTGAGGATGATCCCAGCAGGGAGCTCTCTAAAACCTCAAAGTCTCAGGGAGGGGAAAATCTTGAAGGTCTTCTTGCTCGCACCCTCGTCAAGGGCTGCAGGAGCTCAGACCCTGGGGCCACACTGTATTGTACAACCTTGAGCAAGTTAGCTACTCTCTGTGCCTTGATGTTCCCATCTAGAAAATGGGAGTAACCACAGTACTGACCTGAAAGCATTGTAGGGAGAATCAAACGAGCTCATTAATGTCCTCATCAATAAAGCGGACATGGCACATGGTAACACCTGGGGAATGTTAGCTGTTGTCACTGTGGCCAGTACTGAGAGCACTTCTGGCTCTACCAGAACAACCATCCATACACGAGGCTCTAAGGTGTCTGTCCCCGGGGCTTGCACAAAACACGAGTACTCTTTCCACCCCGGCAGATAAGAGAGATCTCTCTTCTGGCTATCTCTCCTCAACTCCAAGATGAAGCCCCTTGCTTCCTTCTCAAGATCTCCAAAGGCAATGTCTCCGTGCCTCTTTACTGCCCTGGTCTCTGTCTTGTCATGACTTATTAATTTGTCCGCCCTCCCCTGCAAACAGGGTTCCAAGGATGTCACTGTGGTGCCAGCTGCAACTGTCATTGGCTCCCAGTTCATCCATTGATCACAGTCCCTCCGACCCAGCCCCACGTCCCTTTCCTGTCCCCCAAGGGGTAGCACGGGAAGGACACCATCCTTCTGCAGAGTCGGCAGGCCCCTTGTGGACCCAAGAGCCAAACGCTGAGCTCACCCAGGGTGAACGGAGCTATGAGGTCCAAGAACTGATCAGAAAGCTTCAGAGACCAGAGGCAGATTTGAAAGAACAGAGAGAAGACAAATAGAAGACCTGGGTCCTCCTCCCACTTTGACACTGACCCTGGAGTGGGACCTTGGGTAAGAGACATCCCTTTGAGCTTCCCCCCTTATCTGCTGGGCTTGAGAGCTGAGGCTCTGTCTCCCACAGACGCTGTCACCCCTCAAATGACTGTTGCCCAGAGCCCTCCATGCATTCCGCTCACCCCAAGGGTTAGGACGCACACAGGTCCCTCTCCCCATCAGTGGGGGTGAGAGCGCTGCAGAGCTGCATTAGAAACCGCCCCCGGTGATTCTCTGATGCAGTCAAGGCTAAGAAGCACACATCTGACAAAGGAAGGACAATGCCGACCGCTTTACGCCTTCTCCGGCTGCTGCTTCACCTTCTGTGACATAAATCTTGTCTCTCCAGCTAGTCTGCAAGTCCCAGGAAGGAAGAAGCCAGGTTTTATGACTCTCTGTCCCTCAGTGCTCTAAACCCAGAGCTTGACATTTAGGAAGAGGTTGACAAATATTACTTCACCCTTAATTGATGGATACCATTAAGATTTTCTCATTCAACCCCACGTCTCTATAGCACTGAATAAAGTCTAGGAATTCAGTGACTTCTATTCCAAGGAGGGAAGGAAGCTTTTCCCCTATTCAAGAGCCCATGGTTAGGACCATGATAGATCCAGGAGGTCTCACGAGTGGGACTAGATTCCCTCCTCCCAGCCCTGCCCAGAGGGAAGTTAACTTATCCGACCTACATGGCCATCCATCCATCTCTCACCCAGGCCCACGGTCAGCTCCCTAGACAGCTGCCAGGATGACTGTTAACGACAGACATTTGATTATCCCCCATGTGATTCTGCTCATGACGCCAACTACAGAAGCCTCATTCCCCTTTGGCTTGGTCTTTTTTTTGTTCTCTATTCAGACTGGCCGGGGAGCCCTTCCTCAGGGTGTGACCGCCTCCCAGGTGGAGGACCATGGCCAAGTCTCAAGGAGGAAGAACACCAGAGGGCAATGCACATCTTAGGATGGTACAGTCCTAAAACAATAGTGGGTATATTAATATTTTCAAAATATATGGCTTTTGGAAAAGGTCATGATAATACACCTTGTTTACGTAGGAGGTCTCAAGTGTAGAAACTAAATGTGAGCCTGTTGGTTTCCCGTGAACACATCAAGCTTGCCCCTACCTCAGGGCCTTTGCACTTGCTGCCCTCATCACCCAACATGCTTTCTCCTCCTACAGCCACATGGCTTATACCCTCACATCCTTTTAGGTTTCTATTCCAATATCGCCTTAGTAGAGAGAGTTCCCATGTCCACACTACACAATAGCAGTCCTCTTCTGCTCTAAGATGGTCCCTAACCCTCTCATCCTGCCTTATTTTCCCCATTTGACATGCCATCAGTGTGTTTATTATTGATTTTCTCCTCTTTTTGTCAGTTTGTTAACTTCCAAGGCCCCCAGTGCCAAGCACAGAGCTCAGCTAATCACAGGCACTTGACAAAGAGCTAGCAGATAAGTTCCTTAGTAAGGAACTATTTGGGGAACTAGGACACTGGACTAAGTCATTCCAGTGTTTAATCTCAAGTACTTCAATCTGCTCAGTGCTAGGCCCTTGCACAATCACTCAGGCTTTCTTTCCAGGAAATGTGAGCATTTCTCCTGTCTTCCTGACTCTACAAGCATGAGGGGATTAAATAAAGTAAAATGTATAAGAAAGGCTTTGTACAAGTAAAGCAGGCTGATGTGAGAAATGGCGCTGTCACATGATTAGATATTTTTAATACCTGACTCAGGGAGAACTGAGAATCCAGGCCAAGGACCCCCAGATTAGGAAGGCCCGGAGAGGGACACCGGCTCATCCAGAGCCACCGAGCTTGCCCTGGCAGCTCCTCCTTGATGCTCCCCAGAGGCTCCATTCTGTCACCGTTGGTAGGGGTCCCAGGCTGCTTGCGGGGTGTGTGACAGCACACCAGCATTGCCAGAAGTGTCCTCCTTTGAGGGAGTAGTTTCCACCATGGGGAGCTGCGATCGCATCCAGCCAACCCCCCACAGACCCCCTCATTCTGCAGGTCAGCACCCAGGAAAGCTCAGCATAGATCGCTCTCAAATCCTCGTTATTCCAAGAGGCAGACCACACACCAGACAGAGCCTCATCCAGTTTCCACCTCTCATAAAGAATTACAAAAGGGCTGCTTCCACCCCGGGACCTTCCTCATAGCATCTGTCCTTGTCGTGGAGGCGCTCACCTACCGCCCGGAAAATCCCAGCTCCTGGGTCAGCCTGGTGTCGATTTTCGCTTTGTCTTCCACCACCCCGTGCTTACACGTCCCGCAGCCACCTTGCTCCCGTTGGACCCTGGACGGGATGGAATCGTGCCCCCCACCCCCAAAGTCCCATCTTTCCCAGAACCTCAGAACGGGACCTGACCTAGAAATGGGGTCGTTGTGGGGTATAATTAGTCACATGACCATGAGCTCAGATCGGAACAGGGCAGGCTCTAAATCCTCTATGACTCGCGTCCTTGTAAGAAGAGGCAAAGACAGGACACAGAGGGAAGAAAGCCAGGTGACAATGAAGGAAGGGATTGGAGCGAACGGTCTACTAGCCAAGGAATGCCACCAATGGGAAACATGGCCTTCCTATGGGCTTCCCATACCTCACGCTGCCTGTGTCCCACCCCTCCTCTCTCACAGCTCCCTCCTGCGTCTTGCCAGATTCCCTCCTCCCTGCCATTGGGGCTGGGCTCTGTCCCTCACGATTCATAGGCTGAAACCCTCACATAGCTCAGCATGTGACCACATAGGGAGACAGGGGCTTTACAGAGGTGGCTAAGCTCATACGAGGCTGCTGGGGTGTGTCCTGATCCAGTCCTATCCGTGTCCTGGTGAGAAGAGATGTGGACACAAACACGTGTGGCCATGGCAAGAAGATGGCCATCCACAAGCGAAGGAGAGAGGCCTCGGCAGATGCCGACCTTGACCTCACCGACACCTTAACCTCAGACTTCCATCCCCCAGAGCCGTGAGAAATACGTTTCTGTTTTAAACCACCCAACCTGCCGTATTTGTTAACAGCAGCCCCAGCCTGCTAATATATTTCCCGCCTTGGCCGTGCCCTCCCAGCCTCCCACCACCAGCTGTCAGCACCACCAGCTCTGAGACCACTGCTGTCCCCCCTGCCCCATCATAGCCACCCCTGATTCCCGTGGCCCCAGAGCTCGAGGGCTTCCTAGGAGCCTGCGGACTTGGGTCAGAGCCAAGCAAGCAGCGGACCCTCTGGGTAGCCTTGAGAAATTCAATTCTCCCTCTCAGGGCCTCTTTCGTCCTCCAAATTGGGCAAAGCATATTCTGGTGAGGGTTACGGGTCATTCAGACCGGACACCGGTTTGTTAAAAGGTGAGAGTCCTGGCGGGGAGTTACCTGGGCAGCCACAGGGGGACGAAAGCCAGGAATTACCCAGTGCACTCGAACCGGTGAACAACACACAGAGATGTGAGTTTTGGACCAACAGATGTGCTAGTTCAAGAACTGGAACCAGAAACCAAGATTCGAAACATTCTGGACCATGTTCTAGGTTACTTCCCTTCAGATTCAGACGTCGTGAAATTTCCACTCCCTGGTGACCCTGGAGGGACATGTGAGATGCGATCCGTGGTGAGCCCCATCGTACCGCACAGAGAAAAGCAAACGGAATGGACACACACTGAGCTTCCTCCCTGGGCCAGACACAGTCACATAAGTCATCTCAATTGGACAAACCGGGTAGAGCCAATATGGTGCCCATTTACACAGGAGAAAACAAAGCTGGATGTGACTCAGGGTCTTGCCTGAGGCCACATGATAGTATGATAGTCACCAGTACAGCCTGGATCAGAGCCCACGACAGTCCGGCTCACAATCCGTATTCTTCCTATAACATCGTGACGTCAGGCACCATGCTAGGCATGTCTGGTAAGAAAAGCAGAGGTGCCCACCTGGGGGTGGGGGTAGGGGCCTGGCTTCCCCAGGGGACATTTGGCGATATCTGGAGACATCTCGTATTGTTGCAATTTTTGTGTGGGGGGGAGGAGCAGGGAAGGCCATGAAGCAGGCGACAGCGCACAGGACCCCCCCAACCATAAGAAACGGCCATCAGTGCCAGGGTTTAGAAATTCTGTATTAAGGGGACACCTGGGTGGCTCAGTGGGTTAAGCCTCTGCCTTCAGCTCAGGTCATGATCTCAGGGTCCTAGGATCGAGCCCCACATTGGGCCCTCTGCTCAGCAGGGAGTCTGCTTCCCCACCACCCCCCCGCCTGCCTCTCTGCCTACCTGTGATCTCTGTCTGTCAAATAAATAAATAAAATCTTAAAAAAAAAAAAAAGAAATTCTGTATTAAGGTGATGACCATAATCACCTTACTGAAAAGCCGGCGGCTGAGTCAGGCCTAGAGAGAAGACACTGACATACACCACGCCACGGATTCCCACAGCAAACCGAGAAGGAATTTAGGATGGTTTTCAGGTTGAGGAGACTTGAGTCTCAGGCACAGCACGTAAGCTGAGACAGAAAGACCAGGTTTCAAACCCAGCCTAGCTGAGGCTAAACCATCCTTCTTTATACACCGTGGTGCTTATTCAAGGCAGAGAGAGGAACGAGGTGTTTCTCAGAGGGTCTTGGCTAGGGAGAGTCCCCGGAAGACCGTGCTCTCAGGAGAAAACAGCTGAGCCCTGCGGTCAAGTAAGACGGGGGCTCTTTACAGAAGGTCTCCCAAGAGGCCGCACTCCTAATCCTAGGGGCTGTGAGAACCTTCTCCAGCTTTGTTGGACAGCCAATCGTCCACACCATCTTGTCCCCACTCTGCTTCCATAATGAATGAATGGTCTTTCCCTTGGCCTTGCACTTGACAAGGGACTTGGGATTTCTAAAAGCTGGCGTGTGGCTCTGCACACGGCCTCGGGACTCCTTGAGATCATGAGTGATGCGAGGCTGCCTACAATAAATGGATCTTTATTTGCACCGTGGGGCTTCGTTTCCTACAGGACACCAGGTGGGGTGGTATTCTGGAAGACGGTGCAGGGACAAAATCGTGGCGTAAGTAAATCCCTCCCTCCTCTTTGAACCCGGGTTTGCCCATCTGCAACGTGAGACAAGGAGATGAAATGGTCTGTCGGGTTCTCCCCTTAGGGACATTTCCCGAGTCTATCATTCTGGAAGCTCCACAGGTTATCACTGCAAAGAAGGATCTGAGCCTGTGGCTTTGGGGAATTCTAAGTTTCTAGTTTCCAGTCCAAAAATAAACAGGCGTCCAAGTTCAAAGAGCCGTGCTTCCCCCGGGGAGAGCTCGCATGGCAGCCTGCAGCCTGTCCCGGGAGGGTCTCAAGGAGCCTAGTGTGAAGAAGCTGGAGCCACGTGAAATGATTCCCCTGAGTTTATACAACCTTGTCTGTGTGCGGGAACCGCTCCAGGCACACTGCGGCCGAGGCGTTAGCAAACCCAAAACATTTGGCCACTTCGCCAAACCCTCAGCACCTTGTTCTCTACCTTTGCAGAGTGAAACACCATCCGCCCCCGCACCCCCGCTCCCCACTCCTTGGTCAGAGACTGTGGGTGAGCAATGCCGGGCATGACTCCCAGATTACCCCTGGTGTCTTGGCACAATTATTTAACAGCATCCCATCCCGCCCCTCAAGAGTCCCAGATAAGCCAGATAGATTGCAAGATAAATTATGTGGTCACCCGATCCAGAAGGGGTTAGTGCTACCAAGCGTGGAATCCGGAAACCAAGGCCATCAGCTGCACAGCCCCGCCAGCCTTGTTTGGCAAACCCGACATGAAAGAGAGAGAGAGAGAAATCCGAAATCAACAAAGCAGTAAACGTGTATCTGCTCTGAAATGGGCAGAACTGCCTCCAGTCTCCACGGCACCAACTCCAAGGCTATGACCGACTTGTCTCATTTCTTCTATTACTCTCCCTTCTCTAACCTCACGCAACCGTAGAGGGGTGGAAAGAGGTACCTTGATTCTATGTTAAAACAGAGAAGGAAACGGACGGGCGGTGAACACCTGGAGAGAAACCAGGACAACACTGGGTCCTGGAAACCAACAGATGTGCTTTAAGAAGTTATTTGAGATTCATTCCCTTCTGAACAGACTCCCGGCCTGCGATACCGGGAAGATCCAGTAGCTGAAAGAAACACATATTCAAGCTAGACATTTCACTAATGAACCCAAGCAAGCCAACCAGAGAGGGCTTCTCCCCCTGGGCTCAGCATCTACAACGATTTAATGAGTGCTTGGACACGGAAGTGGGGGGTAGCACCCTGAGGACAAAGGTAATCTTAAGTGACAGTTAAGTTAGGGTCCACAGGACGGATGACCCCCAGAGGCTGGGTGATGGACCCCCCCCCGTAACAGAATTCAAGAAAGCAGCTACAAGTGTGAAATCTAGTTCCTCGTTCTAGCCTAAGGACTCCACGAGGAGCTATAGGGCGAAGACTGAGGGGCTCCGTCTGTGCAAGGACAATGTCAGTGAATAGGAAGGAGGCCGTCTGAGTAAGCTAAGACAAGTAAGTGTTGCGTTGAGAGAGATAGCATGCCTGGAAGAAGGGATGAGAGGGCCCCAGCCCACAGCAGGCTGGACTGTTCTGACCTGATAAGGGGACCCAAAGGCCAAGTGCCAAACAGACCAAACATAATCCACCCCCCGCCAGAGAAGGTAGGGACATGATCCCATCTATTGTGGGGAAGCAGGAAACCCAGGGGGCAGCGTGGATGAGGGATACAGGAGATGCTTTCGGCCCAGTGTGCCGGAGGATTTGAGAAATCTGAACCATCCCGAGCTGGCACCGTCTACCTTGATAGATGGTGAGCTCCTTGTCACTGGAGGCATACAAGCAGGGGAACTACAAGCTGCAAGCTGTTGGAAGCAGCAGGGTTCCAACGGTCCATGGGAAACGTCAGCTCATCTTCAGGGTCACGTCCCGCTTAGAGCCTGCCACACAGCAGGTACTCGAAAATATTTGCACCATCCATGCATGGATGAGCTAGCTAGAGACTTGGCCGGGGACCCCGCACCTCCCAGGCCAGGACCACCGTGATCAGACCAACAAGCCATCGCCACCTGTATCAGGGCGAATGGATTTTGTCTTCCCTCCTCCCCTCTTGGGGCTGCCATAAACATCGTATCAAAGGAGAATTTTATGTTGTGAAGATCACATGAATGGAAGGATTTGGCTCTGAAAGAAGAGGAGAAGCCACGGTCTAAGGCCGGCTTCATTTTTTATTCTCAGCCCCGGAGTGAAAGTCTCGTGGTGAGTCTCTTGTTCTCATCATAGCAATCCAGACAAGAAAAGGACCCCCAAAGAATTTGGCTCTGGCCTTTTCAAGGAAAAGACATGGAAGTCTTCAAAGAGAGATAAAGTAATTTGTATTTATATGAAGTCAGCAAATTCTCTTTTTTTCTCCCCAGTTCCCACAATTTAGACTGTTAAAAGAACCGTATTACAAAACAAACCACTCTAAATAAAGAGAGGAAATCAATCCCAGTTTAGACCTTGTTTAAAGAAATCATTTCAAATCCCACACAAGAAAAACATACACAGGGCCTGATAAATGCCCTGGAAGCCGACGGGACCGGGGAGGAGCGTGAGGCCGTCTGGGGCAGAAACGTAAACACACGCGTGCCGAGCGGAAAAGCGTGATCAGCTCCCGTGGCCTCGGGTGGCCACAGGATGGGCCTGGCGGGTGGGGTGCCCAGGGGCCACGAGGGGAGGCAAGCGTGCGGGGGTGGGCAGGAGAGCCCGGAGTCCTACACCCCACTCCCATCAACACGCCACCATCCCACCCCCACCCCCCGGGGAGACGGAGGCCAGGGGACCCCGCCTGGAGACCTCCAGGGAGCTTCAGCCGTCTCAGAAGAAAGACCAGACCCACTGGCCAGGGGCGGGGGAGCCCGGGCTGGAGCGCGCTCACGAAGTCTCTGAGACCCCAGCTCTGCTCTGAGCTGCTGTGAGATTCATTGTCCTTACCAGCCAGACACAGACAGGTGAGGACCCCAGGCCCAGGCCCGCGGCAGCAGGTGCATGGCAAGTGCTCAGCGAGGTTCTTCCCCATCTGGCTCCATCACTGACCCCAACCCACGGCCCCACCACCACCGAAAGCCTCACAGCCCCCCAGCCCCATGGAACCTCCTGCATTCCTGAAGTGTCGCAAGGCTTTGCCTTGGCACGGGCTCTTCTCTCTGCCCAGAAACCTGTCCCCTTCTTATCCCAACACAGTCCTAGCCAGCTAGCCCATGTGCTCGGAGCCCGGTCTGAAGCCCCAGACTAGAAGGAGTTGCTCTCTGGATTTTTATTCCCATCGCATGGCTTTGCACGCTGGGTTGATGAGAGCCCCTTTCTTGATGGTCTCCCCTGCTAGGCCGTGAGTTACCTGAGGGCAGGGAGGAGGCTCTGCCCCTCCACGAATCTTCCAAGCTTATCAGGGAGACTGGTAGAGGGAGAGGTGGGGGGCCAGGAGCTAGGGAGGGTGTGCAGCCTAAAGGTCTGGTCCTGAGAGGCAAGACCAAGGAGGACATACGGAATGTGGGCTAAAAAGGAAGCAAAGGACCGGAAACCAGGAGCCCCGGAGGCATTCCTGGCCCAACCTCAGCATCCACTCAGACCCCTTCCTAAACCAAACATCCCACACCCGAGTCTTCAGTGCATACGGCTTCCTCCCCGAAGACACTTCCCTCTCAGTACCTGTCCTCTGCCCCTTGCGAATTCTCTTTTCCTCCGAGGAACCTCCCCTGACCCTGGGTTGAGTTCATCATCCTTGGCTTTGAGTTTCCTCCAGCATCTCTCCTCTCATGGCACCTCCACTGTAACTCCTTGTGTGGCCCTTTGCCACCCTGGCCACTGATCTCATCAAAGATTCCCAAGGACCTTCCACAGAGAGCTCTGGTGCCCAGGACTTTGGGTCAGGAAACAGGTTCTCCGGGCAAGGCAAGGCTGCTCCTCCCGCCACACGTCCAGCAGGTGGGTCCTCAGGCAGATGGCCCTGAGCTCGCTTCCTTAGATCCTGTTGTCTCAATGTTGTGATGTTGTTCCCAAACACGCCAAATTTAGCAGCGACCGTCCTGTGTTCCCTCTACCACAGGAATACAAGAGAGGGATCATCTGGAGCCCGGGATGGAACGTTCAGCTGGCGACAGAAGGTGTGAAGACACACAGTGAGATTCCTGTTAAAAAGTCCTGATAAATCTCTCCGCTTCAGAATCGATTGCTCCTGTTCATGCAAATGCCCTGTGTTACTAGAAGTTTTCATTTCTCTAGCTTGTAGCCAGGATGTGGGCAAACTGGGAGCGATGTGCTAGGAAGGAGGGTACCAAATGCCTGCACAGCGCAGGCTCCCTAATAGCTGTGGAAGGGATGAAAGGAATGAGAATGAGAATGAGGAGAAAAGACTGAGAATGATTGTAGAAGCCCCTCAGGCCAAGGTAGAGACCGCCCCCCTCCTCGATCCCCACGATCCCCTCCTAATAGCGTCGGTCACTCCTGCACGGCTGTCCGTCCACCGGGCTGAGAACACCACGGGGACACGGTCAGCACCCGCCTGCCCCTGGCTCCCATCTGAACCCAGCATCAGACTCACGGTTGGGCCTCAGTCAGTCTTTGAATTAACGGCGTCAACAACTCCTAGATAGCGCCAGGGAGAAGGGAGAATGGCGGGCAGACCCCCGCCCTCATGAGCCTCCATTTTCTCGCCTGCAGAGTGAGGTGTGAGTCTGGGAAAATCTGTTCTCGGTACCTCCATGGCAGCTCTTACTTCATTGAATTGGTTCGTTTGTATTTGTGCCTCTCCTGCGAGACTCTGAGCCCCTCAAGGTCAAGGACTATAGAATTTTTGATCCTGTACTCCCAGCACCCAGCACAGTGCTGGCGTCTAAGAATGTTCTGCAAATTTCCATCTGACTGCAATTTCTTGAGGCCCAGGTTCCCGATTCCCGTGTCCTTTAGGAATAAAGCACATCCAGGCCAAATCTTATCCTATCCTGTGTCACATGGGTAGGAAGCTCTCCTCACTCATCTGAAACTCTCTGTGGCAGCATCCGGGCCTGGCACTGTGGAGAGAGAGAGAGAGAGATGCAAACAACTTGATTCCTGCCCTTAGGGAGCTCCCAACCAGGCTGAGAGAGGGAGACAGTCATGGGATCCAGCACCCCGTGGTGGTGAGCACAGATCTGGGGTAAGGGGCTTCCTCTGGGCTACTGGCCTGTAGGATGATGATATGTTCCAAGAGAAAACAGTTTCGCCTTGGAAATTCCAGGAAAAATCTATCTGTGCTTGAAAAAAAAAACCTCTCTGAGTTTAGCGGGTTATTGGGACTATGCCCTGGGAGGGCAGTGCCTTTACGAACTAGAAGTTCCTACCTTGAGTCAGGGCAGGGCCTACACCCCCGGCTGGGGCTTGTCTCCTTCCTAAAAGGGCAGATTTCCCTTCCAGGCCTGGGGAAACCAGGAACGCAGCTGCGTGGGCTCCATCCATGGAGCGTAGACTCCTGGTGAATTGTGGGACCACCTCCAACAGCCCCATGCCCAGAAAAAGCTCGGAGCCGAAGAGCTGCTCAGTTCCCAGGGGGGCTCACGGATCCAGGAAGAAATCAGTCCCAGGGATGGAGGTTCGTTCTGGTTCCTCATTCCTGTGGATCGCATGTGGCCCAGAACCCACCCCAAACCTTCTATGTCAGGTGGGGTCTTGCTGTGGGCCTCAGAGACTTTGTCTGGAGCTTCGTCTAATAGACAGGTGACTGGGGGGATGAACCCAGGGGGCAACACGGCTCAGGAAGCAAGAGCGAAGGCATGAAACAGCCCCCTGAGTAGGTCAGGGCTGTCTGCAGCCTTGCCCATGGGGACACCCGAGAGATCTGCAACTACTCCCATCTCTCCCCACCCCCCAACGGGTCATTGAGACTCTAGGTCCTAGCCAACGGAGCCTAACTCACTGTTCCCTGCTGTGCCGGGGCAGGACAGGGAAAATCCGGCTCATCAGCTTCCCTAGTGGAAGGATGTTATCTGGGTTTGTCCTTCCATCAAGACCATACATTCAGGGTAAACTGATCCCCACGGGAAGCTGGGTTGTTACCATAAGGGGTGGTGGATCTGGGCAGCCAGGAGGACTGAATGGCCCTCAGACGCTGTGCTTAAGGAATCCTGAGGGTCTCCTCCATTTGTGGCTGGTCCACAATAGGCCTTCAGAATTTTGCTGAATGAATCAACAAAGAAAGACAAAAATCTATGGAATAGAGGTAATAGTTTTTCTCTTTTTTTAGGTTATTGTGCGTGTAAGGGGTCATCTGTGAAAAGAACAGAGGAGAGCATCCAGCATAAGCACACACTCCCTAAAGGCTAGGAGTAAATATCCAGTTCAGCCCATCAACACACTACAGCGCCGGTGTGGCCTGTGCCCAGTGTAGACCGAAGTGCACAGAAAAGGGACTCAAACGGATGATGTCTGTTAAGTGGAAGTGGGGGAGAGTCCGATTTCATAGCCATCATCTGGCAAGAGCAGACAGTCCGACGGCATCAAGGATTATGGATACTGGAGAACCAGAGGACCTCGTCTCCACTACAGAGAGTGTGTGTGAACTTTGTTGGAGAACAATTTGATGATATCCAGTCATGGTGAAGATGGATATACTCTATGAGCCAGAAGTCAGAGCTACATACATATAAAGAAAAAGTTTCCAGATGGATTCCACAAGACATATATAAGATATTTGGAGGGGCGCCTGGGTGGTTCAGTGGGTTAAGCCTCTGCCTTCGGCTCTGGTCATGATCTCAGGGTCCTGGGATCAAGCCCCGCATCGGGCTCTCTGCTCAGCAGGGAGCCTGCTTCCTCCCTCTCTCTCTGCCTACGTCTCTGCCTCCTTGTGATCTCTCTCTCTGTCAGATAAATAAATAAAATATTTTTTTAAAAAAAGATATTTGGAGCCATTTGGTTTTGAGAGGAAAAAATCAAGGGGATGAGTGAATACAGAGAGACAAACTGTAAACTAGTCGTGTTATAGAGTCCTACAGAATGAAGGAAGTAAAGCCTGCTTTTAAGCCTGAATGAGTCTCCCAATAATTTAGACCCACATCCTGCGAGGACATTTCCTAACAAGGCAATCCGTCCCAGATATGACATATATAGGTAGTTATTGCCTTGTTTCTTAGGAAAACTGCGGAAGATGTCTCTCTTTCAAACTTTCCATATGTTCCAAAGAGATTGTGGCCCATTCCAATGAATTGGGAAGATTCTATTCTGTTGACAAGTTAGAGACCAAAACAATCAGTAAATATCAATTCTTACAATGGTAGGTAAGTGCTAAGCCAAGGACATGGGTTGGGCAGGCATGGTGAGAAGATTCCATGCACACCGGAAACCCCAACACGGATCCTGGGAGCCTGCATCAGGATTCCCCAGACCTGCGTGTCCTAGCTGTCTTGTGGGGGGCAGGGGAGAAGGCGGGCATTTCAGGAACTTTCTGGTAACATCCTCATACCTTTCCACCTAAATCCTTCCTTCCTACCTAAATCCAGCCCATTCTCCAGAGCTCACCCTTAAATTCCATCAGCCTTTAGAGGCTGGCCACATACTTAAGTGACACATGATACACTCTCTAGGTGTCCTCAAATCCACCTTAGGTGGCTAGGACAGTGTGTGCATGAGATGCTGGGACAGCGGCCACACTCGGATAGAGACACGCTCAGGATGATTTCAGTACACGAACTTCATTCTGTAAGGTGCCTGTAGGTCTGGTTTGGGTCGGGACATTCGGCATGTGCAGCTAACACCATACACATGTTATAGAGAAATTCCCCTGGTTCAATCAGGATTCTGATTCCAGAAGCAATGGAGGGGGTGTAACAGGGAGCTGAACTCTGACCAAATTCAAGGAGGTTGTTCCTCCCCCACCAAAACCTGTTATGCCCCTATATTCCCTCTTTGGAAGATGGCTTCACCTTCCATCAGGCTACCCAGTGCAAAACCAACAGGTTTTCCTAAACACCTCCTTTTCCATCAGGGGCTAAGGCCCCTGCTGGCCCTGAATTCTTCCCAGCTCAAGTCCGTCCCCTCCCACGGCCATGCGTCCCCTCGCACCCACACCACTGCACACCCTGTAATGAGCGCTCCACTTAACCCTCTCTCTTCCTGCGGCCCCCTCTCTGCACTTCAAGGACCGCGATCCTTATCCACCAACACATCCCACAGGAGAAATTCCAAGCTCATAAGTATCCTCCATGATCCATCCCTGCCTCCATTTCAACATCAGCTTTCTTGCCACGTTCTGTATGGAAGTGCTGGGAATTTCTAGCATTCTCCACACTGTTCTATACCCCTGAGTTTCAGCGTATGTTGGCACCTCTGACTGGAAGACTTTTCCTCTCCTGTAGTCCTCCTGTTGTGCCTCAAGACAGCTCGAGACCGATTTGCCTGTGGCGCCTCCCTGCCTCCCACCTCTACGGAGCACAGCACCTGTCCTTCCTTGCCGGTACACCTCCCTCATGGTCAATGCCACTGGGTTGTTTATCTGTCTGCCTCTCCCACCGGACCGCTTGTCGCTGCAGAGTTTGCTCAGCGTCTGTTTATGTCTCTAGCCCCACCATCTATGACAGAGTTCAGGAAATGCTTTTAGACACATTTTCTAGAAATTTAAGAGGAAAATTTGATAGTCCTTGGCGACTCATTAATAATTTCTTCTGGGGACGCCTGGGTGGCTCAGTTGGTTAAGCAGCTGCCTTCAGCTCAGGTCATGATCCCAGCGTCCTGGGATCGAGTCCCACATCGGGCTCCTTGCTCATCAGGGAGCCTGCTTCTCCCTCTGCCTCTGCCTGCCATTCTGTCTGCCTGTGCTCACTCTCTCTCCCTCTCTCTCTCTGACAAATAAATAAATAAAATCTTTAAAAAAAAAAATAATTTCTTCTGAATTCAGCAGGACTGGTCTTTCAGGAAGAAAAAAAAAAGTCAGTTCAAACTCAAGAACCTAGAACAGAACAGATAGGAGACCATGAATATGGGTCAAAGTAAATGGTTTAGAAGAGTCCAGGGAAAAGATCCTTACGAAGAATCCTTTAAGAACTGGATGACAGTATGTCAGCTTCTTTCCTAAAAAATAGACTCGTGTTCATATGTACAGCATTCAAAGGCTCATGGCTATTCTTAGAATCATGGGCCCCAGGTGCAAATGCTGGGCCCGGGGTCAGAGGCAGAGTCCAGATTCTCATGGAAGAGTAGGCCCCCAGCTTCTGGGTTCCTAGGAGCCTGGGGTATAACTTCCCAGAGCACAAGCTCCGAGCTGGTGAGCATCAGATCCCCAAGAGCAGTGGTCCTGGAGCAGGAGGGGAAGTAGCATTATTCTATCCCTCGGCTCTGGTCTGATCCTCTGTTCTGCCGACACTCCCATAGAAGCTATAGTAAAAAATTTCACATGGTTAGGGGTTTTTTCCCTGATTTTATTTCATCAATTTCTAAGGTTTGTGAGAGGGAGGGAGGGTGAGAGGGAGAGAGAAAGAATGAGCAGGAGGAGGGACAGAGTAAGAGGGAGAAGCAGACTCTCTACTGAACATGGAGCCCAACGTGGGGCTCCATCCCAGGACCCTGAGGTCACAACCTGGGCTGAAGTCAGATGCTTAACTGAGTGAACTGCCCTGGTGCCTCTGATCAATTTGAAAGGCAAGCAGAACTGGATGCGGGTGGGTAGAGAATGAGGGAGATCTCCTCCTCACTCCCCACCTTGAACCTGACAGGAGAGGTAAAACACAGATATAAAATCACAATAAAGTGAGGAAGGAAGTGTCAAGTTTTAAGAGAAAGGGCTAGCCGAGAGGAGCAGGGGTCTGGCCTGTCTTTTTGAGGGCCTGCTGAATTTCTCAGTATAGAAAAGGAGGGAGGGAAAGAAGGAAGACAGGTCTCCATGCCACGAGGCCCAGGAGAGCAAACGCCACGGAGTAGCAAATGTCAGGTGCACCAAAGCCCGGGATGCTAAGGACACTGCGCCCTGCTGGTTCCTGTTCTCCTCCTGGGGGGCAGGAGGTTGCTGCCTCCGGAGAAGCCTGCTAAACTTCTGAATACACATCCCCTGCCCAGCCTCCCGACTCCCAGCTCACTGGCATCCCTTTCTCCCCACTCGGAGCAGCTGGTTCAGTGAGAAGATATCAGTGAGGACGAGGGTAGGGCATGTCAGTCACCCAAGGGCAGGGAGCAAGTCCTGGAGGAGCCCTTGGCCTTGGAATCAGTTCTCCGGGCTGCCTGGGGCCCTCCCACCATGGTCTCTGCTCTTGGTGCACCTCCCACCAGCTCCCAGAGGGGCCGCAGTCCTATGCTCCTGCTGGGCTGTCCCCTCACGAAGATGGGATTAGTGGTGTGAGGCAAGGGGACATCCACGGGTCCCCACAATGCCGCTCAAGTCACCCACCCTCCAAGAATCAGTACACACCTGTGAGGCACATCTTATCAGTCATTCTCACTTTAGCGTGATGGAAGAGAGGGCCGTAGAGACGAGATTTTGAGGCGTGACCAAAAGTCTCTGAGTCCTGAATCTGCATTTACTAGCCACGAAGCCTCAGGAAAGTTACTTAGCACTGTAGGTTTTGGCAGAACCCAGACACCAACCTTTCTGAATCCTCTGTCCCTTACTGTCCAGGCCCTGGGGTTCTCTCTTCTCTTCTCGTGTCTGAGCCCCTTGCTCAGCACTGGGCCGCCTCACCTTGCTCTCCAGAGCCTGTTCCCATGCCATGCTCTCTGCACCCTTCAAGGCCATGCGTTGGAGGGCAAGACAGAGATCTTGACCCCTGGTTTCAGAGCTCCTGCATGACCCCCGTGCACCCCCAGTTAACCTGAGGGGTACGTCCAGCCATCGGTCTCTTGGTCAACCAAGCTTTGGCACCGAGTGAGTCCCCTGGCCCTGTTCCCGGCTCTCTAAGGATTCCCTCCAGGGCTCTGGGGAGCTGCTCATCTAGAACTATTTACTCAGGCAACAAAATGATTGCCACCAAACTGTCAACCCCACCTTCTCGTACTTGCAGGCTGCACACCTCCAGTGCCTCGGGCTGTCCTCCCACATCACAGGTGAGTAAACCAAAGTCCAGAGAGTCACACAAGGAAACGGTGACCCAGCAAGGACCAGAAACCAGGTCTCCTGACTGCCGGTCCCAGCTGTGTCCCCTGAACCTCCCCACCTTTTCCCTGGTCATTCCCACAGAAGCTCTCGAATTCACATGCTTGGCAAAGAAGGTTCCACGCCTTCCCAGCTTCCCTCCCAGCGGTGTTCTGAGAATGTGCCGAGGCAGTGAGTGTGACAGCTCTTAAAGGAGCAAGAGGTGTTATAGAAACACGAGTCTCTACGACAGCCAAACCTCTGCGGGCACGTGGCTGCAGGTCACCTTCCTCTCTCTCTCTCTCTCTCTCTCTCTCTCTCAACTGCAGAGGAGCATAAAGCGGGGCCCTTCCGGAGAGAGGCTGCTAACACCTTGAACATGAGGAAATCCTTCCACCGCAGACCAGCTCCAAGCTGAACAGAGAGAATTGTTCGGAAGGGGCTCTCATTTCCTCCTTCCTCCCCACCTCCCTCAGGCAAAGTATTCAACAGGCACTAATTTCGCTTTATAAATGGAAACTGAATCACCGCATTCCAGGCTGGAAAATGATTGGAAATGAGAGTATGTCCGAGGTCAAGACCTAGCCACTTCCTCTCTGGACAGGAAGTGGACCCTCCAAATCGTCCTGCAGGGCCTCTCACTGATAAGAGGCTGACTTTGGCCCTGGACTGGGGGAGCTCTCTGCTGTTTGCAAATCACACTTTAAAGGAGAGAGAGAAAAAAGAAAAACCCGGATGTCCCTCTCTAAACAGGGATGTCAGCTCAGGAAGGAGGGATTGTGCAGCTGCATTTTTGCGGGGGGTTGTCGACAGCATACAAATTGTTTAAAATCTGTTGTAAACACAGGCATAGAGTTATGGTGAGTCAGGCAACAGTGCTGGGTTCTCTCTCGAGCGCTGCATCAGGCCTCCCAGAGCCACCAGGGCCCGGCTTACACAATTGGCTATTCCATATTTGAAGATACTGGGAAAATCGGGCCTCTGAAAGACATGACTCACCAGGCCCTGAGCAGTGATCAGCAGAGATGAAAGGGGCCCCACGCCTGTGGATGGACCTGGAGAGCGATGCAGGGAAGGGGGCTGGGAGTTGGAGCTACGTTTGCTGGTCTTCACTGGTCTGGGAATGCTTAAGAACAAGGACTGGTCGTCTACGTCCCAGCTCCCAGCTCTGGGTGGGACACAGGGCCCGCATTAGCAAATGCTGTGAAGCAGACCAGGAAGGTAAAGAGCATCATGTGTTGGCTCCTTTGGTCTACAAACAGCCCTAGGTTCAAATGCGGACTCTTTGTGTCTTGGGTGTGGGGTCTCAGATCAAGTCTCTTAACCCCGTGGGATTGCCACTTCCATGCCTATACATCGGGCCTAATGCTGCTGTTGGGATGAAAGGTCATGTCTGGAAATGCAAATTCATTTTGGTTTGGAAAGCCTAATTTGTTTCTTCAAATAGCTGTTGAGTCATTCTCAAAGATCATCAGCCCCTGTCCTCGACAAGCCTAGATCTTAGTAAAAAGAGGCTGAGACAAATATGTTTGCCCGTTATGGCAGCAGAGCACACACACCATAAAGCACTTGGGGACTACAGTAAAGAATGCATAAACAGGAAAACAATCACCAAAGGCAACCCCCATTAATGTGCCGGCAGGTTTTCTCACTCATTTTTTTATAAGTGATTATGCCATTCTGTACAGGTTTCTATTGCTGTGTAACAATTTCCTACAAACCCAGCGACTTAGGGAAACACCCATTTATCATCTCACAGTTCTGTGGGGTCTGAAGTCCCAGTGGGCTCAACCGGGTTCTCTGCCTAGAGTCCCTTAGGCCCAAGTCAAAGGGTCAGCCAGTCTTGTGTTTTTTTTTTGTTTTGTTTTGTTTTTAAGATTTCATTTATTTATTTGACACACAGACAGAGAGATCACAAGTAGGCAGAGCAGCAGACAGAGAGAGAGGGGGAAGCAGGATCCCTGCCAAGCAGAGAGCCCGATGTGGGGACCAATCCCACGACCCTGAGATCATGACCTGAGCCAATGACCTGAGCCGAAGGCAGAGGCCCAACCAACTGAGCCACATGGCCGCCCCCAGTCTCCTGTTTGGGAGCTGGGATGACTGTCCTGCAGGCTCATTCAGCTGGTTTGGCTGACTTCGGTCTCTGGCGGTGGCAGGCCTGAGGTCCCTGTTTCCCTCTGGCTGCTAGCAAGGGACCTCTCCCAGCTTCTATAGAGGCTTCTCTCCAGGACTTGCCTGAAGTCTTCTCCATCTTCAAGCACAAGAACATGTCAAATCCTTCCCATGCTTTCAGTCTCTGACTTCTCTTACTGCCAGCCAGAGAAAACTCTTTGTTTTCCAGGTGCATAGAATTACATCAGACCCACCTGAGTAATCTCCCTTTCACCATGGAACATAACATAATGCCTGCCATGAACAAAGGTCACTGGAGCCACCATACACTGTGTACCCAATTTGTGTCCCTTTCTCTCCCCTTACGCCAGAGTGACAATGAGAGTGAATCATCACACTGGCTACTTATGGCTGGAAGCTGTTTGGGCCACGCCCTGCCTGATTGGCCAGTCATTAACTATTTTGAATATAGCCCAAGCTTTTGCCCCACTAATGACTGTCTTTTCACACATGAAATGATTGCATAAAGTTCCATTGCATGGATGCAATATTATCTATTTAATAATTATGCTAACAAATAGCCACAGTGTAGAAAGTATTGATTGTCTCAGTAGGGATGGCAAGCCACTGACACTGGGGAATAACCTGATCAGTTTTGTATTTATAAAGATTACTCGGTCAGAAGTGGGGATGGTCGACAGAAGGGAAACCACCAGCATCAACAGAAACAAATTGGAGGGCCCTGCAGGTAATTCAGGTGGCAGAAGTGTGAGTCAACTCATGTAGTCACTAAGAGCAACAATCTTTCAGTGGCCCATTTATCCAGCAAACACTGAGAACCTATTGGGCACTCGTCATTATTCTGGACCCCGAGAACACACAGTGGTAATGCACTCTCCCTGAGAAACTCACAGTGTAATAAGTAAGAGAAACCTGTGCATAGCCCAAACGCCAAGTTCTAGGTCCTCTGATGGTCTTTGTACAAAATCCAGTGAGGGCACAAAGGAAGGGGCGGCCCATTCTTCCAGGGAGCAGAAAGAGGACAGAGGGGAGATGAGAAAAGGAAAGTCTTAAAAACAAAGGTGTTATGGGTTAAATTGCACCCCTCCCCAATCATATATTGAAGTCCTAGGCCCCAATATCCCAGAATGGGGCCTTACTCAGAGAGTGGGTGTTTATAGAGGGAATCAAGTTAAAATGAGATCATTAAGGTGAGCTCTAAAGAGAGCAAGTCTGGACACAGACACACGGGAAGAATGCCATGTGAACATGAAGACGAAGAATAGAGTGGTGCTTCTAGGAGCACCAATGACTATCAGCAAGCCAGCCAGGAGGGAGTGGGGCACAGATCCTTCCCTAATGCCTTCTGAGGGAGCATGCTAACACCTAGACCTTGGACTAGAAGCATCCAGAATTGTGGGCCAGTAAATTTTTGTGGTTTATGCTATTCCTCTTGTGCAGCTATATCACAGGGGCCCTGGGAAATGAATATAGTCAGCAGACCCAGGGAAACCTATTTGAGGGCAACACCATGGCATAAACCAGCTGGTGAGCTTGGGGCACGAGGCATGAATGGGGAAGCAGAAACTGAGATGCAGAGGCAGGCCGGGGCTGGACGACCTGCAAAGGGCTGCACCTGCTGAATCAAGGACATGGGAGTCTGCGTCTGGAAGGTGCTAGAGGCACGTGGAAGAATTTCAGCTCGTAAATACATAGGGCTTGGTCACCAGTGGCGTGTGAGACAGGTGGTGTTTTAGATGACGCCCAGCTATCTGCACACAGGTTTTTCTAAGTGTCTTTCATTTCTAAAGGAGGGAAACACAGCCCATCCGTGGAAAGGAGCTTGTTTCCCCAGTTGCCAGGAGCAGCAGCTCCTCTGGGTTACTGTGATAGCATCTACCATCTGATCTCAGGCTGCCTCCTCTGATAACCACCGCTGTCCCTGTCCAGAAAAGGGAAGCTAAGACTATCACTGTCATGTGCCCTCCACAACCCCACAGGAGGAAAAAAAAAAAAAAATCAGTGTTTCCATAATCACGACTGCCTTGGGAGCTGCCAGGAAATTCCAACAGGAAACTCCCATTTGGAAGTGTTTTGTTTTGATTAGGATGTGTTTATTCCCCTCCAAGGATGCGTTTTGGCGTTGGGGCTGAGCCTAGTGCTTGTGCCTAACAAGGCTCGAGAAGGGCATTAGCTGCTTCCAGAGGAGGACCAAGGGACCAGAGGGCTGCAGGCTGCGTTCAGGGAGCACCCCCAGGCTGGCGTCTGGAAAGGCATCCACAGTGAACCAGGATAAGCCATTTCAAGGGGCACCAGATGCCTTTTACTTCGGCCTGGGACTCGTGGGGCCCAGATGAGCTCAGTTCCTGCACCACTGTTCTAATCACCCTTTGGCTTGGTATTTACTTTAAACAAAGCTCTAGGAGGAGGTGAATCCGCCTCGGCCTTTGTTTAGAAAGCTCCTGCTTGAGCTCTTCCCAAATCAACTCCACCTCAGCTTCCAGGCATCAGGAGGGCCGTGCCCATGGTCAGGACAGGATTCGAACCACAAGACCAAATTCCACAGTGTCATCACCCCCACCCCCAGCTGCCCTGATGAAGCCCACCAGGCCTCCGCTCCTGCCCGCCATGCACTGCTCGTCAGGGCCCCCCGGGTAAGGGTCCCAGAGCCTCAGGTCCGGGGATATCCTGCAGCTGCCCCAGCACAGAGCCCCCCCATTCTGTCTGGGGGATCAGGGGCTTTTGGCCTTCTATGATGGCTGTGATCAGACTCCCAAGTCCTCTCCTTCCCTAGACATTGTCATTGGTGCTTCACAAGCAAGCCTCCCAGGCAAGAGTAGGGATCCCGGGCACAGCCTTTGGCTCCAAGGATGAAGAGCAGGGTTGGAAACTCCATTGCCCACTTCCTTCAGGCTCCCAAGGCCCCTCCCTGGTCCAATGTTGAGGGGATTCTAATCAGCTCTCCATAGCACAGCTGGGGTTGGGTATTGTGCATTCGAAAGGACCAAAGTCACAACCAGCATGCCCTTCCTTCTCAATATTCTAAGATTTTCAAACGGTCCATGAGGCCCAGCTGCAAGGGACACGGTGGCTCCTGTCTTTGCCCCTCATCTGGGCTGGGATGCCACAGGAGCCAAAAGAGTGAAACTCCCACCGAGTTTCTTCAATACTGTCACAGAGAAGGCTCAGAGATGAAATTCCAAAAGAGAAAAGTGAGTGAGTCCTTACTTCTCACGTGCTCCCGCCTCCCTCGCCCAGCTTCCTGGCTGTTCTCAAACATGGGTTTTATTATGAGTCAGGTGCGATGAGGCCACTGAAGACATAGTTTGTTGCTCACACATTCTAAGAGGAGGGGGCCACCCCACCACAGAGAACCACATGAGGAAACACCAGGGTCGCTCAGGAGGCAGATGGGGTGATGTGAAAATGTGGGCCAAAGGTCTTATCATGGTTTTCATGGGAAGGAAGGGGAGAGGCAGGTAAATTGGCCTAGAATTGGCTGGGTTGGATCATTTCGGCAGGCTCTGGGGCATGGGGGCTGGCCCTGGTTGTCTGGTATGTGGCCCTGCGGTATCTGAGAGGCTGATAAAGGAGCCGTTGGGTGTCAGCTCTGGATTGGTGGGTTTACGTAGGACAGACACACTCAGTGAGTCATTTACTGTCTCTAGGAATTAGCTGACCCTCAGAAGGGTGTCCTTCCAGGGTTAGCCAGGCCCAGGCATCAGAGCATCAGAATAAAAAGACGTGCTTAAGGGGCGCCTGGGTGGCTCAGTGGGTTAAGCCGCTGCCTTCGGCTCGGGTCGTGATCTCGGGGTCCTGGGATCGAGTCCCGCATCGGGCTCTCTGCTCGGCAGGAGGCCTGCTTCCCTCTCTCTCTCTGCCTGCCTCTCCATCTACTTGTGATCTCTCTCTGTCAAATGAATAAATAACATTTAAAAAAAAAAAAAAAAAGACGTGCTTAATACAAGGGCTCACAGGACCGAGAGCAGCCTTGGTGGTGGATGCCAGCGATCTCCACGCAAAGGGTATGGAGCATCTGACAGCAATCAAAGAGGTTTGTGTAGCCTCGGCCTCCTGGGAGTCTCAGGACAGTTTCGGTAGGTAGTTGGGGCAGAATTAATAATCTGCATTTATAGGTGATTAAAAACGTAGTGAATGATGTGACTTTCCCAGGGTCATGCCCAGCAAGAGTAGATCCGGGCTTAATTGCAGGCACCCTTGGCAATGTTCACAGAGTCCTTTTCAAGTACATCTCCCGGCCTTTCTGGGAGAAGAGGAATAACCAGGCAGTGGGGAGGCTGGACGGTGATCTTGTCCTTAAGACTGTCTTTGGAAGGGCAGAGAGAGAGATTGTCAGAAAACATCTGTTTTCCATTGGCTACACAGATAGCTACATCAATAGCCAAATAAGTATCTGTTTAATTGAATGAAGGTCATTAAAAGACAATGAACACTTGAGTGACTTCATCTGTCAACTGGATCCTCTCTCTTGTTTCCCGCCTTGTAGTTAATTCAACTTCTCATGCTTCGTGCCCCTCGATTCAGTTCGATTGAACACTTACTTAGTGCGGTTTATTCTGTGCCACGCTCTGTCCTAAGAGCTGGAGAAACAGAGAAAGTAAAACCCTACATCTGCCCTCAGGATACAGTGGTGTCAAGGGAGGGGTGACGCCACGTTACAATATGTCTGCAATAAATACCAGTGTAGGGGCGCCTGGGTGGCTCAGTTGGTTAAGCGTCTGCCTTTGGCTCAGCTCATGATCCCAGGGTCCTGGGATCGAGTCCTGCATCGGGCTCCCTGCTCAGCAGGGAGTCATCTGCTTCTCCCTTTCCCTCCGCCCCTGCCCCCTGCTTATGCTCGCTCTCTCTTTCTCTCTATCTCAAATAAATAAATAAAATCTTAAAAAAACCACATGAGTGTGGACTGGGTATAGTGAACACACAAAGAAGGAATAACAAGCCTAACAAGGCTTGGGCAATAATATTCCTGCAGGAGGTGACATCCAATTTGACTTTTAGGGACTTACTTAAGCATTCATCAGATAGATAAGAAAATATTCTCAATTCTGTCCATGGGAATAACATGTGCAAAGACCCAGAGTAAATGGAATATTTTTCAATGAATCATTTTTTATTGTTCTCAACTGCAAGCAAAAAATTCCATTACAGGTGACTTAAACAAAACAAATATGTATGCAAAAATAAAACATTAAGCTAAATTTATGTCACATAATAAGTAATCCAGAGGGAGGGCAGTTCCAAGGTTGGTTAATTCAGCAGTTTAGTGGCATTACCACAGACCCAGATTCCTTCTTTCTCTCCTGCCATCCTCAATGATAGACTTTTATTCTCGGGCTTGTCCCCTCATGGTCACAATATGGCTGCAGTAGATCCAAACATCACAGCATCATATAACAACATCAAAACACCAGAAGGAAGCACATCCTTTTCTTGTGCTCCCTTTTTACAGTGTGCAAACCTTCTCCAGAAGGCCCCCAGCAGACTCCTCGTTGGCTAGAATTGCATCGTATGGCCATTCCATGATTTAAAAAAAAAAAATTATTGGTCCAGGAAATGGAATTAGCACTGTTGGTTCTTAGACTACTCACACTTCTTTCCTAGGGGCTGTGGAAGGACCCTACTTCTCCGTATGTACATGGCCTCTAATACCTGAACAAATTGGTATTCTGTACAGGGGACACTGGTAGGCCACAGCTATTGCTGTAAGGCCTTACTTAGAAGAGAGGTCACCTGGGCTCTGGCTTTCATGGTGTGATGCTAGGCAATCATGTCCCCTTTCTGAGCAGTTTTCTCTGCCTAAAATAGGGACTCCAATATATGGCTGAAAGCTTTGCTTAAATGAGCCAGGAGGTACGGAAGCACAGAGAATACAGCCAAGGCCAAGTCCTAGCAGGAAACCCACCCAACAGTCTCTGGTTTGCCTTCACGTGAGTGCTCTTCCATTGGCCCCACATGGTGGAAGGCACCCAGACCTTTGGCCTTTCTAGAGAACCACGCTCCACTCGTGTCTGATTGCTACAGAGATGTCTGGTGCTCAACAAAGAGCCAAGTGCACCTCTAGATCTCCGATACCTCCCACAGTTAGGTTGGGAAATGTGAGTGGGTCCAGTGACCTGTGGCTTCACCTTAACAGCATTCTGCATAGCTCACCCTCAACAGCTCCCTGAGGGGCCCCAGGTCCAAAATGGCAGGGGGACAAGGTGACCCACATCACTGTGTCATCTGACGCTTTGTCAGCTTGTGAGCAGGGTCAAATTAGTTAACTGGCATGAAGAGCTCCATAAACTAGGAAGTGTTATATAAATGTGAGCAAATAGTAGAATTGAAGGTAATAACAGCGTTAGTTACAATGGTACCAGCAAAGGTGGTGGGAGGGGCAGTAAATCTACAGGCTGCAGTTAGAGGGGTGAGAGCAGCTGAGGCAGAGGTGGAGGGAGAACCACAGGTGTGACTGCATGGCAGTGGTCTTATGGTCATAGCAGCAATGGTGGTGAATATTTAGAAATAAGCTAAAATCTGTACAATAATGATAATAGGAAGAACGGTGAGAAAAGTGGTGGCAGTACAAAGGCTGCTTGCTTCCTGAGCAATGAAGGGAAAGCCAACATGGCAATGCCTGGGTCCTGCCCAGAGCTGTCCCTGTTTCTCTCATCCTACGCTCTGGACAATTATTTTAATCATGCACCGGTCTGGCCAGTCTGACCTTTGGAAACTCTGCCCCCTTTCAAAAGAAAATGCTTGATTTAATTCACAATAAAGAGACATCTATAGATCATCAATGCCCTAGTTCATTTGAGTCCCTATAACAAAAGACCCCAGACTAGATGGCTTAGAAACATTAGAAATTAATTTCTCTTAGTTCCGGAGGCTGGAAATCCACAATTAGGGCACCAGCAAGGCTGGGTTCTGGCGAGAGCCCTCTTCTGGGATGCAGATGGCCAACCCCCTGTTGTGTGATGCTCAGATGGCAGAAGGAGGAAGGGACTCTTTTATAGGGGAACTAATCCCATTCGTGAGGGTGTTGACTTTACAAATAAAGCTATCAGTTATTTTACCACCAAAAATGAGTTTATTTGGGAATAACGGACAATTATAGTCCAGGATCTACAAACTCGAGCAAAACCATAGGCAAGCCAGGAGAACAAAACAGAAGACCGTGGTTTTTTCAGAGGAAAGGGGGGAGTTGGGAAGGCTGTTGTAAACAAAAAATTCATTGGAGTAAACTGGGACCTCAGAGTACACTGGCTTCTCATTGGCTGAGCTGTAACTGTCTCTCATTGGTTGGGCTGTTGCTGGGGGAGGAGGAAACCTCTCTTTTTCATCCTGCTAGGATGATAAAATAGTAGCTAAAGGGGTGTCAACTTGCGCAGTACGTTTCGTCCTGTTGGGTCTCCAATTGGCCACCAGTGGTAGGGCCCGTCCCCCTTCTGGCTTTCTGACTCCTTTTTAAAAGGGTTTCCTTTTATTGATTTTCAGAAGAGCTCCACCCTCATGACCTCCTTACCTCCCAAAGGCCCCACTTCTTAGTATCACCTTGTGGGGGTGGGATTTCAACATACGAATTTGGGGGCAAAGAGAGAGACACATTCCCTCCATAGCAATCAGACTTCCCAGATGAAGTATATATTTCTAAGAGTTGAGTTCCAGCAGACTGTTTTATAGACGTCCAATTAAATACTTATTAAATTTAGTTTGGCTGTTTGCTTTACATATTTTGGAACAAATAAATTTTTCAGGCCTCAAACATTTTTGTAGGTCCTTAGAAAGCTAATAGAAACTGGACCCTGCACTTAGAGAGGTTAATGGTCAAGCAACTCTGGCCCAGAGGGCTATTCAACAAGGAAAGAATGCATTATTTCCACGCACAGCCCACCTCACCCCTCGCCCCCAGGCCTTGAACTTGACTGGCTCTGAACTGAGGAGGGTCCCAGAAATAAGTGGCAACAAAGGAGAAAGCCAAATACGGGCCCCTTTCTCTAATAACAAAAGCCCAGGAAGCTCACACACACACACACACACACACACACACACACACACACACACACACACCCAGTGCGCCCCCACCCCCACACATGCTCCTCCAGGCCCAGAAGTTGGGAAACCAGGGCTGTCATCACCTGTAACCAGCATGCCAGGGCCTCCTGGGACAAGGGGGGATCAAGGCCCAGCCCTAATGACTCATGCGTGCCCAAGGACCCCACAGCCCTGTGGGCCTCAGTGTCTTTCCTAAGAAACAGCAACAGTAATTACTATTTTTAAGAGAAACAAGGAGAGAAAGACAAGTGGCAACAAGAGGTCTTGCTCTCTGGCCTGAGCAGATGTTTCCATCAACGCCCTTCTGCAGAAGGGGCCCCTAAGCCTGGGGGCCAGTTCCCAGATGGAGTCCTAAAAGTTTGGAGCTGCTTGGGAGTGGCCATCTGAAGGTGCTGGCGAATCCAGGTGAGGGTCTGGGCACCACGGTCAGCTGCCAGCCAGAAGCCTCCAGAAGGAACCTCACCAAGGTCTTGGTGAAGGAACCTCAGACTCCAGAGTCTTGTTAGACCCTGGAAGATTTCCTACGCGAGGGGCAGCTCACAAGGAGAGCCAAAACTCATTGAAATGGTCAGCACAGCTGCTCATGTCTGGCCTGGAAAGAGTAAAAGTGAAAATTTTCCATGGCTCCTGTTTCCTACGAGGCAAAATACAAACCTCTAAACATGGCACCCAGGGGTGTCTATGATTCGCTCCTTAGCCTTATAAAAATTTTTTAACTTTGACTTTTGTATAGGCCAGGGACTTCCTACTTACTCCTCTGCCTTTTCTCCTACATCTCAACTACACTGAGCAATTTGTTCCTCCCAGGTCCAGTCTTATATCCAGACTTACCCATTCCTCAAGGTCACGTCCTCCTTGAAGCCAACTGTGATCTTCTTTTCTACTGGGCCTTCTGCTGGACCCCACTCAGCTCCTAAGGAGCTGAAAACTTAATGTGCACACAAAAACATTCGAAGGGATGTTTCTAGCAGCCAAAAGTTTGGGTGATCATGATGTGTCAGCGCCCCACCGGCCCGGGGGAGGGAAGACAGATGCTGAAAATACGGGATGCTATGCCTATTGGGTTGAGGGGGAGAGAACTTGCCCCAGATTTGCCACAACTTGGAAGCAACCAGATGTCATGCCGTTGCTGAATGGATACACAAGTGTGGCCCATCCAGAAAAATGGGGGATTACCCGCCTCAAAACGAAAAGCTGCAAGACACAAAAGCCACAAAACGGAAATGTAAATGCCTATCACTACATGACAGAAGCCAATCCATAAGGGCTGATTCTAACTCTAAGACATTCTGGAAAGAGCAAGATGATGGAGCTGCGGAAAGATCCGTGGCTGTCCGGGCTTGATGGGGGAAGAGAGAGGGATGAATGAGCAGGCGGGACAGAGGGTTCTTGAGCCATGGCTGTGCCGTTACATATTTGTCCAAACCCACGGGACGTGCCACACCGACAGGGAAGCCCAGTGTAAACTCTGGACTTCGCGGGGTAATGATGCATGAGCACGGGTTCATCCCCTAGAACACAGGTGCTGCCCTGGTGGGGATCAGGGGGCGGGAGAGAGGCATATGTGGGACAGGGGGTATGTGGGAAATCTCCATACCTACCTCTCAACTTCACCATGAACCTAAAAGTCCTCTTAAAAAAACTTGTCTGTAACAGAGGAGCAGGGCTCTTCTTCCCCGGGGAAGACCCCCCCCAGTCGGGGCTGCAGAATGGCTTTGCACCTGCCGGTAATGCTGACCGTGTGTATCACGCTGGGTGGACGGGCCAGCCACTTCATTACTTTGTGTTTAAGGAAATGCCTCCCAGCTCTGCACTTGCCTTTTTAAATTTCACAACTGCTAAATCTACTCCCAGCATTTTTTTTTTTTTATATCGATCGAAAGCAGTGTGGGGATCAGCAGCAGAGACTTCCCCGTGCAGCTGGCTGGTGAGTCCTCTGGGGCCAGGGGACCCATGGAAGCCCAAGGCAGCCTCTCCAGGGAAACCTGGTCCCTTAGTCGGATCAGCTGAGCTGGAGTTAGGGGAAAATTCTCGCCATGATTAAAGGCGAGTCCTTTAGTAGTTGACAGGTTCTAGAGGACGCTCCACTAGGGACCAGATCTGTGTGGGTTTAAATTCTAACTGTGCCGATTTACCCCTCTGGGCCCCAGGACCACATGCTGGCTTCTCCTCTGAGTTCCTGGGGGGTTGGGGGGAGGCTTTTTCCTCTATTTGGTTTTATTTACCCTGCTAGCAAGCACAGCACCCAGTCCACAGTGGACCTGATATGAAAGAGCGTGGAACAGGATGAGGGACGGACAGGACATCAGTAACTCAGAAGGCCTGCATTAACTGAAAGGGGCGAAACACCCACCCGGGTGGGAGGCTCGCTGCCTAAGAAGAGCCCTGGGGTCCGACACTGGGGTCCAGCTCCATCTCTGCTGCCTGGGTGGCCATGGATGGGCCAATGCCATGGGGAGGCCCTCCGCGTGCTCACAGGCAGGGTGTAGAGATGAAATGAGATCCTGGGAGTAGAGGGTCCTGGGGTCTGTGAACTCTAGGCTCAGGGATACAGAAGTTTGGAGGACAGAAGGACCATCTGCTGAAATTAAGCTGCTTGGCTACTCCTGGCCTCTGTAACACAGGTGAAATGCAGGCGAGCAGGTGGGTCCCATGTGCCTCCCATACGGAGGCTCCATCTTTCTATGACTTCATGGCCTTCATGAAGCTGAGTATGATAGCTTCCAGGCTCTTTGCCAAAGGGTCAATGTTGGGTTATATTGTCTAATTTTCACAGTAACCACCGCCCCCCCCCCTCGCCGCCTGAGTCAGGACGAAGATCGCTCTTTTACGTATGAGGAAACTGACCGGCAGGAGCCAGGGGTGGAGCCAGCATTTGAAATCAGCCTTTCTGGCGGACCCCATCACTCTTGCTCTCTTTTCCTCATTTCCATCCCACACGGAAATCCACCTTCATGCACATAGACTAAGTGTCCGGGAACCACCTGCTCAGGGCACTCCCGGCCATTTGCATGAATGACTTTCCCGGGAAACGTCAGCCGTCCGACCCTCCTGGTGCTGCAGTGGCTAGGGGTCCGGGGCTGACAAGAAACCAGCCACATGGCTCAGAGAGAGCAATGCTGGTCCAGGCCTGCAGTGGCCTGAGCCGGAAGACCAGCTTATGGCTATCATCTTCAGGGCCGGCCGGCCTACAAACCTTAGGGCTTCCTTTGGTAGAGCGGAAAAGGAGAAGACGATTGCAGGTCTGTACCCCACCTCGCCTAGACTGAAGGATCAATGCTGCTAAGGGCTCAGCTTTCCAACCTTGGTTCCACTGCGCCCCCCGCCGCGCCCCCCGCCACAACCCCATGTCTACCCCAGCCACTTGCTTCGACCTAGAGACCAAGGCTCACGCCAGCCTCCAGCCAGGACCCTCCTCCCTTTTACTCCCACTCAACAAAACTCACTGAGCTTTCTCTGTTTGCAGCACTAAGGATCCAGAGGTGACTCAGACATGGTTCCTCCCTCAAAGGAGGCCGACAACAAGGGCTGGTGGCAGTCTCATGAATGAAACAATCTGTCTGTCCAGCTTCTCTCCACACCCCTGCTGCCTTCTCGACATGAAGGTTACAGAGATTGTGCGAGGTGAGAAGAATGAAGGGAGAGGGAAACCAGCCTTAGGGCAGATTCTGGCAATTTGGAAAACTGAGGCAGGGAGAGACCTTGTGCCCATCTGAGGTCACCCCTCCTGGAGGAAATGGAACACTTGGGACCAGAATGAGAAGGCCCCCCCGGACATAGCTGCCGTCTCCAGGAGACTACTTGGCAGGCCATCAGCTGGACCCCTCCAGGCCCCCACCCTTGAAGGCCACTGGAGCCGTCCCCCTCTAGACGGCATGCTCGCGTACAGTGGCATAAAAGTGAGGCTCCCAGATTCCAAGCATCAGCCGATGCTACTGTTCAGCAACCGTGTGGGAGCCAGACCATAAATAGTGCCCCTCTGAGACCCAGGGAGCAGGTTGGTGCCCTGGGCCCAGGCTCTAGAGGGCCCCCCCAACCCACCCTCCACCAGGCATGGAATTGTCTGGAGCCAGGCAACATGCTCACTCTGGATCTATGCCCAAACCTGATTCCTAGACTGTGCTCCAAGTACCAAGCCGCTGGAATGCCATGGTGTCCGCCTAGCTCCGAGCCTGCTTCCAGAGCCCATTCCTCTAAGGGCTGACCTGGCCACTGGGGTGCTTGCTTCTAGTCCGAGGGTGTCTGGGGTCAGGGCGGTCAAGGTGGACATGGCTTGGATCTGGGAACTAGAATGTTCAATGAGCTCCTCTCCCACATGAGAAAGAGCCAGATTTGTGGAAAGAGAAGGGAGGCAGGCTGCAGGCCTGGAAATCTCAGTCCTCCTCTGACCTCAAGCTTATCCAACACAAGAGGAGAAATTATTTGCAGAGCTCTCCCAAACTGCCCTCCTCCCCACCCTCCTCCCCTCCCTTTAGGCAGGTGCTGAGCAGACAGCATTTGCTAAGCAACCAGGAGCTCCTGGGCTGTTTCTCTCAGGTCTCTTCGGTTGCCATGGAAGCTGTTCTAGAAAACCTCTCTTGCCAACAATGAAGCCTTTTTTGTCGGAGCCTGGTTCTGAGCCCCTTGCCTTTTAGTCAGAGGGTGATGGGGGCGGGAGAGGCAGACGCTCCCGGAAGTGTGGGCTAACCACGCTCTTGCCAGACCCAGACTGTCCCCAGTCTCTATCTGGCGCCCTGTTTGTCCCTCCTCCCCGCCCCCCACCAAAGAGATCCTGTCTCTTAAACCTTCTGTCCTTCCTCCCTAGACTGTCTTCTTTGCCCTGGGCTTCCGGCCAGCCTGTCTGTCCCTGGGCACCATGGCTTTACCTTGAGGGCGTGAAATCCTTCATGTGACCAGGTGGGAAGATGAGGAAAACCAGTGCTCAGGGTGAAGTACCTACAAACGCCCATTTTGCTTCTGCTGAGATGAGCCATCTCTTAGCAGCAGCCCAGTGCACTACTGCGCTGAAGGGGCCCCTGTCTTCTCTCCCTGTGTTGCCAGTGGCCCACCCTGCCATCAGAGCTGCACAAGGGGACAAGGCCCCAGCGTGGGGAAGAGTAAGAGGGAGAATGTTCGCTCTGCCACTGGGGCTTTAGCCCACCCCGCCCCGTTAGGCAGCGCTCTCCTTCCTCAAGAAGAAAGTAAAACCTTGATGCAAAAGGGACCAGGACCACGAAAAATCGGCCTTGGAGGAGGAGAGGGAGCCTGAGGCACTGGAGCTTGCCCACCTGTGCCTTCTTCCAGGATGCAGGGGAGCCTGGAGCGCAGCAGAGACGGCAGGGTTCTCAAGTGTGCCTGCCCCAGGGGGAGGAGCCGCGCCACAGACTTGCTGGGTGATCTTGATCAAGGGCTTCCACGGCTCTGAGCCTAGGCTTGCTCATCTTCCAAATGGCATTGACAGTTTCTCCCTGGTATTGCTGTGAGCTCTCGAGATCTGTGCCGCCCAGAGGATGCCCTCTGTCAGTGCTGGTGCCTGTCAGTGCCGGTGTGCGCCCCTGCAGGAGTTCTGTGGCTCTGGGTGGCTGCAGCCGTGCGCCGTGCAAATCGCGCGGTGGCTGATGGCACTGAACGGCGCGGAGCTGTGATCGAGCCTGATGGCTTTATTTGACGGATCTGAGCGTGTGCTCCTCCGAGGGCAGGGAGCTCATCGGGCCTGTTCCCGGATGGAATGAATGAATGTCCTTTCAGTGCCCAGCAAAGCGACCCTCTCACTCTGGGTCCTTGAGCCCAGGTCCCAAAGGCAAAGATTCTTATTATAAAAGGGGAAATTTTTTTGCAAAGATGAGAAATAATCTGACATGCCCATTTCTGAATGCTGAATTGCTGGAGCGAAGAGAACACAAATGGGAAATAAGAAATAAAAGCCAAAAGAGACAAAGCCCGGTCATATTGGGCCCCTTGAATATCAGTTTGTGCTTCTCCCTGCTGGCTCCCCAGGGATGGCTTCCAGCACTAGGACAGATGTCCCCTGCCCATTTGCAGCAGGAGCTCCATTCATCACACTGTTCCCTTCTTGCTTCATTGTGACTTTGGCCAAAAATACCTGTTGAGGATCTGCCTTTCTTCTCAAAGGAAGAATCGGAATTGTCAGGTGAAAGAAGTAAAATGTGCTCATTTAAAAAAAAAAAAAAAAAAAACCTCCAATAATTGCAAAGGGCTCAATTAAAATAACAAAAAGGCGATTGCAATTGATTTCTAAAAAGTCTGAGTTTATTGTTATAATTTTGCTTTGAATTTGAGATTGAAAAGCTTCAAGAGGAAAAACTATAATGAATACAGCCTTTAGCGGATTCCTTCATTTTTAAAGAAACAACTCTGTCCTCTTTTCTCAGATCCTAAGAAACACAGTTGAATATTTGAAAATGTATTTTTTATTAAAGACCCGGTTGCAGACTCTTGAGCATCTCTTAGATTTTCAAAGCTAGAAAAGCCTCAGAGTCCAAAACTCCAGCCAGTTCTTTAGTGAGAAGAACAGTGGCTTTGGATTCAGAGGGGCCTGGGTTCAAATCCCAGCTTTACCGCCGGCTGGGGTCAGCCTCAAGCAAGCCATGCACTGCTCCAAAGCTCTGTACTCTACAAAATGCTGATGATGATTTCTACTGTGCAGAGTTAGGACAAGGATTGCCCAGTACAACGTATGCATACCTTTAGAAGAGGGTCTGGGTGTTTTTCTTGGGAAGAAGCATGGCCAGATCATCGGTAATAAGAGACAGAGAAGTTCCCAACTTGCTCAGCAACTGGCTTTGGGGGAATGAGCAGGAAATGACGCTTATCCAAGCCAGGCTTTGTCCTCTCTCCAATCCACCAGGATTATGGGTGTTAATGCCCCGCCCACCCTTGGCAGCCTTATACCTGCCTAAGCACATCAGTACACCCCACACCACACACCTGCTTCCCCCAGAGGTTAGCCAGGTTCCAAGGCAGTCATGCAAGACCCTCACCGCTCCTCCACAGCCTGGGCCTGTTCCTGCACTCGCTCCCAATCTTGAAGCCCAGCACCCCTACTCCCCGCCATTGCAGGGACCTTGCGTTAGGACCCGGGCTGCCCTAGAGTTCAGCTTGGCCCACCTTTTTTCTCCCACTTGCTTCAGAGAGGACCCCTTGTCCTATCCCAGCCTCTTGGAGTAGAACCGTAGCCCGACTGGGCCATTATGAATTTCTCTGGCAATTTGCTGCGGGGGAGGGAGGTACGACTGAAACACTTCCTTATGGGGTCATCTACGTATTTACGGTAGGTGTCCTTGGTGGGTTTGGAGAATGATGGAGAGATTACAAGGAGGCTGGATACCCCCTTCATCCCTGCTGCCACTGTTGACCCATCTGCCCTGATCTTTAGAATCCTTATTCACAGCTGCCCTTCCGAATCGGCAGACGCATCCATGGTTCCTCCATCAAGAACTGTAGGAAAAAAGACAACTAATACTCACCACGTCCTAAGGAAAGAACCTAAGGAAAGAACCTGGACATTTCCATATTTGATTATCTAAAGGCTTGTGCCTTGTGTCAGCCTAGCTGAACTGAAACTACATTTCCCAGAATTCCCTGCCATACACTCTTCAGATTCAGGGTAGTGTACAGGACATTTTGGGGAGATGTGGATGGTTGGGGTTATGCTCCGCAGGCAGTGGGGCCTGGGGCCAGACGCTGTTGTTGCCCCTACGTGTTGTCACTGATGGGTGCATTCACCCTGCTGGCCTGGGGTGGCAGCAGCCACAATAGCTCCTGCTGTAGCAGGGTCTCCAAATCCTGGCCAGGTGTATGCACATCTGTGCAGCGAAGGAGAACAACTCACCCCCACAGGCAGCCTGCATCACTGAGGACAGACCACTGAGGATCAGATGCAGACTCTGCTTTCCCTGCTGGTCTCAGTCTGACCTTGCTCTTTCTCCTACTTCATGCTCAGGCCTCCTAGTTCTGCTGGGTCAAGCCCATGGTCGTACACAGTCTTGCATGAACTGCTTGACCCGCTCCCACAGTTGCAGAACATCTAATTGCTACTTTTTTAAAATCCTTATTTTATATCATTTACTATGGTTCTGCTCTTTTAGGGAACTCCTAACGGATATAGTTGGTACAGTACAATGGTTAAGAAGGTGGTTTCTGGAACCATACATCCTGATTTCAAATCCTGATTGTGCCACGTCACCTGCTAGCTGTTGACCTTTGATCTTACCACAGTGTGCCTCAGTTTCTTCATCTGTAAAATGGCAGTGAGTTGTCTACCTCATAAGGTGGTTGTGAGATTTACATAATTGATTATGTGTAAGCTACCTAGTATTTACCACCTCTTAGAACACTTACTCCCATCAGGTTGTCCTTAAAAACCCATGCTGAGATAGGTATATTGTTGTAGTCATTGTTCAGGGAAGGGAAATGCGGCAAGGTTCAGTGATTTACCCAGGGTCACTTGGATAGGAAGTGACAGAACTGGGGTTCGATCCTGGGGCTGTTTGCTTCCATACTGCTCTAGGTAAGGGAAGGTACCCCCTTCCATCTCTTAACTCTAATCCTTATGGGAAGGTGTCTGTTTGGAAAGCTGCCAAGCTTCTTGTTCCATTAAGGATTCTTCATCACTTTCGTCAAGACTGGAAATATTCATCTACCCAGGCTTCTTGAAACAGACTCAAAGATCTTGAGGAAGAGATCATTTTCCCTTCAATCCTGAATCCTTTTCGGAACACAGCACAACTTCACTCATGACTAATCTGGAATTTCAATTCATCTACATGCACTCGTTCAGCTCTGTTGTCTGTCCAATGTGGTACTAAATGCTATGGGAGAAATAAGCACAGGCGGTATAGTGGGAGCTGGGCTTGAACTTGGAAGGTAGACACGTGTCTACTTCCTCTGCAGTCAGGTCTCCATAGCAGAGTCGGACGGAGACCTACTTCTGTATACTTATTACAGTGGATTTCTGGTGGCTCCAAAAAGTCATGTCCACATCCTAATACACACACCCTGTGAATGCAACCTTATTTGGAAATAAGGTCTGTGCAGAGGTCATTAAATTAAGGATCTTGATATGAGGAAATCACCCTGGATTATTTGGGTGGACCCTAACTTTGGTGACAAATGTCCTTAAGAGACAGAAGGGGCAAAGACACAGATGACACAGAAGCAAGAGGACAGAAGTCCCAAGAACATGAGGCAGAGATCAGAAGTTAAAGAACGCCTGGAGCCACCAGAGGCTGGAGAAGAAAAGGGAAGATTCTTTCTTAGAGCCTTCGGGAAGCACAACCTTGCTGACACCTTGTTTCGGGCTGCTGGCGTCTAGAACCACAGGAGAATACGTTTCTGCTGCTTGAAGTCACCAAATTTGTGGTAATGTTTTCTATCAGCCTTAGGAAACCAACACAATTACCTACTGCACTGTAACAAATTCCCACAAACTGAGCAGCTTAAAATGACACCCATTTATTATGTTGAGGTCTTGTAGATCAGAAGCCCAGACACAGCACAACTGGCTTGTCTTCTCGTCAGAAGACGAGGCCGAAATCAAGGTGTCCGCTGGCTGCCCTCTCAGCTGGAGCCCGGAGTCCTCTTTCCACCTGATTGTGGGCAGAATTCCGTTTCTTGTGGTTGTCCCACTGTGGTCCCCATTTCCTTGCTGGCTGTCAGCCAGGGCTTACTCTCAGCGCCAGGGGGCGACTCGTGGTCCCTGCCACATGGTCTCTTCCACCTTCAAAGCCAGCATGGTGAGCTTTCCTGGGAGCCCTTCTTCATGTCAAATCCTTCTCTTGCTTCAAATCTCTGTCATGACCTGTCACTCACCTCTAGACACAAGTATGACGGTCTCCCATGATTAGAAGAGCCCCCCCTGGAATCATCATTCTTTCTTAAAGCTGACTGTGCCGTGTAACACACAACATATGCGCCATAACATAACCTAGTCCTACCAATTCCCATCCTCTTCGTAGTCCTGGGGATTATGCTGGGTGCCCTGGGGACAGGCATTCAGGGAGTTTGGAATTCTGCCTATCGAGATAGGTATCAAGATTAAATGTGATAATGGTTGTGAAATCGTCTTCTAAATAACGACACTGAACACACACAGAAGATTGGTACTGCTTAAAAATCCATACTTATTTTGAAGAAAAAAAACATTGGTAGGACATAGGCTTTGTTGTCTGGAAGAGACATGAAAGAACGGTTGGGAGGAAGGCCTCACTCAGCGTCCCAAAGAGACAACGGTGATGGACTAAAACGAGGACAAAAGTCAATGCCAGATACTGGTCTAAATGTATCAACTCATTCCTCCTGACAATCCTCATGAGGGGCTATTAGTATAAAATCCATTTTATAAGTGAAAAGAAAAATGAGTGCAAGGAGATTAAATAACTTGCCCAAAGCAACACACACACCTAATAAGCAGCAAAACCACGAGTTAGCCCGAGAGGGTTTAGCTCCAAAGGGTGTGTGTGGTCTTGGCTGGTCCACTGCACCTGTCTCTGGCTGAGGGGGCCACCGAGGCATGGGTGGAAGAGGAAGTGTTGCATGAGGCATACCTGCTGGGCAGGCTGGGAACCGAGTGTCGGGGGCATTAAGAGGACCAGGGGGTAAATGAAAGTAGCAGGAAGTGGGGACCATTCCAGTTGAAGGGTTCAACCTCACATAGGCAGAAATGCCTACTGGGGAGATAATGCATATGATAATGCAGGTTTGAAGGAAAGCTGGTACAGCCTGTCTGGAATGAGGTTATTAACTACCGCTAGTCAGTTCTGTGGCCATATGTAGCCTCTGAAACCAATCCTGGGTTAAGTCAGCTTCATCTCTGGGACACAGAAACATTCAGGCACCATGAACATAAAGTTTATGCTGGGATTTGGTATCACTATAGCTCCCTAGTGGCTTTAAACAACTATCGGAACCTCTGAGAATAGGAATGTTTTGGCACACTGCGTTTTCTAAAGACGGTCACGACAACACAGCCCATCCCCCCATGTTCTTCCTACAGTGTGACTCAGGGACCCAGTTCCTACTCTCAAGTCCCACTCTCAGACTGCTTGACCCACAGTAGCTGGTAGCCTCCGATTGTCGTTCCTTGGGATGCTTGTTCTGGAAACCCAGCCACCATGCCGTGTGGAAGCCCACGTGCCCGCACAGAGGCCCAGGTAGAAAGTCAGCCACCATCGGCACCAGCTTGTGATCGAGCGCTCTTGGGGTGGAATTTCCGGACCAGTCAAATCACTCCTCTTGATGTCACGTGGCGCAGAGATGACCTGTCTCTGCTGAGACCTGTCTAGAATACAGACATGAGGGTACACTCAGTGATTCTTGGTGGTTTTAAGCCACAGAGCCTCAGGGCAATTAGGCAGTGACAGATGACTAGAACAGATATTTGTACCTGGAAGTAGGATGTTACCATAATAAGATCATGAATTGTATGACCCTGGGTTTCAGACCAGGCAGCAAATACAAGGCTAGAGGACCTCAAGGAGAACATTACTGAAAGACGAAAGGGTCTTAAGAAGCCTGTTAGTGAAGGCTGTGGGGAAAGTCATGAAAATGTTACGGGAATCCTGAAATGACGCAGATCATTGTTATAGAATGTTATAGAAGGTTTGACAACGTTGCAGCCTGCAACAACACGGAAAGTGGGAAGGCACCAGATGACCTCAGTGGGCTAGCTAAGGTTGCCAGGCAGAATATTCAGAATGCCACCTGGCTTCTTCCCTCTAGGTGTGATACAATGTGAGAGCAGAGGCACGAGTGGAAGGAGCCAGGGCTGGCTGGGTCCAAAAATCGAACTGTTTTTCATTCTCAAGTCTTTCCAGATGGCAAAGAATTCTCAGTTAAGAAAGGGGCTCAGGCCACGCATAAATCCAGGTGGGACTATCAGATCTTCGGCTAAGACCTCAGGAAGATGTCCAGTACTGCCTCGTAGAAACTCTCAGACAGACAAAAGGTCCTCTGAAGATTTCCAGGGTTTGCCCAAGTCAAATCAGCTGTTCTAGCTGATACCACGTGGCACAGAGAGGACACATCCCCACTGAACCCTCCCAAATGATCAACTCGTGAGCACAGTTAATGACTGTGTTATTTTAAGCCACTGAGTTTTGAAATGGGCCATTATGCCTCAAGAGATGAACAGGACAGACACAAAGCCCTGGGCCCCCGTCTCTGCCCAGTTCCATTGCCACAGTGACCTCTGCCCTCACAGCAAGAGCTCAGAGAGTCCTGTCTTGGGCCCCTCAGAATCTGCTATGGACAAGCTCTGCTTAGATCTGGAAAACAGCAAAGTCTCCTCTCATTCTGTGGCTTTTCTGAATCCAGCAGCCCGAACTTTTGCTAGAGAGACACGTGTATTGAGTAGGGTCACGATTGGCCTCCGGGGATCCAGCCTAAGGAAGTGAGTGTCAGGAGGGGCACAGAGGAAGCTGGGATGGGACCAAGGCAGGAAATGCCTTGACCTGAAGAGGCAGCTGGGTGTTCCCTCCTGCGATCTTCTTCCTCCTTTCCTCTTTCTTCCTTTGAGCAGATTCCAATGGGGCATCTGTGAATTATCTCTGGAGAAAACACTTAGCATCCTCCTCCTTCCTGCTAGGCAAGGGAACAAGACTGCTCCTGGGAGAGGTGTGAGGAGTGGAGCTGTGGTAGCCTTTACCCTCTCCCCCAACCCCCAATCTGTGATTGAACAGCTACTGACGTGGGCCTCCGTCACGCTAGGGACAGGGATGTGTATAAATCAGACGCATTTCCCACCCTCGGGGAGTCATCTGTCCAGTGGAGGAAGCTGGCAGGGACATGGACAACCACAGGAAGATCTTTGGGGTCTCCGTGAGTCACATATGGAGCCGGGAGAGGCCCAAGAAGGGGGTGAGGAGGGCCTGGACCCTGGAGATCGATATGTGGGCAGGGCCTTGAGAAGCCACTGTAGATGAATGGGGGTCGGGGCGGTGGGGGGGAGGTTGGGATCTCAGTGATGAACTCCTCCCTCCCCTATACTCTGAGCTGAGATCTCGGACCTCAAGACTACTGCCAGTTCCCTCCAGGCTGTGTTTCTGGGCTTTTGTTGAAGCTGTTCCTTCCACCTGGAAAGCTTTTCCCCACCTACTCCAATTCATTTGGTCCTTATCCTCTGACGTAGGTACCATTCAGGTGAGGAGACCAAGGATCAAACTGTTTAAGGGATTTACCGATCGTTTAAAGGATTTACCAATGCAACATAGAAATAGAGCCAAAACCTAAATGGAGAACACAAAACCTTTTTAACACTCGCAGCCTCCGTTCTTTTGAAAATTATTAATATGAAAAGACGATGCAGCAAAAATAACAAAAATACGAAACCAACAAAAGGATCCTCTCCCAGGTTCCCAGCAGACTTCAGCTCTGTCTATAATGTGCTACTTCTTTTGAAGACATGAAGCGAGCCTGCCACAGTATTGGGATTTGAGAGTCAGGTAATAAATAAATATTTGTTATTCTGTGTCCTTTTCGGTGTGTATAAATGCTTTCATTGTATTTTTTGATAAGACAATTTAATAAACCCTCAGGAGTCAGGCCTAATATATTTCATGTTCAGATGATTTAATTCAGAGATCATCGTACAGATAACAAAGGTGGTTTCTTTGTTCTGGGTACACTGACAAGTAATCTCAGGAAATCAGAATATAAACAATAATATCTACATGAGGTTTAGATATACCATTGCAGTCTCTCTCTGCCCCATCCTACATTCTGTGTTATTTTTCTCATTTTTGCCTCTGGTCCTGGTTCTCATGGAGACAACATTTTTCATAAATTCCATCACGATGTATATTCTACTATTTGCACAACATACCTCTGTCATTAATGTTTTTGGTCTGAAGACTGTGGTCTGAATAATCCTCATAATAATTTTTCTTAATAGCTACAGTGTACTATAACTTATTAAGAACTTCTCCTATTATAGCTCCCTTCAATCGTGTCCAGCTTTGGGCTCTTCTGGACCCACTTTCATAAATGTCTTTATGAATACAATTTTTTACTTATTTTGGAAACTGTATCTTTATATAACATATGAAGTGTATGCAATCACACTCTCCCCAGTTGATATTATAACAATTTATAGTGTACAAGTGTATGTTTTACCTCTTTCTACCTTTATTGGATACTTGCATACATTTATTGCTGGCCTAGGGATTTCTTCTGTCTTTAGTAGACCTATCTGGACCTTTCATGTTTAGAAGATTTATGCTTCCCACACACATTTCGGGAGATCAGGTACCCATAAGTGAGCAAAAGAATTTCATAATCTGTACACTAACGCTGAAAAAAAGAGTCCGTACTTTGCTATTTCTACCACCTTGGATTCTTTAAGACACCAAAACGAAATGTTATTACACCCCATCCTAGTATGATGGTACAGTGTTCTTCTTGATCGTGGCGGAGTGGGAAACAGCGGGGAAAGCTAAATGTAGGGAACAAAGGTGAAGCTATATAGAGTGACGGGGAGGACAGCAAGCTGGGAGGGAGGAAGCCACTCAGATCTTCCCCATCACCACCACACAATGCCCCCTGGCAGGAGCATAATTTTACTTGGAGGAAATCCACAGTACCTTTGTTTTGTTCTTTAGGTAGACTGAAACCCAAGGAAGACTAAGAATGACCCCTCTGATAGGCAGAACATTATAAAACATGTCTTCCTGCTACTGGAGGGAGTTTAGGCCTATCTCACCCCCTTGAAATACCTATCCCAAAATTCTCAAACTCATTTTAAATAATTCAAACACTTGGAGGTATCAGACTACTAATGAACTGAGCGTTGGTTTGCAAAACATAAGAAGGAAAATTCTTACCTGTTCTAAATTTCTCTGACTAATAGTCTCCCGCAGGGATAGGCTCTGGAATTCCTTGACTTCAGAGTTAGGCAAGGATCTTAGAACTCTGACCCAGCTTTCCAGCACAGGGATAATGGCAGTGATAATGGATGGGACATGGTCACAGTGGCCCTCAGGCTAGAATATGTCTGAGGGCTGAGGGCACTGAACTACGATCTTGGAGTCCAAGTTCAAGTTCACACTCAGGCTCCAGCTCATTGAGATTGGCGGTGAATGACCTCCCTGCGCTCGGCTATAGTTTCTCCATGCATAATATGTGGCCAGTAAATACTGCCCTGTCTTCTTCCCCACGCTACTGAGAGGCTCAAGGGGACACATGCTATAAAGAAATGCATAGGTTAGGGAAGGTGATGGTGAAAACCAAAACACGAATGTCTTTAATCATGTAGAATGAAAATAATTAAAAGCGTAAAGTAGGATTTTTGACAAACCTTCCGCTGAAAAGAAATTTTAAGACAAAGGTCCTGAATGACATACCTCCCCAGCATGGTCCAGCCCGGTTGGTCAGTAGCTCTGAGGTCCTATGGTCAGCCCTGGGAGCTGCACGCAGGTTTCCAGCTGGGTTTGTGGTCACAATTTTTCTTTACTGTAGAGTCCACTTTTAGGAAAGAATCAAACATGTATTTTTATACTACTACCTCTGGAGAATGATAGATGCCTCTTTTTCTCCCTTTCTCCTCATCTTCCACCACCACAGCCGCTGAATTGTGGAGAAGGAGAAGTACACCATGGCCGGGAAAGTGGGAAGAAGATGGAGAGAAATGGTCCAAAGTTGAGCCAAGAACTCACAGTCTGGTGGAAAACACAAGAAAATAAACTACTGCATGACTGTATTATATTTGCTTTAGACCAGCAAGGAGTCCCAGGGAAACTGCAGATTCTTAATTGTATGGAGGTAGGATGGAGCATTATCAGAAAACAATTACCTCACTGAGACAAGGTAATACTTGACCCAATTTTGAACAATGAGGCGGCACATGCCAGTGACATAGGAGATAGTAGAGGCATTCCGGACAAGGTAAGCAGTGTGAGCAAAGGCCCGCAAGCCTAGACTGGTATGGAATATTTAGGTGAGAGCCCATGAAATATGTGTGATGTGTGTGGGGATAAAGTTAAGAAGGGTTACACTTTGCTGCAGTAACAAACATCCCCAAATCTCAGTTGCTTATAAGGTCAAGGATTAGACAGACTACATGTCCATCACGGTCAGTGATGGCCCTCCAGGTCACCTTCCCTCCAGGACCTTGGCTGATAAAACAGCCACTGTCTAGGACTACTTGTCCAATAGAATAAGCATTAGCCACAAGAGGCTGTTTAAGTTTTCAATAGACACATGTGGCTAGTGGCTACCATATCAGGCAGCATAGATATTATAAAATATTTCCATCATTGCAGAAAGTTCTACTGCACTGCTTGGTCTCAGAACAGGTGTCTGCAAACTATGGCTGATTGGCCAAATCAAATCTGCTCTTGTTTCTATAAATAAAGTTTTATCGGCACCCAACCATGCTCATTCATTTGTGTATTATCTATGATTGCTTTCACATGACCGTGGTAGAACTGAGAAGCTACGAGAGAGACCATGTAGCCCTCAAGATTGAACATGTTTGCAGACAACGTGTTGACACCTGCTTTAGACCATCGCCCCAGTTGTCACGGTAAAGAGGGGGAAGGGACCAGCTGGTTAGCACTGTTCACAATGCATAACTAAAACTAGTTATTTGGCCCCAGCCAACCATATGGGAGTCAGGAAGTATAATATTTACCATTTTCCCAGAAAAAGAGGAGCCTGGAAACCCTGGGCATGCGGTGACAACCATAGGGTACATGGCTGGACAAAGCATAAAGTAGAACCTAGTCTACAGGACTCAGAGGATTGAATGTCACACTGAGTGGGTGAGGAATTATCAGAGATTTTCGCTGAGAAAAGGGAGGGGTCCATGATGCATATCAGCACCAGAGGCTGCTGGGAAGTTGATCAGAGTGACCAATACTGGCGGAAAGGAAGCCGGGGAAGAAATGGGGGGAAGCACTCGAGAGAAGCATGACGTGGCCCCAGCTCCAGAAGCTCCCCCAGACCTGGACTGTTCTCAAGGAACCCACAGTTCTGCCCTCACCAGGTGGTAGCCCATTTCCAAGGCAGAGACTAACAACAGGCACTCATTCTCAAAGCGACATAGCCATACAAAGAACCCTCCCAACAAACCCAGAAGGTGGGGACTATTTTATCTCCACTTTCCAAAAGAGGAAACTGAGGCCCAGTGGGATAACTAACCTGCCCCAGGAGGGGAGCCAGAATCCAAGCCCACGCCTCTGGCTGCTCTGGGGTCCCGTGCTCAGACCAAGTCCACCTGCCACCAGCACGGTGCGGGGATCCCGGGTCTGGCCGTCCTTCAGGTCCTCTGCTCGGGCTCCACCGACGCGGTAGAAAACTACCCAAATTTATGGATTATGTGGACTGTTGCCTTTTACTCTCCAAAACACATTAAGTGATTTTGTCTGGAAATGTTTTACAAGCCCCAATTATGCCTCCTACATTCCCTCCCCAGTACAGCCCGGGTCCCAGCCAGGGCCGTAAATGAGCCTTTTCTTCTTTCTAAAGCCTCTTAACTCTCTGCCCCCAGAGAGGGCTGGTTCTCCCCGAGTCTGGGAAAAGCAAAGCTCCCGTTCTGGCCCACGGGGAGATTTGAGACGGACCGTCATGTCTCAGCTCTGCTCTCCCTCTTTTCACGAGACTCTTTAATTAGGTTCAGAAACATGTTTATGATCCTGAGAACCAGCCCGTGTTATATTAGGCAAGTTCAAAGCTCCATTTCCCTCAGCAACTCTCAGAACATTTCAGTCAACTCAGAGGCCTGGCTCAGAGCCAGCTCGGAACCAAATCAGACTATGGGCAAACAGCGCCTCCAGCACCCCTGCTCGGGGCCTCTCGGAGGGACAGGGGGCTTCTAGGCTTGGACAGAGCTGGGCTTTCACACCCGCCCCTCTCTGCCAGCTGAGTGACCTTGAGCGAGTTACTAACCCTCTCTGACTGGGGCATTCTAATTCCGGGACCCTGCACATCTGGAATTTGGAATGGGACTTACGGTGGCCATGAAGATCGTGAACTCCAAAAGACTAGAATGTTGGCTGTCTTCCTTCTTCCTTGCTGGGCCTGTTCCTGACCCCTCTAGGGGCCTGAAGGGGCCACACTCTCAGGACAGGCAGGCCACCATCGTGCACGGGAGCCCGGACGCTGGTCCATTCCTGGAGATGCTCTCCCTTCCCTATGAGGACGTGGGCTTCTCATGGGGGCCTCTGCTCTGGGTGGCACGAAGACCTTCACAGTGCCAGGAAGCATGTCTCTGCGGCTAGAGGGCGACCCGCACAGGCCAAATGACACAGTCAGTGTAGAGCACTGCGCGGATTTCATGGACACGGGCCCATCTCATTCTCACACGACGGTCGCTTCTCAATATGGCTTTATCGAGCTAAGATCCACGTGTCGTACGATTCGCGCCCCCCCCCCCCCCACCGACAGCACACAATCCCATGGGTTTAGGGGGTCACAGACTTGCGTGGCCAGCACTGCAATCGCACATTGACTGTTTTCATCACCCTAAAAAGAAGCCATAGCCACTAGCACTCACTCCTCCTTTCCCCCCAGGACCCTCCCCTCCCAGCCTAGGCAACCACTCATCTACTTTCTGTCTCTGTAGATTTGCCTATTCTGGACATTTCCTATATGGTTTTTTGTGTCTGGTTTCTTTTCCTTCACATAATGAGTTCAAAGTCCATCGACAGGGCAGCTCGTCCAGCTGTCTCCCTCCCCCCTTCTGCCCCCTGCTCCCCGGGTTCCCCTGCCTGGTCTGGGTGGGGCTGCAGCCTTGGTCCCCTCTTTGAGAAGGCTTCCCAAAGCCCCGGTGCCCCTCCCTCCGGAATGCTATACAGGCCATCTCGGGGGGAAGGGGTGCACAGCCCCTCGGCCTAGTGCCTACTGCCCCAGGAAAGACATTGCTCAGTTCTTTCCACAATTTGAAAGGTTTTAAGACAAACTGGCCTGCTGTTGACAGCACTAATTCCTTTCTTCCTCTCCAATGCTCCTGTCTCTTCTCTCTCTCTCTCTCTCTTTTTTTTTTCCCTAAAGGAATTTTTTTTTTTTTTAATGTTGTGTGTATGGGTTCTTTCCCTGCCTCCAGCTGTCACTCTGGTATGGGGATTGATGGTAAGTAGCACTTACTGGCCCTCAGTGTATTCTGGTTGCTTTATACACAGCACGTCAGGTACTCTCCACGCCCAGGCGTCATCATCCCCATTTCATAACCGAGGGCACCGAGGCTCAGAGAGACCCTGGGATTTCTCAAGCCCACCCCCGAAGATGGCAGAGTCAGGGCTGGACCCTTATCTGTCTCAATTATTCTGCCTCCCGGGGGACCAAAGTCTGTGACCAGCTGGTGGCAGTTCTGACCATCTCTCCCGAAGTCTTAGATGCGACCAGACTCATGGCGGACTGCTGCAACCGTCTTTCCTGTGCACATCCGCGGTTGCTCAGAGAAGGTCTACGCCAAGTCCTTCCTGACCTCTGTAAGGAAGAGTCCACAGAAATGGCTTCGCTAGTTAGTAGAAATTCAGAGAAAAGTATTTAAAGATCTGTGTTCCCATCACTTTGTTACAACCACCAATGAAATAAAACATTGATATCCTCATTATTCATCTCTGTGCTCCTCCTCTGCTTCCAAAACCTTTGATGGAGGCGACTTACCTACAGGAGCGTTTCCTAGCTTTTCTTTCTGCTTTTTTCCAAGGAGCCATAAGGAGTCCGTCCACTGGGCTGTGGGCTGGCCCCAGGGTCGTTCTCAGCAACCCAGGAAGCCAACAGAGACAAAGAGAGTGGGATGAGGACAGAGGGGCTTCTCAAAACACACTGGCAGGTAAACTAGTCAAAGAACCAAGGGGGAACCTTGGGGAAAGAGGAGAGAGTAACTTGCTTGAGTGTCCATTGCTATGTAATAAATCACCTCAAAGCTCTGCGGCCACAGTCTTTAATTATCTGTCCCTGTTTCTAGGAGTTTGGATTTTAGAGCAGTCGGACCGGGGGGCCCCCTCATGAGGTCATGGTCAGATGTCAACTGACCTACGAGGGCCGCTTACGCACATGCCTGGTGAGTTGGTCATAAGTCCCAGCCAGTCTTCGTGCCTGAGTGTCCTCATGGCATGGCATGGGCTTCCTCAAGTGAGTGATTCCAGAGACCAGGGCAGGACCTGCAATGCTTGCGTGACCTCAGCTCGAAGGTCACTCACCATCACTTCCGCCATATCTTATTGGTCAGTAGGGGCCAGTCCTGAGTCAGTGTAAGAGGGAACTGACTGCACAGGGACATGAATAGCGAGAAGCAAGGATCACTGGGGCCACCTTGAAGGCTAGCTACCACAACATGCACTTATTAGACCTCTACTATATGCTGTGAAAGATGACCACTGTGGGTAAAAATCTGTTATTGTTTTCTCTTTACTCCTTTAAAATCTGCATGCAGCACTGGCATTTTGCCCGTGCAGAATAATAACTCAATAAAAAAGTTGTATAAGTGACCAGTCCTTTCAGATTTTATAACCCATACCCTCCAGCTTCCAGTCCCCTCTGTTTGTAATCAGTGAGACAACTGAGAGGCCCAGAGCTGTTAGGCAACTTGCCCGAGGTCACACAGCCAGTAAAGGAATGAGCTGTGATTCAAGCCCAGGAATCTCTGACTTCCAAGCCAGCGTACTTGCTGCTCCACTGGTCCCCGTAACAGACACCCTCCGTCGGTAAGGAGGATGCTTCCAGCCTGCCACGCTGCGTGGACCTCCAGACCTGGATCTCCAGCAAGAGGGAGCCTCTCAGGGGCTCCACTCCAGAGCTGAGGCCCCTGAGGGCTGAGGCTTGCCCCCAGGCAGTCAGGCCAAGCCAGCCTCGAGGAGACCAGGGAAGGCATTGAGTCATGTGTTTATACCGCTTCCAGTCCTACTGTTTTCCTCTTCCTGTGTACAAGTCCCAGCAGACTGTTCGGACTCTCATCCCTCAGGAACTTCCAGTTTCTGAGCCGGAGTCTCCAGCCGAGCCAAGGAGGAAGGATGAGGACCTCAGGGGACTCAGGGAGCCGGAGCCCACGCTTTGGTGAAACCTTCCTTTCCAGTGGGGCCTGGAAATCCCCATTTCCTACCGCGTCCCCGGCAAGCTCCTGGGCAGACCTTCCAGCGGCACCAGACTGGCCCCCAGCCCAGTCCGGGAGGCCCTTTCCTCATGGAGCAGCGGAGAGACACGCAGGTCGCGGTCAGACCAGCGGGTTCAAGTCTCAGCTCGGCCACTTGCCAGCTACAGTTTAGCTAAAGTCAACTCTCTGAGCCTCAAGTTGTTCTGTTTAAAGAGAGAGGGCTTCTCCTGTCTCCTGTGGTGCTGCCTGGGGAGGGGGCAGCATTTCTCTCTCAGAATCGTGGCCGCCCTCTGCCCTCTGGTGAAGCCCAAGATGGCGGAAAAGGGGACCGAGAAGCTCCTCAGTGAGGCCGATGGGTCAAAACCAAGCACAACTGGAGGAAACCCAGAGGCATGGCTGTGCACAGAAGACTCAAGGGCCAGATCTTGATGCCCAACAGAGCTTATGGGAGCTACAGGAGGACCAAACACATGCCGCCCAAGGGCTTCCAGAAGTTCCTCATCCACAAGGTCCAGGACCGCAGATGGCCCTGGACAGAGATGGCTCCCGGTTCTCCTCTGAGAACCACAGGACCGTCATGGAACCAACAGCCCAGCCGGCCCTCAGAGTCTCCAGTCCTGATGCCAGGCTGCCCAGCAAAGACAATGAGTAAACAGATGGCCTATGTGCACATCGTATTTGTGTTAATAAAATCATAAAACTACAAAAAAAAGGGGGGGAGACCATTTAGGGGTAAAAGTACCCTGCCATGTGCAAAGGTGACCTCCACACACGGGAAGGGGTCTGATACCTGGGCCCACCTCCTCCCTCGGGGAAGAACTGCCTAGGTGGGTTTAAAGACTAGAAGCCACGCATGTTACGGGCCTGCTCATGGGAAGCTCACGTTGTCTTCCTGTGCGGTCCTCCTTCCTCCTTCCACATCTACCTGCCCTTTTAACTGGGCGTCGCTTCCAGTTTCTAGAATACCAGCCCGCCGGGCCCTGGAGCTTTTCTAAGATGGGGACACATTGTAAGTCAGTAACATAGGTACCCCCCACCACACACACACACACACACACACGTTGTGTCTCTTCCTGCATATGTGTTCACAGCCATTGATGCCTTAGTAGACTTTACTGATTTCAGAATTAGCGTTTGCCGAAGAGGTTTTGTGTCACTTGATTCTTCTCACAGGCTCAGGACATGAAAAGTTTATTGAGCGAATGAAGGAGCAAGCACAGACACCTTCAACACTTCGAGAAGAGCATCAGGTGGACCGGCCCAGGGCTAGCGGTGGGGAGCAGAGCAGAAGCTCAGGCCTGTTTGTGGTCTCCGGTGTTGATGGAGGAAAGTCAGCAGAGCCTCACCTCTGCCCTTCCTCTGCCCCCCTCCCCTCACACTTACCTGCCCCTGTCTCCCCACACTACATCCCACGTGAGCCCCTAGCTGTTTCCTGGGGAGCGGGTGACCCAGATTGGTGGATCCCAAGAACAGCACAGCCGCCAGCCCTCTCTTCATCGCCCCAGGCTGGTCTGCCATCCCGCTACCCCGCCACCCTCGGAAGATGGTGACAGTTACTCTTATATTTTTAAATAACACCCTGGTCCCACACGCTCCTTCTAAACTGCTGTCTTGACCAGGAGAAGAATTCTTTTCTTTTTTTCCCTAGAATGGAATTTGCAACGTGTTTTCTCAACCCACCCCCACCAGACTTGAGTGAAATGAACTCTGGGCATGCCTGCCTCTTCCAGCAAGCCTCGCCTGATCTAAGGACAGTCATTAACTTGTTATTCTAAGTAATCCTCTGCTGAAAGCTATGAGCCGCCTGTGGTGGACCAGAGCTGGGTTTTCGGGCACAAAAACGTGGGACTTGGCGGCTCCCGGGACAGACAGCTTCCCGGGAGGAGCGACATAGCCCAGAGAGGCAGCCTCCCTCCCGGACAGGACAGAAATTGCCTTTGCCAGTCAAGACTGTTTTGGACTGGCCATATTACATATTTTTGTCCTCGCCTGGGAAATATTTCATCAGCCCCCGACTCACTAACATTTAGGTCACCGTCATCAACAGAGGCAGAATTCCCCATCTGTCACCTCAGATCAATTGATATACCCTGCCTGAAATCCTGAAAACTGGCCCAACACCGGGTTCTTCCTCACTTGACCATCTCCTGCCAGTTCCTTCTCTGATCATCCCTAATCCTATGAAGCTCCTCGAAGCCAGGAAACCTATGGGCACCCTGCTGTGCCCCGTGCCCACGCATCCTTCCCAACTCACAGGAACCTTCCTGATAACGGATTCACGCTGACTTTCAGGGCAATTCACATCTTCCAGGCAGACCGCAGTCTTCCCGATCACCTTCCTCCATCCCACCCCCTAGCGGGCTGGAATTATGTGTTTCTGTCTGGTTTTCCCTGCCACGCACCCCCGTCCCAGGAACCCACCTCCATCATCGCTAGTCGCCTAACGTCTACACCTGGTGGGTCTTGAACACATGTTTTGTTGAAAAACTGACTGAATACACATCTGCAGGAGGGGGGTGCTGGGACAGGATGCTGTAACCCACAAAAGTAAAAAGAGAATGTCATTCCAGGGTTCCAGACCTCTAGGAGCATAGGGGCGTGTAAACTCAGGAAAATTCAATAATCCATAGTCAAAAGTGATAAGAAAAAATACAAAGGGACACAGGGCAGGGCTCCAGTCCCGGGGAGCTGACAAGCTCGTTTCCAGAAAAGGACTTCCGTATGCACAGAAAGGATTTACATTTCACAAATCTGCGTGCTCCTGGCCAAGCGGGCGTCCAGATGCAAGGGAGGAGGCCGTCCCTGCGGGCTAGGTGGTCAGGGAAGTCTTCCTGGAGAAGGTGGGACTTGGCAGGATCTTGAAAAGTAGGCAGGACTCAGAGATAAAGAGGCTTTCCAGGCACAGGGAACACAATCAGAGCGAGCACAGTAGAGGCACAGGAAAGTGAGTTCAGGAAATTGCCCCTAAAAAAAAAAAAAAATTCATCTTAGTAAACAGTTCTGTGAGCTGAGAAGCTATGGGGGGGATTTGGATAATGTATGGTTTTTGTCCTGGTGGTGGTTTTCATTTCTAATGAGCTTAAGGCCTTGATCAAGGGTGGCTCTACCAAATTTTCTCCTGATTGGCCAATGGTGCACCCCCCAAACAAGGAGTAGAGCAAACTGTCTCTTCATACTTTGGTTTTAATTTAATATATTTGCCTAATGTTCTTCAGTACCTTTTGCTAAAGTTTAAGGCAGCAGCGGGTTCGTGGAAAGACCCCAGGTCTGGCCCACTTGGTCCAGCCTGAGTCCACTTTTCTCCAGTGAGGATGCCATGAGTTCACCACCATCCTTGCCCACAGTTACCCACTGCTGGTTTGGGTGGCAGGCACTATTCTAAACATTTTACAAGAAGCCTGTACTATTTTATCATCCCCAATTTCCAGATGGAGAAAAGTGACGTATAGAGAAGAGGTAACTTCCCCAGAGTGATCTGTAGCTAATAAGTGGCGGAGCTGGGATTTGAACCCACGTCGTTTGACTCCGTGGTCCTCCCCCTGAACCATTCCAAGCCTCAACTCCTCATCTATGAGATGAGCATAACAATCACTAAACGCTCAATGTCGTTTTGACATGGCACAAAGCTGTGTCACTCCCCGAGTGCCCTTGAGATTGAAAACGAAAGTCCCTTTAATGTTTCCAGAAGCATCACCTTCTCCCACTCCTACAGTGATTCATATCCAGCCCAAGCACGAGCAGACTTTGCTCTTGTCTTTACCATTCTCTTCCTGAGCGTGTCTGAGAAGCTGTTCCGTACACTTACCAGTTCCCTGCTACCCACAAATTCTTCTCCTCTCCCACCCTCCGCTGTCCCAACAAGCAGCCTTTGATGGGCAAACACACAAGGAGCTGCTGCCTCGCAGAATTCCAGCCCAGACGCTCAGCATGCCTGTTCTGATTTCCCCCTTTCAAACATCAGGAAAGTTTCTGGAGGAGACAGGGGCTGTTGCTGACTGGCGAGGGCTGGAACGTGCTGGGACTGTGCCACGCAGAGGGACCAGGAGGTTCATACTGAGACCACCAAACCTCTCTCTTCTCGCCCGTACCTGATAACCCCCCTCTGAAATAATGATGGAGCAGAGGCCGACAGGCATTTTGATCTTTTGCAAGCAAAGACCTGTTCCTTCCTCGTATGGAATTTGATGTCTCCGGTAACAATAAACACAAACATAGGTAGCATTTTTTCTGATGGCCTGCTACACACTGAGCACCGTTTGAGGTCGTTCACATCAACCTTTTAATTGAACGATTTCAATCTCTCCTATGGACTGAGAACTGTTCCAAGCTGCCTCACCCCACCCCCATTTCATATACGAGGAAACTGGCATCTCCCTTCCTTTAGTGACCCCATAAATAAACAGCGCACGGTGCCTGGTGCAGGAAATGCTCTGTGTATCGGGGAAAATCATTCACCAAGACAAGCACGGATGTTAATGTCACGAGCACTGTGTGGTGGGACACATTATCACCAGCTCAAGCGTGAAACGCTCAGCCACCCCAGGCCAGGAAGTGTAAGCACGGGGATGAACGGATGGTTTTCCCATGCCTCCCTTGCCTGCTCCGAAGGGCTGAGCCTGCCCAGAGAGAGAGCTTGATCTCCTCCTCTGATCCCTGGGGAGAGGTCACCGCATGGCTACGATGCTCTGGGAAAACGGGCAGGTGGAGGTCAAGCCTGGAGGGTGTGGCTAATGGTGATGGAGCCCTTGCTGCAGGGTTGTGTGTGTGTGTGTGTGTGTGCGCGCGCGCACACACACACGTGCTACTTACTTGGGCATCCCTGGGGCCTAGATGCATGCCTGGTACACAGCAGGCCCCCAATAAATACTTGAATGAGTGAGCGAAGGAAGGAACAAACGAACGGACTTGCGGACAAGCGATCAGTGAGCAGAGCTAGGATCTGAAGCCAGAGCTGAGGTTTCTGCAAGCAGCTCCCTCCCAGGGACGCACAGAAGCAGATGAGGCAGAGGCCTGAAGATCTGTCCCCGGCAAAGGAGAGAGGAGGAGGGGTCAGCCTGCAGGCTGCCCACTGTGCTGTGGCCAGAGCACTGGTGAGATCTCTGCTGACCCAGGTCCTGGCTCTGTGACCACCCTGGGTGGTCCTCTCTTCACCCATATGTAGAATGGAATTGTTAATGCCCACCTGCTCCCACGGAGAGAATCAGATGAGATAAGGCAGGCAACATTGCTTTATTAATCACAAAGGGAAATTAAATTCCAGTTGAACCAAGGCTCCCCGGCCCACTCTCCCTCATCCACGCAGAATGCGCAGTGGGCACTGCCGGCTATCCCATCAGGAGTTCCATTGATTGGCAGGGCTTTCACACTACACGCGTCTACGGGGGTCCATCATATAGACAGCAGAGTCTATTGAACGCCCTGCACTCCCCCAAGGAATGGTCAGTGCACAGTCTGCACAACCGGACCCAGTAGCTCTAGATCAGGGCCTATTTTTGGTGGGACCGTGAAGTCAGTACTATGATGGGGGAGACGATAAGAAAGTAGTTCCCTACCGCTAGGAGCTCCGGGAGAGGAGGCAATCTTCCAGAGAGCAGGGCTGCTGAAGTCCTCCTGGACCTGGCAGGCTCCAGCAGGATTCTAGAATCTAGATGGGCTCCTCTGCTTTCTCCAGACCCAAGGCTATGCCTGTTTTTCTTCTCATCAAGTGATAGGTGAGTCCTTAGACCAGTTCGAGGGCGTGGCAGAGGGGGAAGAGAGCCTCCACCCCCCCACCCCTGGGGCTGCTGACTCCTGCTGGTCCCCACACCCTCCTCAGCACATGGCCTTGCGGTGTGGATGAGGGAGCTCAAATCAACTCATGAGGCCCTAAGAGCCTGAGGGCAGAGACCCACTCAAGGTTATGAGACCAGCAAAATGGAGCTCTGAGGCCCAAACTGTTTGTCATTATTCCTGGTCCCTTTCTTCCCACAGCCCCCCAGCATCTAGACGAGCTCTGCACTTGGCCAGAATGCCCAGGGAGGCAATTTCACCCACTGCCAAGACACCCAAATGTATCAAAAGTTCAAGATCCTTCTGCTGCTGGAAATCTACAGGTGGGACCTGGGGAGAGGACCCTGGGGGGCATCTTGGGCCACACCACAGTTCCCCCGGGGCCTCCCACACTGAGGCTGAGCTTTCTGGGGGTGGAAAGCTTGGCCCAGGGGCTACCTCACCTCACACCTTGGGGCCGCTGCTCAGGATCTTCCACACCTGTTGGGAAGCCCGCCGTTCTGATGGCATCAGCCCTCTTCCCAGACACCTCCTGCATGGCCTTCCAAAGCCCTTGAGGGAAGGAGCCCTTGCAGGGAGGGGAGGGCCCGGCCTCTGGGTGGCATCCTGCTGGTGGGGGGCTGGGGGGAGGTACGGCGAGTCAGGTGCAATGGCCCCAGGCGTAGTATCAAGGTTCCGCTCCCAGGGCCCTTGGAGCGCTTGCAGGGGGCTGGGGTCCCAGCCCCTCATTAGGCAGAGGCCGCTCTCACGTAAGGCCTTTAATGTGGTGCGGTGGTATTTTTCAGGCTGCTTTTCAGAAAGAAAAAGTTAATAACGTGAAGGCTTTATTACCCCTCTCTTCCCCCCTCTGAGACATGCCCTTTGGTAGTGGAACGCCGGGACCAGTTAGGGCCGAGGCCCGGGGAGCTCCTTCTCTCCGGGAAGGGCGGTAATTACGCGCACGGAGGGGCCGGGCCGTAAAGAGGCAGCGCGCCGGGCCTCCACCTCGGAGGCTGGGGGAGACTAGGTGTTGGCCGACGGGCCCCGCTCTGCAAAGCAGAAACATATGGGGAATCCATTACCTGCTCTACAAAGGCGGCGGCTCGCTAATAAACATATTTACTGGGTTAAATAAATACGCCGAGGGTTGTTAAAAGCCTGGCCTGTGACTTAAAGTCACCAACATTTTTCATTTGTCAGAAAGGGGCTTTTGGAAGCTTTCAGGCGGCCTGCCTTCCTGCCCGTGTTTATGCCTCCACGGTGCCCCCTCGGCTCCTCCTGACCACGGGGAAAGAAAGGGTCTTTGTCTAGCAGCGTGGAGACCCTACGGGTGGGCAGGCCGAGACACACAGGCTGTGTGAGCCGCCGGCCCCAGGCAAACGGATCCCTACCCAGAGTGGGTTCGAGCCCCGGCCGAGAGGAAGGACCTCCGCACACAGGAACGTGTCCTCCGAGAAGGTTCCCTCCGGATTTGAAAACCAGCGTCCACCAGCAGGACGGTGGAGTGCTGTGGAGTACATTCACGGCTCCATCCTCTTTTTTTTTTTTTTTTAATACCGTGGTAAAATGCACCTAACATAAAATCCACCGTTATAACCCTCTTAAAGCGGCACTTAGTACATTTCGCCATGCCCTGCACCCACCAGGACCCTCTACGTCCAGAATATTTTCATCACCCCAAAAGGAAACCGTGTACTCCTCCGTCCTGTCCCCCCTCCCCGCCAGCCCCCGACAAGGGCTAATCTGCTTTCTGTCTCTAGAGATTCGGCTGTGCTGGCGCATCTCGTGTGGATGGAACCACACTGTCTGTGAACTTTGCGTCCCTCCCTCTTCACCCGGCATGCCCTCGCAGTCCATCCGTGTCGCAGCGCGTGCTAAACACTCCATCTGGTTTCACGGCTGAAGATCGCGCCGCCCTCTGGGCATGCGGCCTGGTGGTGAGTCACCTGTCAGTCTCAGGACATTTGCATTGCTGCTACCTTTTGGCTACGGTGTATGGGGCGGCCGTGACCTTGTGCAAGCTTTTATCTGAACGCCTGTTTTCAATTCTTTGGGCGCAGACCTAGGAGTACAATTGGCGAGTGGTAGGCCCAGGCACCTAGTTCCCACTGCCCGCCCCCCCCACAGAAGTACTCCATCACTAAAGGGACAATCCACGTAGTATAGACCGAGAAGCCGAGGGATTTATGGTCACACCGAATCTGTATGTCACGGTTTTAAACCCTGGCCCTTCAGACCATGGACTGACTTACTCTTTCCAGAACCCCCAATGACTTGAGAATGTAGAGGGAATGGCATGAGGTCTGATGGCCCCAAGAAGGTCTCAACTCATTGTTAAATGACATTCTAACTAATGCCACGCAGCTGGGGACGGCCTGGGCAACACCTGTCCGGCTGGGCAACCCACAGATCCTATGGGAGAGGGGGCACCAGAAGTGTCCACCCGGCTCCAGCCAGTCAGGGAGGAACAGGGCTTTTCCCATCGCACGCCCACCGACACCACGCTAACTAGCCAAAAGGGCTTATTTTCCTCCAAAAGGGAATGTTAGCCCATTAAAAGGCACTCATTGATTCCAGAAATGGGGTAGGTACCACACAGGTGCGTTCTTCGGTGTGAGCTGTTATATGCGTAGCACCTCACCTTTCGACCCTTTCCATGCTAAAGGAGTCTACGGTATCATGCCCATTTCTCCCCTGGCTGTGTTCTTTATTTTACTTTCTCATATAGAGTATTACTCACACCCCGAGTAATAATTTCTCTCAGCATATTTTATCCTAATCTTCGCTTTTTTCTTTAATCCTTTAGCTTCTTGTACATCAGCCACTTCCCACACGCACACACACATGTGCACACACATACATATACACACATGCACACAGAAGCACACACAAGCACATGTATGCACGTACATATTCAGACACATGCACACGCATGTGCACACACATACATACACACACATGCACACAGAGACAGACACACATACACACAAGCACATGTACGCATGTACACATTCAGACATACACACGCATGTGCACACACATACACACATGCACACACCGACATAGACACACATACACACAAGCACATATATGCATGTACACACCCAGACACACGCACACACACACAGACACACGCATAGACAGCTAGGCCTGCGCGTGCCTCTGGTGACCGTCCTTGACCTCTCCGACCACTCATCAGTCCCCACATTCCGGCAGATAGGACAGAAGCAAGAGGAGGAGCCTGGGTTTCAGTTTCATGAGTCTCAGGCTTGAAGCCCAACTGTGACACAAGCCACACGAGTGAGGTTAAGCAACACACATCACCGGTCTTTGCCTCCACTGTCTCACCTGGGGTGATGACGTAACTCGTGCAGGCTTGTTCGGCTAATTTCATCCAGTCACGTTTCTAGAAGCCCAGCAGCTAGCACAGCGGTTGGTTTAGCCCATGTAGTCAGTATCCCATCTTCTCTCTTGTTCTGACGCAGGAAGTGAAGCGATGTTGGGGGAAGGGTGATGGGGAAACGAACCACATCCATTGAAATTATTCCATGAACTGTGGAACGTGTTACTCCGCGTGTATGTCGTCGAGATCCCAACCATTATTCAGTTACTATAACTTCATCATAACTTAATCTTACTGTAGTCTAAATTATAGATAATCCGAATTTCAGGGGTTTGGGGAAAACTGAATAAGCTGAAGGTTCCACAAAATTCTGTCAGCTGCCAGGAAAGAAAACTTTCATCAACCCCAGGCCATTTAGACTGGACACAGCTTTCCAGCTTAAATCCACACTATCCCACTCTTTTCGCCGTGAAACTAGTGAGTTTGCTGCCGCGGTAAACACCTTCCTGTGGGAACAGAAAAAGGGCGAAAGCAGAGAAGGCGTTTGCGATAATGAGCAGAGGTTTGCCAGCAATCTGATGCTCGTCAGACTCCCCAAAGATGAGCGATGAGCAGCGAACCCCCTTCTTTCAAGTCCTGTTTATGGTTGGTTAAGTAAGCAATGGAGTCATCTGTCACCTCCGCTCTCCAGCCGGTGAGTGGAGAGAGCAACAAGCCAATCTGATGTGAAATGATTTGGACAGTAAGTAAATAAATCCCACCTTGATAAGCTGGCCTCTGTTGCAGCTCTCCCACGGGCCCGACACATTTCGATTAAGGACTGATGAGGGCTTCCCAGGGGGAGGCCAGATCGTCCTTTTTCCGGGAGGTCCTTGCAAACAGAGCCTCGCCTCGTCCGTCGGCAGTCATTTCGGTGGAAGAGGGGAAGAGGGGAAAGGGGGAAACCAGGCGACCATTGTAGGTCTTTTCCCCCAAGACGCCTTGGGGACAGTGTCTGATTCCTATCAGAGGTGACTAACTCCCCTTTGGAGTATGGATTTACCCACATTTCTGCTCTCTAGACACATGGAGGATAGACAGATGTGTGGACAGGGGAGAGAGCCGCACGCTTGTTTTGCCTGGCCGTCTCCATAAACCCGGCTGCGCAACGTATCCGCTGTCTGAGTGGCTCGTGGCCGGGGCAGAACATAGAAATGCAGAATCACTACTTTACTGGGTAAGGAGTGTCTCTCCCTGTTTGGGGACTCTTCCTGTGCTCTTGGTGGAAACTTTTTCTTTCCCAATGAGAGGTGGAAATGTTTTATTTATGTGCAGCTTTTCCTAGGTTTGTACCTATTTCCTAATCACCAAGCATTCAAAAACATTGCCCCAAACCAAGAAGCCATTTCCTTGAAAATGCCCCCAAACTCACAGCTTGCATTTTGTTCGTGTTTTTGAGCTGTTCCAAGCCACTTTTCTGTATCTCAGGCTGAAAGATGTCCCCTGGCACGGGCGGTGCTCGCAACCACACGGAATTCACTAGACAGCCAGACTGCTCTTGCTTCCTAGCTCTCCAATGACCCGTCATGCTAAGTCCTGACTCTCTAGGCTTGCGTCCTAGCTCTCTACTTAACCAATGATGGAATCATGGGCAGGCCCTTTAAGTACTCTATGCCTCCTTTTCCTCCTGGTACAAGGGGTGGGTGGTATTAATATCTAATTCATGGGCTGGCCCAGAAGTTTACAGGAATGGACTCATGTCAAACACTTAAACAACAGCAAGGATTCACTGATGTTCTTGCAACTCACAGCAGATTTCCAAACAGATACAGCTCCATTTTTGGCAGGTTTCCCATTTGGCAGAAGAAGAGGCCAGCGATTCTCCAAGCCACGTGGTGAGGGGGTCAGCCAAGCTTGGGCTAGACCCGAGATGTCCCCTCAAGGCCTTTTGCAGGCATCAAATTCATGATCAGCCTCTACTGTTATTGCTTGATATTGAGTGAGCTAATTGTGGTCCAAGGTTATTTATTACTGAAAACTCCCAGAGCGTTGCAGGAAAATGAGAATTTCAGCCGTTGCTCAGGCCCAGAGCATGGGTGCGCAGTCATAGGCCTCGTCAGCAAAGCTGTAGGTACCCCAGTGACGTCAAGCTCCCTTCTCTTCCTTTCCTGTTTGGATTTGGATGGAGTGGTGCTTTTTGCTTTCTTTCTCCTTCTTTTTCTTATTTTACTAAGAGGAAAGGCACTTTTCAGAAACATAAGTTTTGGTTTTTTAGAGGCTAATTATAATACATTTTTATAGTGTTGAAAATGTAGGAAATCAATGAAAAGCAAAAGAAGAAAAAGAAAGTGGACTATCCAAAATGCTATAGCTCAGAAATCAGTGCTGTTCTGGTATATTCCTTTGCAGTGTTTTCTCAGTGCATGGGATGAGCACATGTACATTTCTTTCTTTTACGTAATTTGGATCTTGGTGGTGGCGGTGCATGGGGTGGTTTATGGACGTATTGCCAGCATTTTGTTAGCTCACCTTTTAACTGCTTTGGAGTTAATTTTCCAAAATATAGATAAAACAGCAGAATGCGAGGGTGTAGAGCAAGGACGACTTGGGTTTGAGTCCCGGCTAGGACACCTGTTAGCTGTGTGACCTTCAACAAGTTACTTAGCTTGATTGTGTCTCATTTTCCTCCGGGTAAGACCAGAATAATAATACACAGCCCAGAGGGTTGACATGCTTATGGAATGGAAAGAGCTAGTGTTAGAAGCAGCCGTGTCTTGAACTTGGAAGGCAATGCTTTTACTTTGTGAGTCTGGACTAGAGCTTTATCCCACGTAGGATTTCTGGTTGCAAGCAGACACAAACCAGTACAAACCAAAATGTAGACTCTCAAGGCTGTTGACTGGGATACCTAGTCTTCCACGGGGCAGGCCATCTAGATGATGTCTACAAGCATCACTTGGGTGCCTACCTTGTACCAGACACAGTAACTACTTTAGGGCCCTCTCACACTCGTGTCCTTTGTCCTCATAAGTTCCTACAGAGCAAGTATCAGGATCTTCTGTGTATTAGGTATCTGAGTCTCAGAGGGAGTAAGTGATTGTTCATGATCACGGCTAAGGAAGTCGTGGAATCAAGACTCAAACTCAAGGCTGACTTAGTGGCGTGTCTCCTTCATGCCGGCCTGTATTCATCCATCCCACATCGCACAGCGCTCACTCTGGGCCAGGCCGGGGGTTCTTTGGTGAGCACGCTGACAGGATCCCTGCCAGCATGGAGCTTACAACCTAAATGTCCGGTTACCACACAACTAAAAATGACACGGCAGCAGTAATGTGAGCTCTGGAGGAGAGGTCTGTGGTGCTCTGAGAACCTGTCCTAGGGATGCCTGGTGGCTCAGTCAGTTGAGCGTGTGCCTTTGGCTTATGTCATGATCCCAGAGTCCTGGGATTGAGCCCTGAATCCGCTGTCTGCTCAGCGGGGAGCTTGCTTCTCCCTCTCCCTCTGCTTGCCGCTCCCCCTGCTTATGCTCTCTCTGTCAAATAAATAATTTTTTTTTTTTAAGAACTATACTAGGGATTTGACCTTGACAGGGAGGTGATGGAAGATGCTCTTAAGGAAGTAATGCCTGAATGGAAATAGGATGTGAATGGAGTTGATGGCCAAGCCCTTGGGGGTGGAAAGGAGTGTTTTAGGAAGACAGAACTGCTACGTTTCTATGGGAGAAAGAAGCACAAGGTTGTGAGAACTTGCACCTGCCAAAGGATGTATCTGAAATGGGAAAAAGCAGGGAAGGGTGGAGAGGTGCATCTGAGAGAGGAAGGGGCAGGTCATATAAGGTTTTGAAGTTAACCCAGGAGCTTTGGCTTCTCCTAAGGTCAATGGAAGTCTTTTAAAGGTTTGCAAACAGGGAGATGACATGGTTAGATTTCACTTCAAAGATAACACTCTGGCTTCAATGCGGAACATTGGAACTGGTTTACCAGTGGGGCCTATAGCAATAGCCCATCATGGCAATGACCAAGGATCTGGAGAGACGTGACAGTCCCATGAGATGTTTGGGAGATCAAACGTGCAGAGTCTGGTGATGGATCGGCTCTGGGAAGAGGAAGAGAGGGAGGGCTTGAGGATGATGCCGGGACTCCAGCTGGTTTAATTCACATGATGGTGGTGTCCTTCGTTAACCAGGTACATAGGAAGATTCAAATTTGAGAAGGGTTTTCAACAGTCTGGGGTATGTTAAACTTGAGGTGTCTTTAAAATACCTCCTCAAAAGATATTGGACAGAAAGCAAAATATAGCAGTCTGGAGGCGTGGGACAGAATCATGTAAGCAGACATCATCACCTATGGATAAAGGATAGGGGACACTTGTCATTACTTTGGCTGTCTGTCCCCCACTGAACCCCCTTCTCATGTTTGGAGAGTCCCTCATCTTATGAGGCAAAACCCACCTGCCCCTGTAGAAGCTGAGAAAACCAGCTTTGGGCTGACCTACAACCGCTTAGACCCAGGCCCACATCTCCCAGGACCTCTGCGGTCCCACCAGCTCCTGATTCGACTTGGCTTTGAATCAGCTCCTCCTACCTTGCAAGAGCAAGTCTTTCTCCATTTATAGCGGCTTAGACCAAGGTGCAAGGGTCAAAGAGAGATTGTATGTTGTTTGATAAGGAGAATGGGCCGGGAACAGGAGTCAGGAGGACCTCCTCTGCCACGAGCTAGCCATGTGGCCTTGGATAAGTGCCTCCCATTCTTGCCTTGGCCAGCCCTACAAGGGCTGGGGACCTCAGGGCTCTCTAAGGCCCTTACCATCCCTCATAGGCTCTACGTGTGCTTGCCTTCAGCAGCCCAAGGACAACCAGCCAGAGCAATTACCTAGTTAATTCAGACAGAATAATTATCTTACTGGGATGAGAAAGCAGATTTTATTTTCCTGGCCCTGAATAATCAAGATTGTTCATCCCCAAAGCTGTAAATATGCCACCCAAAATAGTAAAGAATGGAAAGAAAATGAGTTCATCAGCAGATTGGAAACAAAGTTCCCTTCTTTCTCATTAACAATAGATTTTTTTTTTTAATCTACATTTTTCTTCAGTATGAACTTCTTCTCATTTTGCTTACCTAGGCTAATGTAATGAAACACGGCCGGGGGTAAGAGTTACTGATAATTGAGACAAAACAGAAGCACTTTGGGTCCTGAGTGGTTTTCCTGGAGAACAGTCCAGCGCGGTCCAATAGAACTTTCTGTGGTGCCAGGATTCTTCTCTTCTGTGCTGTAATTCAATAGCTACTGGCAACATGGGGTTGGTTCAACCACGTGGTTGGTGGAAAGAAAATGGTTCAACACCAAGCACTTGAAATGTGGCCAGTGCAACTGAAGAACACGATTTTTAATTTTAATTAATACACATGTAAATTGAAATAGCCCCATGTGGCTCATGGCTCAGGGCAGAAGATGTTTGCTGCCAAGTGGACCTTACCACGGACGTGTTTTCCGCCCCCACGCAAAGCTTGAGGCAAATCTGCATTTCCGGAAGCTAGTCATTTGGAGTTTGGGGACAGGGGATCAGGGGATGGGGACAGAATTCACTCTTTCCCGGTGCTGTGTGTGTGGGTTTATTAATTGTCTCCATGATTGCTTTTGTAAAAAGACTACCTCTCTGAACCCAGAATGAGGAGCTCTGAATTTGAAGCCGTTTATTAGGCTAAAATTTATGTGGTGTGAAATCTGTTAGATCATTTGCTCATCGGTAGGTTGTCTAGAAAAAAAGGCCCATCTACAAAGGCTTTTCAGGGTGAGGGTCACTGGTGTAATCAGAAACATACCAAGCCTGGCCTCCAGCAAAAGATTGTGCGCTTTCAAGTAAATTTTGAGTTTGCGAAGTGGCCTTTTGAAGACCTCGCCATTGGTAACATTTCCTCTCTTATTAAAAAAAAAAAAAAAAAAAGCAATTATTTTTCACTATTGTTCAACTTAACCGAAAGGTAGAGCCTCTGGTGGTTCAGGTTGGAAGATACGGAGCACACGGGACTTGCTGTGCCCGCAGGAAGCCCTGGAAGCCAACAGGCAGATGTTGGGATCCAATAAGAAAGTCTGATTAAAATTCAGACAAATCACGCCATAGGACCGGCCAGCCAACGCCAGGGGTCAAAGACATGGCTGATACTGCAGTTTATGAGAGGAAATAATTCGTCTTGGGTTGGAGATGGGTTCATTCCTCCCACAGACACTGACTGTGGGCCCCGCCAGGCGCTGAGCAGGGCTCTGTGGGCAGAACCATGGGCTGGGGGCCTTACCCCCAGGGAGGAGGCCCGGCCTAAGCCAGGCAGCGTGCTGGCCCCTGTGACCGTGTTTACCAAACCCACTGGATCCTAAGAATTACCTGAGGTGCATTTTGAAACATGGATTTTCGGGTCCTTCTCTCCAAACATCCCGAGGCCATAGGTCAGAGGCAGGCCCTGAGATTATGTGTTTTCATACTGCACCCTTCGAAGGCTCTTACTAAAGACAATTTGAGAATGTTCTCGAAGCGAACGCATCCTCTCTCCGTCCGTACCTCTTCCTCATCACTTCCTTCAGTCCAGCGGGAATGGAGGGGCTGCCCTGGGCCCTGTTCCCTCTCCCTCACCACATCGCTAAGTCCTGCTGAGTGTCCCTCCTTTGTCACCTCACGCTGGACTAGGGCAAGTCACTTGCCTTCCTTCCTCAAGTCTTGATTCTTCCCTCTTTAAAGTCATTCTCCACGGAACTGTCCGCAGGAGCTCTTCAGAATACAAAGCTGAAGGGGTCTCTCTCTTGGTCATACTACCTCGTGGCTCCCACTGCCGGAGAACAGAGGGACCTGCAGCTCCCAGTGGCCCCCAGAGCCACCCAGCCTGCCCTCCTTGCCCCCCTCCTCTGCATCCCACCTTTGAGGCGTGGATGTTACTACTTCACCTCCAAGGCTCACCCCACACACACCACCTCCATGAAAACTTTCCAGATCCTGCCAGCTCTTGTCACCTGTCTGTCCGCCCCGGCCAGGGCATGGACAGAGAGAAAGGGAAGTGGGACTGGAGACTGACAGAAGCCAACGGTCCATGTGGCCAGAGCGTCGGGCACGTCAAGGTCACAGTGGGATGTGAGCGGGGACGTAAAGGCAGCATGAGTCAAGAAGGACATTAACACCAGGCGCCGAGGTTGGCTTTTACTCTGTAGGAACGGGGAAGAAGTCTGGGTAAGAGCTGCTTCACCTCAAGGAAGGGGCACAGGCAGCCCCGGGTGGGGAAGCAGGGGATGAGGGGGTTGTTATTTTTCCATTTGTTTTTTACTTTGTATTTTAGGAAATATAAAAAATGTTTCAAAAATAGGGAAAATAAAATAATGAAACCTCATAAGTATCTGGGGACTAAGTGAATCTGGAACATTCTATCCAATCAAGGGGGAACAAGGGGATTTTCAAACTGACATATTTCAGTAATAACCACCGGTGCCCAGGCCCCCCCCACCTGCCCAACAGGTCCCGGCACTCCTGATTCACACCTTCTTCTGGGCTTCCGCCTAATTGGGAAATCACTGCCCAGAGAGAGAGAGGGGGGAGTAGCACCCTCACACTAGCATGGGCTCACTGATTGCCTGGCACAGTGGACAGGAGCACACTGTCCTTCTGTCTGATCACGAGAGGTGTGCAGTGCTAGAGAAGACGGGTGCTGGGCGTGCGCACCAGGTGGGCACCGAGGTGGGCTGGAACATGGCAGGTGGTGGAGGGAGGGGGCGGGCTGGGCACTCAGAGCTCCTGGTGCCTTACCACAAGCCTGGAGGCCTCAGGCAGACACGCAGGGCCCCCAGGGAAGAGAGTAACAGGCTCAGACTGTGTCTCAGGAAGAGCAGGGTGGCAGCGTGGAGGCCCCAAGCCTGGAGCCTGGAACCCAGTTAGGGAGCCTTTAGGACCATGTCCACGAGAAGGAGGTCACTGAAGGGAGCAATGTGACAGAGGACAGGCAAGGACGTGTGTGCCAGAGGTAAGGCGAGGAACTCTGCAGGCCTTTCTCAGTGATCATGGCCACGGAGGCAGTCGGGGACAGCGCCGGCTCCCTCCCTAGAAACCCTCCGGACTCCAGCCCCCACCCCCTCGGACTCCATTAATGCTAACCACCTGGCACCTGCCACCGGGTGGCCTGACGCTGGCCAGGCCTCCCCGGGCACCTTTCATGTGACATTCCTCCCTCTTCGGCTTTCACAAGACGAAGGGTTACTGCCCATGGCGCTGGGAGATGAGAAGCAGGCCCCAGGGGTGAAAGGGGATCTGCCGGGACCCCCGGCGTCCCTGGGGCAGGGGCCGCTGCTCCAGAGCTGCCTGAGCTGGACCGGAGGTGTGAAGGCCACGGAACGGGTCCATCTGTGCAGTCACCTCCACGGGGGGGCCCAGGGAAGCCTGCGACTCCCGGCCGCCCCATCTTAGCCACGGTGTGTCACCAAACGGCTGGGGAAGGTCTCCTAACGACACCCGAGCTCTTCTGAGACACACAGTGGGTCGCCCGTCATGGGGGGATGCAGCCGGGTTCCCTTGGAGGACACCCCGCGGAGCGTGTTTGCAAACCCTTCCGTCTGTGTTCTCTCAAAACAACGCGGGGATTCAAGCATTAGGGACCACGACTGGTGCGATGGCTTTAGGGGGGACATTATTCAGAAGGTCATGAGTAATTTGAGGCACAAATCTCTTCAAGCCAAGCTAACCCAAGAAGCAGGAAGAGAAGAGGGAATTGTCAGGTAGAGCCAAATTCAAGTCCCAAGGCTGACACTTGGCATCCGAGTGACCTTGGTGAAGTCACGGAACCTCTCTAGTTCCTTGGGCAGCAGGAACAGCCAGGCCCACTTTGCTGGGCGTGGTGAAGGTGACACGAGCTGATGCTGGTGACATCCTCTTGGGGAGGGCTGGCGTGGGCAAGGGCACTAGCCTCACTTAGGTGTCAGCCATCCATCCGGGCTTTTGGGCGTCCAATCCCTGCTCGTCTCCTGGCATCAGCACAAGGTCCTTCTTGGTGTGCCTGTGTTACAAGAGGTAGTGTTTAACTCGCCTCACATCGAGCAGCCAGGAAGGGGCCGCGAGCTTTGAAACTGGGCTCGGTCACTCTACCCCGTGTCCCTGACAGTGTGCGAGCACGGGCTCCTAAAGGGACCCCGATCCAAAGCTCGATCTCAGAAAAGGCCCAGACTGGGGGCTGAAGCCTGCGAGGGCTCTGTGTCTGGGTTCCCAGGGTGTGTGAGGGGCACGGCTCACCCCCGAGGGGCAGCGGGGAGGACGGGATGGCGGTGTTGGGTGTCTGTGGGAATTGTCGAGTCCGCCGGTCATTTGGAACTGGGTCTCTTTGAGGGCTGATTTACGGGAGCTCTGTCTGGAGGCTGGCCTGTTTGATCTCCAGCCTGAGGCCTGAGTGCATTGGTGCGGCCATCCGCGCCCCGACCCCAAGTGACTCCCGTTACCAGCCTGGGCCTACCTTGGCCTCTCAGGGCTAGACAAAGGGATGGGGCTGGGCTTACAGGCCTGGTGGGCCAGCAGCCAGGGCAGGGCTGGGAGGGGGAAGGATGTTCTTCGGGATTATTTCCAGGGACGCAGAGCAGGGTAGCTGAAGGGACAGGAGCTCCAAGACAGAGATAAGAAAGTTCCAACCCCAGGCTCAGACTCACCAGGTGACACTTTGGGAACGTTTCTCAGAACTTCCTTAAGCCTCCCATTCCTCATCTGTAAAGTGAAGGCACAGTATGGCCTCCTCTGAAGAAATCTGGGGTCAGTAAAAAGAGATAATGAGCCCAGAGCCCCTGCTTTAGGGAAAGCACTCGATAAAACGTACCTGTCATTGTTCTCATTGAATCGGGAAACTGGCCCTGGGACAACAGCCCGATTTCTGATCGTGGGCCCCGAGTTCGAGTTTGCACTGGTTAAATGAAGGGGAGATTCATGAGCACCCCGGCAGCCCAAGGTGGGACTGGAGAGCTAGCTTGTGATTCCACCTCTGCCTTGGCTCTACCCGGGGTGCCCCTGGGCCCTCGGAGCCTAGCCACGGGGCAGGCAGGGGCCCGGACTTAGATGACGCTTCTCCGACTTCAGACTGATGGAAGGCCCACCTCGTCGGCAGCATTGGCCTTGCCCCATGAGAGTTCTCAACCGTCTCATGGCTTGCTTATCACCTAAGTGATGTGCAGGGCAGCTTGAAGAGGCTGGAGAGCTGGAAGAGATAGTCTTTCTTAAAAGGGAGGGGAAAAAAAGGCTTACCAGCAGCGGCAAAGCAGGTGCTATGAAGCCACCGCAACTAGTCAGATCAGGGCCACCATACTGGGTGAGGGACACGTGGGGCACTTGCAGGCCACAGAGTGAAGAAGGCCCCCCTCAGTGCCGGAGGAACTTGCCCCTCATCACTGCCACCTCCAGGGCTAGGCACACCTGCACGGGTCCCAACACACGAGTGCACATGGGTCCTCAATACAGAGTCCCTGTGGGGTCACGAGTAGCCCAGCTTTGTGTCAAGACCCAACTCCCTGCTGACCAGAGATGGTAAGACCAGACGATCCCCCCTGGCCCTTCCAGGTTGACTATCTCAGGTTCCTGTGCTCTCCCCTGTCGGTAATGTCTCTATGTCCCCTCCATGTGGTAAGTCCTTAGAAGTGATAAAGGAAGAGAAAGGCCCAACCCTGCCTTTGAGCCCTGGAGGGGTGCTGTGCCCAGAGATGGTGCTTGATGAGTGAAATGGGGCACAGGATAAATGTGGGACTGAGTTAGGAGAGACAGTGTTAACATGTGATAAGAGAGAAAGAGAGAGAATATTAGAGAACCCTATTCACATCCTGTGAAGCAACAAGATGGTATCATTGGGTGCTGGAGAACAGGAAGGAAAGAAGGAGGCTGGGGGCCCCCAGTGCCTCAGGCAGCCCTGGTCTCCCCTCTCCCTGCTGGGGGCTGCCAGAGACAGCCCTGCACCAAAGCTGGCCCACTGCTCAGTCTGTCAGCTGCTGCATGGAAAGATGAATCCAAGATTAAATGAGACCAAAGACTCCGTGGTCAGAAACCGGGAGAAGGAACCATTGTCCTGTATGAGGTAAAAAGCGAAACACCTGGGGGGCAAGGACAGACTCAAAGCTGTGGAACCCTGATGTGCTGGGACCAGCAAGGTAATCTCTGCCAGGACCAGGACAAGCCACAGATTTGGGCCCAAGACGCAATTTGAAGAGGACGGTCTACGGCTGGGAGGGGTAGGGGGTGAGGTGGCAAGACAGCTGAGCTGCTCCGAAGACCTGACAGCTGCCAACACTTAAGGCCACCCTAGGCCACATGAACAGAGGTCTAATGTCCAGTTCCGAGGAGGTGAGGAGCCTGTTTCTTTCCACACCAGCCGGACCCTACTTAGAGCATTGTGTCAGTGCTGGGGTCCATCCCTTGTCATTTTAAAATTCAGAGCAAAGTGACTGGGACAAAGAGGACCTTGAAGTCATATTAAAGAGACACAATTGAACGGTGCTGGCTCTTTGGTCTGAAAAGAAGCAGCCCAGTGGGAGGTATTTCTGAAGGACCTCCAGGGGTAGAGAGTTATCTGGCTTGGGGGTGGAAGAGTGAAGAGCAATGGAGGGAATTATGGGAATCCGTATTTCAACACAGAGCTATAATTTGTCCAGCAGTAAACTCATGGCCTCGCACTGAGTGAGCTCCCCATCCCTGGGAGCATGCAACTGGGATGTGCAAATACCACATGCATGGTTGGAGGGGTGGATTCCTGTGTTTTCCCTGCATCTTTGAGGTAAGATTCTGTGGTTAAATACAAATTCTTCCCCAGGTTGCAATGCAAAATGTGCCCGTCCGGATGCAGAAACACCGGCTGCCCCTCTCCTTTCCAACAATGTGGGCTGTACATGCTCGTGAGGTCCAAGGTGCCAAGCCTCAGGTCCACAGCAGAGGTGATGTCACTGTGGAAACACGAACATTCCGGCCCACACCTTTCCAGGTCACGGAGCTGTCCCTACAGCAGGAAGAAGCACTTCCTGGCTCTGGTCCCTCTCAGGGCTCCCCGGCCTGGTATCCTGTTTCTCGTCTGGCAGGGCATCCTGTGATGGTCACTGGGGCCGCTGGAGCCTCCCAGGGGTGCAGGCCTGGCAGAGCCCTCAGTGCCGACCAGAGACATCCCAGTGCTTGGAGCGGCTGGAGACTGGGCAGGAGCTGGCCCCCGAGGACAAGCTGGGGAGCGGCCGCCCCACGGCGGGAGGAAGTGCCACCCCAGAGAAGACCCTTCTGCCTTCGTGGCACTGCCCTCGGTCTCCCTGGGCTAACTCTCTAGCAAAACCCCTTTCCCAGTGTGTTGGATGCTGCCCCTGAACACAGCCCGGCTCCCGCCACGTGCCAGGCCACATGGCCAGCGGGAAGGTCACCACAGAGCAGGCAAGGACAGAGGTGGTCTCAGAAACTCAGAGGCCTGGGGGTCTGTCCCTGAGGAGGGTTTTGTGTGGAGGCAGCTCCACATCCAGTGCAGAAAGGGGTGTCTATCCTCCAGGAGGAACAGGCAGGGGCCTGAGCATAGCCTCAAGGAGCCTGTCCACCTTGGAGCCCCTTCCTAAGGGAGGACTCAGAGGTCTCTCGGCTCCAAGTTTAGGGAATTTAGAGCCTGAATATATGGGGTGTGGCTTCACCGGCCACAGGTCATGAAGTGATCAAGATCATAAAAGACAAAAAGTGCCCTAAGGAAGTGGGGCAGACCATTCAAAGGACTGTGTCCAATGTGTCGATGGGGAAACTGAGGCACTGGTCAGGCTAGCTGCTTCTTCCTCTCAGTTCTAAGGCCCATCTCAGTAGCGTCCCAGAGCAAAGCCTCCAGGCTATAGGTCCCTGCGGTCTCAGCCATTCCCGTCCTGCCAGGACAAGCAGTCACCCTTCTGTGAGGTGCCATCCAGCTCCTGAGGGCAGCGGGGCTGTCCTTCCTGACTGCCCACCAGCGCTAGCGCCCGGGACTGGCCCCCAAGCTGGGGTGTGATTGCCTCTGGGTCCTGCATTTGCCACGTAGTGTTTTCAGGGTAGAAGGACTGCCTTCGCCTATTCCTAACCGACGTGCTAATCCCCCAAGAATCCGGTGTCCTGGCCAACCACCCCTCCCTGAGGCTGACTCTGCGCCTCAGGTCCCGCAGGCGGCCACACTCGACCAAGGGCAGCGGGGCACTGCTTTCCTCAGCAGCGGCTGAGGGAGATGCCTCTTCACCTCAAAGGTTCAGATAGAGACGGACATGCCCGGATGGACATCTCCCTGCCATGTTGTATGGAAGGAAAACGGACCAACAGCTACAGGTGCCTCAGGACACAAACCCCATTTCAGCTTCTGATGTCTTCCCTGATTTCCAGGGCTCAAATCCCAACTTGCTACTCACCAGCCATGGACCGTGGATACGTTATCTAACCTCTGTGAACCTAATCATTTTCATCAGTGAATGTCCACACCCCCAGGGCCCATCCGGAGTAGGTCTGGGTCTATGTCACCCAGGCCCCAGGCTCCTCCTTCCAGCTCTAGCAACTTCTCTTGGGGGACCTTCTTCTTTCCTCATCCCATTCATTTACAGGGGGGTTCTGACCCCAATATGCCCAGATATTAAGAAAGGAAGAAAGGGAAGGTGGGAGGAAAGAAAAGAAGTGGAAAATGGAGAAAAGTTACATATTCTAGCCTCCCTTGCAGAGGTGTGGCCTCAAGTTCTGGCTGACGAGATGTGAACAGACGTTGTCGGGTCAGACTCGGAGAAGACTCTTCAAAAGGATGACAGGCAGGGAGTTCCCTTTTGCTCCCCCCTCCATTATTTTCCCCCTTCCTGCTGTTTTTAGTGCACATACGATGGCTGGAGCCCCAGCGGCAAGCTTAGACCATGAGGCATCTTTGAGGATGAAAGCTGTGAGCTCAGTATGGCAGAGCAGAAGGAAGCTGCGTCTCTTGAAGATAAAGGACCAACTACGTCAGCTTCAGGCTGCCTGCCTCCAAAACAAACAGCGACGCCTCCTCTGTGGTTAAGCCACCATTGTGAGCATACTGCTGTATGTAAAGGAACCTAATCCAGATGTCTCACCGAATTTTTACATTACTATTCGTTGATCATAGGGATTTATTTTATTCTAGTTATAAAATAAAATTTTAAATCTATGTCCAGCATTCTGGATAGTGCGTGTGTGCCGAATATTCTGGTGGCAAAACAGTGAGAGACACGGACATAGAATGAGGAGAGGGAGACATTTTACAATTATATCACTTTTTCTAAAAGTGAAAAGAGGGGGGAGAGGGAGGGTATTATTTTACTGATTTTATGGTATGGAAATGAGAGGTTGTTAATTTTCAAGTTAGAATTAAGGCTTATATTTCCTTACGCTTAATTCTGGCCCCTTCCGCCCCATCAACAGCAGGTGGGAGGGCTCTAGGCGATCAGAGTAATTCCTCCACGTCTTCCTGCCACGGAGCCTGAGTGGATCAAAAGGCCAAGAGAATGAGGAGACTTTTCTCCTTGAGAATAGCTCCTCAGCCCCTTGAAATGAATGAGCAGCTTCTTTATCACACTATCCCTCCAGCTCACATTCCCCACGGTTGGTGAGGCAGAAAATTCACAAGAACAAAGCTCTGGCCCTAAAAAGATCTTCTTTTCAATTTAGGGTCAATTCCACATTTGGGGCTTCCAGGAGAGTCACCTTTAAATTAAGAAAAAAGGGGGCTGTTGCACGTAAGCCGGGGAAATCACACACATGAATGTGCACAGCACCCGCCCCCCCGCCCCGCACCACACACACGCCCTTCATGGGAAACTCACAAATGGCGCTCCTCAAGCGGGCTTCCAGGAGGCAGGGGTGTGCCAGGAATCACAGGACCCGGGAGTCCCCAGGATGGATTCGTTGCCCTCCCCGCTGCGAGTCCTTGGGCGACTTCCAGGGGACTCGTCTAGTCCTTCTCGAAAATGGGCCAACTGCCTGCCTCCTGCCTTCATCATGTGGCAGTTCTCCAGCCAAGAAGATGTGCCATTAGTGAAGGCATCCCACTTTGTCCCCTGCCCCCAGGACAGGTGGCCCTGTCACTACAGCCTGAACATGTGGTAGCATTCTGCCATACAATCTACCTGGGATCACAGTCCCCCCTCCGCCGTTCAGGACGTATCAACATGCACTTGGGTTAATTAAAGTCAACATTCTTTACATTTCACCCCTTATAAAATGTCAGAAAGCTAGACTCCACGTGGAGGCTGGTCTGGCTCAGCAGGGGTACGACTGCTGAACCCTTGTTCCTAACCTATCAGCACGGGGCGGGATTCAGCTCCCGGTGCTGTGGGACCGGCTGCCCGCTCTGAGCCAGCCAGCCCTCAGCAGGGCTGGTAACCGGGGCGGAGAAGAGGGCGGCCGGGCAGCCAGTCCACACCCAGGGGCCAGGTCAAGGTGATCGAGTTTCTCGCTCCAGTCAGAAGCCCCATCACCCCTGGCTCCAGGGTCATACACTCAATCTTGGGGCTTGAGCTGTAACACGGTTCATTTCTGGGCCAAATCCCTGAAGCTGAAGGTTTATTTTTAAGGACAAGCAGTTTGCTGTTTTCAGCGTTTCTCATCAGAAATAGTGCAATTCAGCCCGATCTGCATGGGAAGCATAATTTATCATCTCACACAGATGGTTGACTAAGGGTGGGGAGGAGGTTTACTTTCCATTTTAGTTCAGCAAACATTTCCTGAGCCCCTGAGTGTGCCAGGCACAGGCCACGGCAGTGGGTCTCATAGACCAGGCAAGCTCCTGATCCTTGAGACACAGTCTAGGTAAGAGGAAACAGTGTCCCCCCCCCCCCCAACCCTGCCTGGTCCAACCCCAGCTTTGTCATCAGACAACCCTGGCTGGGAATCCTGGCTCTACCATTTACTATCAGGGTCACACTGGGAAATTACCTCACCTCTTTCTAAACAAGGTTGGTCAACTCTGTTGATCTTTTCAAAAACCAACTTTGGTTTTATTGATTTTTTGTTCTCTATTTCACTAATTTCATTTTTAATATTTATTATTTCCTTTCTTTTACTTGCTTTGGGTTATTTTTCCCCCAGTGCCTTAAAGTAGGTTAGGTTGATTTGAAACTCTCTTCCTTTTTAATATAGTCACTCACAGCTATAAATTTCCCTCCAAGCACTGCTTTACCTACATCCCCATAAGATTTCCTATGTTATGTTTGTTTTCATTCATCTCAAAGTACTTTCCCTCTTCCCCTTTGATTTCTTCTTTGATTCATTGGTTGTTTAGTAGTGTGTTAATTTCCACATATTCATGAATTTCCCAAAGTTCTTTCTGTGACTGATTTCTAGTTGCATTCCAATGTGATTGAAGAACATATTTTATGTAATTTCAATCTTTTCAAATGTGCTTGAGGCTTGCTTTATGGCTTAGCATAGCATATGGTCTGTCTTGGAGTGTTCCCTGTGCACTTTAGAAGAATGTGTGTTTTGCTGTTGTTTGGTGGAACATTCTGGAGATGTCTGTTAGGTCCAGTCAGCTTATAGTGTTGTTCAAGTCTTCTATTTCCTTATTCATGATTTGTCTAGTTGTTCCATCCATTGTTAAAAGTGGGGTATTGAAGGGCCCAAGCACTACTGTCAACTTGTTAGATCACGTCTTTGAAGGACGTGCCTTGCAGAGCTGTAGAGACCAAGAATGCAAAGCATGGTGGCACAGCCTGCCACACAGTGGCTATCACTGCTGTGTCGCAGAACTACTGGACAGAGTATAGCACGGTGGTACTGAGGATGTCCTCCAAAGGTGGTTCCAGGTTAAGCCAGGACAGCTTCAGCCTGAAAAACATAAGCTCTCTTAAAGAGAAAGATGAGGCTCACAGCCTGTCTTTTTCTATGGCCTTCTAGTCAAGATATGCAGATCTCCTGTCCAAAACACAAAAACTGAGTAGCAAACAATCTTAACTTCCCAACCTTATATCGTTAGCTAATGTCTAAAATTCCTTCATAGAAGGTTCTTGTGATAATTCTTCCATCCATCCATCTATCCTTCCTTCTCAACACATGTTTGTGAACCTTGTCTGGGCCAGACTCCGCCCTGAGGACCGAGGATACTGAAACCAGACCTGCTGTAAAGGGCCTACTCTACCTGGGGAAAGACACGGATATGTAAGCGGGTGAATAAAATGTAGGCATATAAATTGCTGTCATGAAGGAGCAAAAGGTTTGCAGGGCCCAGAGGAGGGAAGCGACCTGCCTGGTGTGGGAAAGAGAGGTCGGGATCAAGACAGCAAACAACCAACATTAACAAAACTGACCAGATCACCAGCAGCGGGAGTCCCATAACCCTCCCTACCCTGCCGGTCCTCTCAGGTACGAGGGCCCCTGGGAGGAAAAGGAGGAAAACAAGAGGATGTTACACAAAGTGAGTCATCAACCTCAAATAACCAAGAACTGCAAAGGCAGAAAGTTCTTGACTTGGAAGTTTGCCAACATCAATGCTGCAAAAATAACCATGATGAATTTACATATTTCTGTGTGAGTATCGGTCCGCCATAACACTGAAATCTTAGCCATAGGAAATTGGAGCTTTTGGCCCCATATGTTCAAAATCATGCTCATATTTTGGTCAAGATTTTCTTGAAGAAGCTAAAAGCTCTACTTTCCTATTGAGAGTGGTGCTGGTGTTCCATCCTGGCCTGGCGGGGACCACAGAGGAACAGTTCCTGCTCAGGATTGAAAGGCAGGAGGTTTCGGGTCCCTGTCTGTTCGGGGTCTCAACCCCTACGGAAGAACTGCTGCCACCAGCTAAGTCGCTGGACACTTGTCATAGCCTAAAACTTAGCAAGTCACTAACACTTGTATGCCCACTCGGTACACGGCAGGGAGAGAGGAGGGAGCCCAGACACCCACCCCTCCCTGGAGCCACTGGAGAAAAAGAGTCATAAGACAGTTTTTAAAAATTAAGAGCCACCTAAAGTGTAAGGACGACCCGAAGGCTTCCTAGGGGCAGAGCTTAGGATGGAAAGCCACAGGTGCTGGGCCTGACAGACAGCTTAATGGACTTGGACTCACCTCTCTGGGCTTTGGGTTTCTTATCTGTACACACAAAAAAAATTTAAAAATTCAAAAAAATTAAAAAGAACTTTGGCTCTTACATGAGGCTGAATATAAACTATCGGGCTCATGGCAGGCATTCAAAAACGTGCCCCCACGAAGGAGGTAGAAGTGACTCAGCCCCGTAAGGATGGGTGGCATCCTGACAGGCAGGGGGGAGGTGGGAAGGTCTGCCCGCAGGCAACAGCAGCCCTGCAGTCCCAGCTGTGAGAACACAGGGGACGCAGGGGTGAGTGCTTGCATGCAAACTTGGGTTGTGCCGCTCACTTGCCAGGGCATCCTAGGCAACCACTAAACACTGCGTGCCTTGGTGTTCTCATCTGTAAAATGGAAGAGCTAATAGAACTTATCTCCTGGGGTGGTTAGGAGAATTCTTCAACATGAGTAAACATAGAACAATAGCTAGCACATAGTGAAGGGTCAACCGATGTCAGCTATTTTTCTTACATAAAGAGGGTTGTGAGGAGGCCCGATTCGGGAGGAATGGCAGATATGGGAGACGACAGTAGGAGGGCTGGTACCAAATTTTAGAGAACCCTCAGTGCCCAAGGTAGTCTGGACTTAATTAAGGCAATAATGGCCCATTGCAGGTTCCGGAATGGAGGCTGTCATGGATTCACTGCAAGCTGAAAATGATAGACTCAAACGAGTTCCTATCACAGCTTTACATGACACCAGAAAAGGCTGTTCTTGAAGAGTGACTCAAGTCTCCTCCCGCCTCTACCCCTCAAAGATGGCATTCTTGGGGAAAAAAAGCAGAAGACAAACGACAGATCATGTGTCTGCTCATTTTCCTGGTCTCTCATTTGCAACCCCAAGTCATCACTTGGTCCGCAGGGAGACTGGCACTCGGGGCGTCCGATCATCATTCTGACTTCTCAAATTAAACAGCCATGAGCTACTTTCTGAAGTGACTAGGCTCATTGTTTGGGCTGCCTGTCTAAGCCCACACATCCTGCCCGCACCCCCACCCATCCCCACCCACGGGCAGGCTAAGCCAACTAGGATCATTCTGCAAATCTCCACCATGCTCTCAAAGGGCAATGCTGTAATTCCTGGGATCAGTGGGTAAGTGGCAGGAAGATGAGTGGGCGCTAACACGCTACCCCACCTCACTTCATTCAGATCTGGGCCTTTAGAGACAGGCAGAATCAAAGGAAGTGACTGAGGAAGTGCATTCTGCATTCTAGAGATGGTAATGAGAATGGCAATTAGCATTAATGCAATTTTGACGTGTGTGGAAGTTCTTTGTACAGAGAACTCCAAATACTGGGTTGGAAAGAAAGTGGGTGCTGTGATCTTATAAGTGCTTTGTAACAGAAGAAACCACTGGAGCACAAACTGTGTGCCCCCAACTCCTGGGGAAAATCCTAATGCACATTTCTTGGCCTTCAGGATCCAGAAGAAAAGACCACAGACTCTGACAGATGTAATGGGAAATAATTCCTTTGAATCTATGATTTGCCTAGCAGAAGGGGAAAAAAAAAAAAAAAAGGAAAGTCAGGTAATCCTTAACTGACCCCAAGTGGTAAAAATATACCAGCCCAAGTGTTTAGGGCTTTGTGGGTATTCACGGTGTGACATTAGCGCCACCTGGTGCACTTACCGGGGAAATGTCAAACCATAGAACCACAGGAGCGAGCACAGATGGGTCCTGCTGCCTTCAGTCATTTTGTAGAAAAGTATTACTTCAGTGCGGGGTGGTGAGCTGACAGTGGTAAAGTAAATAACAATTTATGGACAGAAGGATATGATGGAGTTTGTTACTACAACCAATAGAACTAACGTTTTAAGTGGACAGAATTTAATGCTGTGAGTATAATCCAGTGTCTCCAAATTGCTAGCCTTCAAGTGCCAAACAATACCTCACAGCTTCCAGCGTGTATGACTACAGGCTAGCCAGTTCTGCCCCAAATATGTCCAAGAATTCTTGGGAGTGCCTGCTAAACCTGACTGCCACCAAGCCGGACTGTCATTTGGTTTAGACAACTGCTCAGGGGTTTTCTGGTCCCCCACCCTAACCCCTGCAATGAGAGGTCCTAACCAAATCCCACACCCTCCAACACCATTTCGTCAAAACACAGCGCCCTCCCTTTAATACCTAATTCCTACTGACATACCTACTTGCTAACAAGACAGCAAATTTTTGAGGATTTCAAGGGGATCCCCATGTAGAAAAGGAAACCCCAAACTCACTATCAGACCCCATTGCTCCCACACTTAACTGACCCATTCCTCCCGGCAATCTCTCTCTGACTCCAACCTCCAACCAGGCAATTCCTATTCTGATCAGGATATCCCGTGCCGGACCCTCTTCCCGGAGACCCTGACACACCACAAACAGCTGGGAAGCCCTCAACACCTAATCTATCGCCTGCAGAAAGAAAACCTCTGGCTGCCTCTTCAAAGTCCTACTTTGGCAGTAGCCAGTATTTATGCTCTGATTGGGATTTAAGGAAACATACAGCTAACAGCCAACCAGAGCCTTTTCTGGTGAATAGGATGAGTTACCAAGCAGGGGAACAAGATTAGAGGTACAATAATGGGTTGAACCAATGATTTCAATAAGTCTATAAGGTAGCTCCGTTTTTAGCAAAACCAAAGTGGCAATGCCAAAAACAGAAGGAAAAGATTAAAACATCCTTAAAAGACTTGTCTGAATCGTCAAAATCACTATTTTGAAGGAAACATCTGGCTACAAAATTTATTTTTAAGATAATCTCAGTTTCTCAAAAATGATAGGACACCATTTTTATATATATATTTTTTTCTCTACAATAACCTCCACCGCATAACACAATATGCGGGGTTCCAGCCTGAACCTAAACTCTATTTAATCTTATAACATGTTTCAGCTTGGGTGTATGCAGAGGGCACACCGATCTGCAAAGGAATCAAGAACTATCCAGAGTCAGGCTCCATTTAAAGCAGAGACTCGAGCCTCGCAGCGGCTCACCATCACCTGGGGCAACAGGCCCCACTCCAGAACAATAAAATCGGAGTTTCTGGAGGTGAGGTGCAGATATTGGCATTGTCTTCCAGAACTCCCCAGGTGCTCCCACTGTGCAGCCAGGGCTGAGAACCACCAGCCTACAGAAAGAAACAAGGTATCATTTTTAGTATAAAGGTAGCCGACCAGCACTGAACCACAGATGATTCTTGTACAGCAAGCCTCTCAGCTACCCTTCTGAATTATCTCACCTGGATCTTAGGGTAAAAGACTATAGTGAGAATTATAGCTCTAAGAGCCATTTCTCTGGAACGGTGTTTCTTGATCTGTGGTTCAAGGTGCATCTGTGCCGCGATCTTCGGAGGAATGTGTTAAAATGCCGATTCCCAGGTCCCACCTGAGACCTACTGATCTGTGCATGTGATTAGCTAACGACAAGTTGGGGACTGTTGCCAGGGTCAGATCCAGGCCTGTCTGACTCCAGGTTCTTTCAAATTCCCCTCAAACTGTTGACCAGTAAGAGTGGGATCTCTGTCAGGAAAACCAAAGCTTTAGATGACTTTAAACGAAAGGTAATTATTTAAAGCAATAGAATGGAAAACAACAGCAAAAATTCCCCTTCCACTCCTCCCTCCAAAGGAATCCTCTATCAATTACTTTAGAGGAGCCAAATAATATCCCTCCCTTTCCTTCCTGTTCCACCACATTCTTTCCCTTCTAACGAATATTCCTTTTCCCCCAAATAAGGTCACTTGGAAAAATCCCTGGTAGGTGTCAGCATCTATAGGAAAATAATAAAATGTCTATGTAAGTGAACCTACCCCAGATCACATTTTACATTTACCTACACAGTTCTCCTATCTTACCTATCTCAATCACACTACAGTGATGTGCATAGTTCCCCCCTAAGTCCGAAGAATAAGGTAAAAAATGTTTCCAAATGGTTCTACCCATTTAGAACTGACTGGAAACCCTTTTTTTTTTTTTTTAAATCCAGGCTATTATCAGTCACCTCTACACACACTACTACTTTGGGAAAAAAAAGCAGTTTTGCACCTGATTTACAAGCTGGATCATTGTACAACAATGACGGTGGTGGTGAACGAGTGTGGTGAGAGGAAGGAGTCATGTGAAGAGAAGCCACATGTAAGATTTGGGTGACCTCTGCCCGCTGGCACCAACTCACACACCACACCAAGAACAAGTATGAAAACAAACTTCCAACGCAACAAGTGCCATTTGTAAAATACACTGTGCAGAATATTCTTCCTGTCTTGTTAGTGTCTGTGTCAACCAGTACAACCCTTGCAGGAAGTGATCTGGTAATGAACCTGAAAAATGGTCATAAGCATCACGCATTTTAATGCAACAATCCAGTTTCTCGAATCCAGTAGCAAGCAATCCAAAAGAGATCAAACATGTTCACAGCAGTGAACAGTATAAATACTATAAAACATGGGACGAGCACCTCTTATGTGCTGGACTTCACTGAATGCTTAACACAACCCCTGAATGATGAGAATTACTTTCACCATTTCTATAAAGAAAGAAACTAAATCTCAGAGGAACAGGCCTCTGTCATCTGGCTCGTATGGGTTAGGGCCAGAATCACCCCCTCGGGTTCACACCCGCCTCAATCCCCTTGGGGCTCATGAGCAGTAAGAACGCAGCAGTCATGTAAATTACAGCACATTCCACAGATTACAGAGCCATAAAGTATTTACAAGGGAAATACTATGTCAAATGAAAATACTGAACTGTGTGTACAGTAGGACCTAAACAGTATACCAAAAACCTCACGCACAAAAAATGAACTAACATGTTAGTAATTTCCTCTGAGAGTGGGAACAGAAGTCAAAAGGATGGAGGGGTAGGCACTGTTATAACCAGAAATTTTCACTTCTGTTTGTAATAGGAAAATATGTGCTAATGAGGTAAGCGATGTTTTGGCAATTCTATAGCTAATGCCACTGGCTAGAGTCCTTGAGACTCAGTTCTCTTTAACACAATGGATCCATAAAGATACCAGCTCACTTAAGTTTATTAATATTTGAAATTGAAAAAAAAAAAAGCCCCAAACACAAAACCAGTCACTATGAAAGTATAACCCTACCATAAATCAAAGCCTGAAGCTAGCTTCGAAGAGACAGAATGAAAGACTAGATAATGAGGAGGAATGTGGCAAGACTGTTAGGCCCCAGGCCGTGCAGGGTATGTTGAAGGTGGGGCAAGTCTTTGTACTTCTGTGTAGCGGGGAGACTGACAGAATTCCAGGCACAAGGTATGTGAGTATACTTACAAGCTCTTACACGGTAAAGGCTGAAGCTATGAGTCAGAAAGACGAACAGGTGATGGTTAGTATTTAATATGTCCCGGGCTTTCGTGCACCCCTCGTGTTCTGTATTAGCTGGGGTAGAGGCTTAACCATACGGTGGCTCGGAGACAATAAAGTTACACGAACAGGTGGGCCAGCCAGAGAGGGTAGCAGCTCCCCTACAAGGTCCTCCGGGTTCCTTGTCCCTCTGCCATTCCCAAAGTAGGACACTTTCCTAACGTGGACACAGGCTCACTACCACCACCTCCGAGGTGCAGCTTGAGCAAGGAAAGGGAAGGCAGAGGACATGAAGTTGTCACATCACTTCGACTCGTACCCCATGGACTAGAACCTGGGGAAGGCAGTCCCTAGCTAGTCAATCCTACCGATGAAAACTCGGGAAGTTCTGTTTCTAAAAGGAAGAAGGGGGGCAAACAGAACCCTCAGGGCTCAGTGACCATTTCTTTAAGACGTTCAACAGTTCTTTACATTCTTAGCATGAATCCTGAGGCCTGAAGGAATGGGTATCTGGAGGCAGGGACTAAGAGTAAAGGGAACGGTTACCGGTGATGTGAGTAGAAAGGGCCTGCCAAGTCTCCCGACAACCCCTTTGCTGGTCTGGGCACACAGTTTGCCCTCAGAAACTCTGTTGTGCAGGTCACTGCAGTTGGACAGTAATTTGCATAGGAAAAGCCAAATACCCACTTCCGGTCTCCATGCCTCCCTGGTCTACCCATTCGGACCTGAGGATCGTCTTCTAATGGGAGACAAGAGTAAAAACTGAGACAGGGGAACCCAAATTCTAGCTCCACTTCTCCAAACCAAGCCACGTGGGCATGCATTCCTCCAAACTGTGCTTCTGCCTCTATAAAATTCCTCCAAACCGTGCTTCTGCCTCCCCCAGCTCCAGTATTTAAATGGTCCAGATCTCAGTCTTTTCCTTGCTGTTATATTGGTTAAAATAACCCCTTTCTAAAGCAGTGATTAATATACGTGGACGCTGTGGAGCGCTATCATCGCACAGCTCCGAGATCAGCTGGGGCGGTTCTAGGACATCTCCAAAGAACGTGGTCTAAATGGGAGAGGATGCTATTCTCATCATTTCACACAAACTGTGACTCAAAATCTACGCAATGGTTCTCCCACTGTCTACCCTGAGTTTCACTCAAGATTTTGTTTAAAGAAAATATTTCTGTGCTAAAAGGTTTAGAAACCATCATACAAGAATTTATAATAGCCTGTGTTCTTAAAGAATCCTAGCACAGGAATAAGACTTTATAAACTAAGAGTCAAAAGGCACAAAGTAACAATTCAATTTTATCTCTTCTCTTTTCCTTTTGGTATTGTAGGCAAAAGGGACTGAAGAAACATATTCCAAGTACTATGTTTAATTTTACAACATAGAGGAACAGGGTGCCTGGGTGGCTCAGTAGGTTAAAGCCTCTGCCTTCGGCTCAGGTCATGATCCCGGGGTCCTGGAATCGAGCCCCGCATCGGGCTCTCTGCTCAGCAGGGAGCCTGCTTCCCCCCTCTCTGCCTACTTGTAATCGCTGTCAAATAAATAAATAAAATCTTTAAAAAAATAAAAAATTAAAAAAACATAGAGGAACAGTAAAGTAGTTTTATCTTTATAGTAACTATCCTCTGGAAAGAAAGGTTCTTAGAAACAAGACAAACCTTCCAAAACACATCCTTGCTGTAACCATCACACACTACTCCTCCTCAATCCTTAGACAAGGAACCTTACCTCTCTAAAAAACTCCAGGGCCCTAAAACTAACCAAGTGGTCCTCCTGCCTTATGATCATCCAATTTTCTTTCCTGTCATGAGTCTCCTCTAGCTTCAGCATACACCTAGGCAATTATAACCATCTCAAGAACATCTGCATTTGGGATCTCTTCCTATGATAAATTCTACCCAAGATAACCACTGGTGGTTCCACACACATCCTCTGCCAAATTCACATACCCAGAAACTTTACTTCGTCAACCCATAGTTTTCTTGAAAAAGAAAACCATCAAATATAAGACACAAACCTTCATAAAAATATAGTCATCAAATTTATTCTCATTAGGTTGCCATTTTATGAAGAATTCCTAAGATTAATGTTTCTTGACATGCAAGAGTCAGCATTAATAGCTCCTGTTACTCTAAATACTACTGCTTGGAAGCAGTACAACTGTTCTAGAGTTTGAGGACTACAGACTTTTATTATTCAAATCTTATTCAGTGTATGTTAAAATCAGAAGGTTCGGAACAGCTGGTTAGGAAGGTAGCCAAGATGCAGGAAGGATGTCTGAGCCTCCTTTTCAAGGGCAGCCAACTCTTGAACCGTAGGTGCCAAAATATCCACATGGCCTTTATAGTTTCCACCTGCATCACACACACAAATTATAAAGTAATGTAAATGACATGCTTGAAATAACTTGTCAGCAATACTTTGACTCAATTACATCTGCTCATACATTGCTTCTAGCAATAAAAATGTACTACTGGGCAAGTCATCTCCACAAGTGAGTTCTAAAGACGTTAAATCCATAGAAATGAATGATCAGGCCTCACTAACAGTGTCCCAAGGCCCCTAGCAATCCCTCCCCCTCTCCTTTTTTTTGGTTTGGAAACCACTAGCTCAGTAGCCTGAATCTTAAAAAAAATTTTCAGAAATGAGCTAAGGGCATTCCAGGCAAAGCAAACAGTATGCTGGGTTACCACTTGAAATTAAATCAAATGTTTTCAATTCTTTGTTCAAAATCGCCACTATACTTGTTTCCTAATAACTCTAAAAACATTCAACTACTCTTTGTGACATTAATACCTCAAGAGAAACAACTATGCTTCTGTCCTTCATTCACATACAAATCACACAACCCAAAAATGCTACAAGACACATATGGATAAAGTGCTATGAGAATAATGAGGAAATGATTAATAAACTAAAAACAGACACTAACCATGATGAGATGAAATTACTTTCTTCTACACACAGACGCCCAAGAAGGACACATTCACATTTAGAATAGAAATAAAAGTAACTCAAAACTCACCACCAGCAGCCCTTTTCTGACCATAGGTGACTTTCCCGTCAAATTCATCCACTGGTACCTTTATATCTGGTTCAACCTGAGAAATGGTGCAATTCAGATGCTCTTCTATCTCAGACAGCAACTAAGATGGGAAAGGAAATATAAAAAGCATTTTCAAATAAAAATCTCATTTTGACAGTTGCACTTTAACGATGTCCAATAAAACTAGGAAGACTATAATAGTATAAATGGAAGTTAGATTTCTGAAGAGATAAAACTCACAAGTTACCACTTACAAACTATAACTAACATTATAATCAATTACTACTTTTCCTCACATCTAACAAATAAAGCTAAGGTATTACTTTTATAATTAATTGTGGTCTATTGTTGCCAATTTCAATACATTTCTTAGGAGTCTTACCTGCATCTCATTGTACCATATAGTACAGCCACCGTCTTCCTTGAGTCTTGTGTTATAACACCCTTTTCCACGGCTGCTACATACATGGTACCAAACCTACATGAAATATGGAAAAAATATTAACATATATGGAGACTGCAACCTGCTAGATATTTTTATGCTCAATTAGTTTTTTAAATATTTTCTATCCCCAAGGACAAGAAAAAGAGACTGCAGTATTGTATGTCATCCAATGACTTCCACCCTTGAGGAGCTCATTAACTAGGTCTTCTAAAAGACTTCATTTTGAGAATGATCCTGAAGTTTTCCTAAAATGCATGCCAATTTCAGAAAGGAATTCTCAGATAAAAACAAGGATGAAAAAGTAAATACTGGAGAATACTCTATCAAAATTATATCAAAAAGTAAAGTCCAAATGCTTTCTATGATAAATACCAAAAAGCAAAATGAACAACTATTTTGGACAATGAGCTTATGGGAGTTTCTTATTCTTGCAACTGTTCGGTAAAGTTGCATCAAATTATACTGCAAAATCCTAAGTTACCACCCTCTACCACAAAAGTTCTCTGTGGCATGATGTCAGGGAGGGTTTAAATAGTTTTTGGTGAAATCAAGTACACTAAGGCTATTAGTGAAAATTATATTTTGCATTTTTCCTTTCTAAACTACATCCTACTGCTGGTCCATACAAGACTATAGAGAAAAAAGATACCATTAAAAAGTTCACTTATATCCATATGCAACTGAATTCAACGTAAATGGAAAAATCAAACTGCTCTTACTTCCAACATCTAAAGCGACAACACAAACAATGAATGTAATACAGCATTGAAAAGATTACCTTTTCTTTCTCTGTTGCTACCAAGGAAATGGCCAGACCCATCCTGAAAAGTTTTAGAAGTCTTTATTAGACTTTATTCCTGAAGCATACAAGCATTAAAAGAAAAAAAAATGCAGCAGTACCTTTCAGCTCTTCCTACTCTGCCAATTCGATGTACGTAGTTTTGCTTTTCATCAGGCAAGGTGACATTTATAACTGCAAATGAAAGTAATTATTACCAACTGCCATTAGTTTCTAAAATTTTCAACCATATTAGATGTTCGATGTTCTAAATATTTCAAAAACACTAGAGGGTTTACTTTGAACTCCATAAAATTTAAACTGCAGTTATAAAAACTTTCTTTTTACCATAAGGAACACCATGAATATCAATTCCTCTGGCGGCTACATCTGTGCAAATCAAGAATCTTACATCTCCTTTCTAAAGAAAACAGAGAGGGGAGAAAGGAATTTATTACAACATATGCTAAAAAATAAATACAAATACTACCATTCCACTAAGACCACTAACTAATGTGTTACTATCAGATTAGAGGTCCAGATACTCATAATTTACTGGACCTTGTCTTAAATTTTTAAGTTATGATCTACTAAAACAAGACATTTAAGGTGAATAAATCAGTAATTGGATTCATTTTTATTTGCTTTTTTCTCACACCAAAGATAAACTGCTTATAATTTGGATTTATCTTTAGAAATCCTGACTGGTAATGCCAAAGAAAGTTTATAAAATTTAAAAAAAAAAAAGGGGGGGGGGAGAGAAAATAGGAAAAAAAATGTTAAAATATAAACATTATCTTTACCTTATATTAAAATAAATTCAGAATACCAGGCATTTCACCTTGAGGTTACACTTTTTGTGACAACAGACAAAATTCTAAGACAAGGGAACAGAGAGTGGGCCCCAGTGCTCTCATCAAGGAAATACAAATTAGCCTTTGGACGTCATTTGTGCTTCAAGGCACAGCAAAGTTAGAGACAGAGTGGGGAAGGCATGCTGACCTGGGGTCCAGCGTACGAGCCTGGGTAGAGAAGGGCAGACATACACACACTGAAATGCGACCACACAACACGCTCCCATATCCACACTCTGCTCACGTGGAAGCATAATCCAAAGTTCCTAAGCTCAGTACTTTCCACCTTCTATTCATACGATGGGTCTGAGAGAAAATGCTATTTGTACTCTGCACTGGGGTGAACACACGGTAAACAACGAGAATGCTGTGGGTGGAGGCTCCTGCCCTTGTGTTCGAGACGGCTCAAACCCTCCCTACCTCCACCGAGAGCTAACCCACCTGTCTGCGGGCTGCCAGCATGAAAGTGGGACAGTGCGCCCCAAACAGTTACAAGTGTTTTTTTTTTTTTTAAAGATTTTATTTATTTATTTGACAGACAGAGATCACAAGCAGGCAGAGAGGCAGGCAGAGAGAGAGAGAGGAGGAAGCAGGCTCCCCGCTGAGCAGAGAGCCCGATGCGGGGCTCGATCCCAGGACCCTGAGATCATGACCTGAGCTGAAGGCAGCGGCTTAACCCACTGAGCCACCCAGGCGCCCGTTACAAGTGTTTTTAATCCCACAAAACAGTACTATCCCATGACACTTCTCTTAAAAATATCTACCTGAAAGAATTCAACTAAGACTTAAGTTGAAAATTCTTACCATAGCAGTGTTGCACGGAGAACATATAACTGACCGTTGCGTGCTAAAGATGACTAAGCCCTGTCATCAAGGATATATCAACAGAGCAAAAATCTTTTGAAATTTCTAGAACAAGAATGGCTTTAATAATACTAACTATAACTGGTTAAAATTGACTACGATTCTCCCCTTAACTATTAAGGAAATGCAGTCAACTAAATAGCAGTACCTTAAATCTTTCCAAATTTTGCTTCCTTTCATGAGGCTTTCTGTCCCCGTGAAGACAAACACATGAGAACTGATGTCCTTTTTTATCAGGTCCTGGTGAAAGGCACATTAAACAGTTAACCTTGGAAAACAATACACCAAAGACTGTATCAAAAAACCAAGAGCATTCCGACTACAATGGTGCCATATAATTCCACAGAACTCTACACCCCAATTTGCCACAAACCACAGTTAACACAATTTCTGTCATAAGTGAAATGCCATTAAAATAAACTCCAGGAGCATTAAAATTGATTTACTTTGAAGGACATTTTTAAGTCACTCTTCCTGATGTATAGCAGACAGAACAGTATACCAGATGTGTTACTAAAAGGAAAACCTATGTGTATACCAGGAACCTCTCCTATCCCATATAAAGAAAGCTAAGAACCAAAAAAGTAGACAAAGAGAGATCAATCTTGGAAGAACCAAAATAGGCATGATGAACTTCAGGCCCTTACTAAAGGCCACGCCCACGAGCCTACCCTCCTCAGAATGTCCTAACAGCTTCATTATCTGGTACCCTGGCCAAAGCAGATTAGGAGCAGCAAACTGGTAGGATGGAAAGGCATATACACTGAAAGCCAATTCTAAAAAGGAAACTCAAGTAGATACAGTAAGAAAATCCATCCAGTCCTGATCAGAGAAAGGGGAAACAGCCATCTAGAGCTCAAAAGAACCCGTAGGCTCCAGAAGGAATGCAGAGTAACAATTACACCATAACTAACTACTCTCCATAGTAAATTTTAAGTTCAATAAAAATTACTTCAGAATTCAAGAAAAATATACCATGAAAGCTACCCACCCAAAAATGAATACAAGAACTAATTATGCAGAGAATAAATAATAGCTAATCAGAACTTCGAGAGGCCTACCCCTTAGGCCTTACTGCATTCTGAATTCAAGTGGTTTAGGGAAGTATCACACACACACTCCTACTCCCCAGTCGAGCCGTGTATAGAGAAAGGAGGAATCCTTTATTTTCCTCTGTTAAACCTCTCAGGTTACTTTGGTAACCCAGGTGTCCCGAGCAATGGCATTTCTTTTTTTTTTTTTTTTTTTTTAAAGATTTTATTATTTATTTGTCAGAGAGGGAGAGAGAGCGAGCACAGGCAGACAGAAGGCAGGCAGAGGCAGAGGGAGAAGCAGGCTCCCTGCCGAGCAAGGAGCCCGATGTGGGACTCGATCCCAGGACGCTAGGATCATGACCTGAGCCGAAGGCAGCTGCTTAACCAACTGAGCCACCCAGGCGTCCCGCAATGGCATTTCTAACCAAATAATCAAATTCTCCTTTCAAAACCAACATGGACAGGAAAAAGTATTACAGAACAGTCACTATAACTAAAACAACCAAGCAAGGCTGTTTGCTATGACTTGGGGGCGCTGGGGGCGGGGACAGGATGGTACTAAACTGTTCACAGTGATGAGCAATATAATCTGTTCCTTATCAGTTCAAACTTTTTAAACTGTTTGAGTTTTCTGGCTCCCTGACGTACATCGATTATAAAAAGAGATGTGTTTGGGGCCCCTGGGTGGCTCAGTGGGTTAAGCCTCTGCCTTCGGCTCAGGTCATGATCCCAGAGTCCTGGGATAGAGTCCCGCATTGGGCTCTCTGCTCAGCAGGAAGCCTGCTTCCTCCTCTCTCTCTCTCTGCCTCTCTGCCTACTTGTGATCTCTGTCTGTCAAATAAATAAATAAAATCTTTAAAAAAAAAAGAGAGATGTGTTCGAGTTCTCCCCACTATGAAAGCAGGATTCATCTGTTACCTTGTACATCTGTCAATTTTTGCTTTATCTATTTTTCAACATTAATTTTCAAACACAGCAACAATGAAAAGATTCTCAAAGTAAATAGCTGTATTTTCACCTCCTAGATTATACCACTAACATTTACTATATTTACTTTACTGCTTGTCTAGCTCTTTTTCTTTTTTTCTTTTTTTTTTTTTTTTAAGATTTATTTATTTGACAGACAGAGATCACAAATAGGCAGAGAGGCAGGCAGAGAGAGAGGAGGAAGCAGGCTCCCTGCTGAGCAGAGAGCCCGATGCAGGGCTTGATCCCAGGACCCTGGGTTCATGTCCTGAGCTGAAGACAGAGCCTTTAACCCACTGAGCCACCCAGGTGCCCCTAGCTCTTTTTCCTATGAATTCATTTTTATATTTTTGATGCATTTCAATATAAACTGCAAGTACCTGTACAGTTCAGCATGCATCTCACTAACTAGAGTGCAGTTATTTGTTTAGGTTTTATGATTTTCCTTCAAGGTGAAAGTCACATACAAGGAAATGTACAAATCTTAAGTGGATGTCTGCTGAGTTTTGACAAATGCATGCACCTATGCAAGCCCAAAGTCCTATCAAGATAGAAAATATGAATGTCACTCCACAAAGTACCCCCATTCCCATTATGCTGGGGAAAAACCACTGTTGTGGGTTTCTTCCCCTTTCAGATTAATTCTGACTCTTCTAGAACTTCACACAAATGGAATCATACAGAATATAGGCTTGTATAAAGAATCTTTCATTCTACAAGATGTGTGAGATTCACCCACAGCTGCTGAGTCCACGAACAGTCCATTCCTTTGTATCGCTGAGCGGTATTCCAATGACTAAATATTTCACATCTGGTTTAAGCCATTTCCCTACTGACAGCCACCTGGTGTATCTTCAGTTTGGGGCTATTATAAATAAAGCTGCTATGACCACTCTTGCTCACAGCTTTTGTCAATAAATCTTGGATAAACTTTATTTATCTCGAGTAACTAGGAGTTGAATTACTAAGCCATAAGATAGCAATGTTAATTTTATTTAAAAATGTAAGACCAGGGGCGCCTGGGTGGCTCAGTCAGTTAAGCGTCTGCCTTTAACTCAGGTCATGATCCCAGGCCCCTCATCCAGCTCCCGACTCGGCGGGAAACCTGCTTCTCTCTCTTCCTCTCCCTCTGCTTGTGTTCCCTCTCTCACTGTGTCTCTGCCAAATAAATAAATAAATAAAATCTTTTAAAAAAATAAAAATAAAAAAAAAATACAAATGAAAATGGAAGCCCTTTTACCGACATGGCTGTCCAGCAACAGTGTGAGTACTCCAGCTGCTCCACAATCCCGCCAAAAAGCGGCCTTGGATTTTTAATCTAGCCATTATAATGAGCGTACAGTGCTACTATGCTGTGATTTTGCATGTCCCTAATGACTGAGATGTTGAGCATCTCTTCATGTTGGTTTATATGTTATAAGGAGCAAAACACTAGAATCATCCTATACTCATTGTAGATTAAATATTTGATTACATAGTGACTTTATTTCTAGTTAATATTTTTGTCTTAAATTCTACTGCATCTCTCGTTAATATAGCTAGACCAACTTTCTTTTCACTAGTAGTTTAGATGATACATATATTTCTTCAGCCACTTTTGATCTCTCCATGTCCTCAGGTTTTAAGTATATCTCTCATAAATAGCACACAGCTAGATTTTATCCAGTCTAACCATCTACACCTTTTAACCGAGGACTTACGTAGTGTTTACTTACTCAGATTTTTTCACCAGCCATCTTACTCTGTAATTTCTAACCATTCTGCTATTTCTTATTATTTTTCCTCTTGCTTTCTTAGCCTTTTTAAGATATTTTTTTCTCCATTTATTGGCTTAGAAGATATACATTCTATTATTTAATGATTATACTTGAAATTTTAACATTAAAGTTAATCAATAACATTACCCTTCTTGCAAATGGCAGCAGGGCCTAGAACACTGTAATGCACCTGTACCTGCGTGGAAAGCCCTCACCGTCTGCCTGGGGCTTATCCTATGAAAAAGTACTAGATAAGCACAGATACTTACAATGCACCATTGCTACTTTAAATTCTGTGCATGCATTCAAGACTGTATCAACATGAGACTAATAATCTATTAAATGAGGAAATAAACACAATTCATTTCAAGTGAGGAAACATTACCTCCTCCTTGTTGCATAAAATATTGCTCCAAGTTATCACAGTCAATTTTGGTTCTACAGAAAATAATAGCTTGATCCATCTTGTGTTCCTTGATCGCCCGGACAGCATACTCCCCCTTCAGGATTTTAATAGCTTCAGACCACATCTCTTGAATACCATAACAACAACAAAAAACATAAAAAGAATTTCAATCTAAAATTGTTACAAACACACATAATTACAGTCACAGTCTTACTGCTTAACTCACCTACAACACTTTGCTTTAATAAAAAAATAAGTGAGATTAGGATAGGATGAAATGGTGAGAATATCCATTTACTCATTTATTCCTATTTCTGTTAATGTGCATTTGTGCCACCTTATGGGCACGAAAACACCTATAATCATACCTCTTATGAGGGAAACAGACATATAACCACAAGCAAACAGAGCTTCATACCTACAACAAAACTCTGTTCCTATCTCTCATAGACAACTAATCATATTCTGCCTTGCATTAACTTCCCTAACTGCTCAATAAATGTTTACTCAATTATTTTAACCCCTTTTAAAAATAATCAATGTATTTCTTAAATTTAACACCAGAAAGTTCTTCTAAGGAATAAAAAACTGTATGTCAAACTAAGTCATTTCTTAGCCATCACCCCCCATCTGTTTCAGTGGGAAGCTAATGCTACAGTTACCAACTATCTAATGGGAAATTTTAATTCTGTAACCCACCATATTTCTAAAGTCTCTCTAGTCATATCTAATTGTTATATAAACTAAGCAAAACATTTACAAGAAAAAAATACATGAAGTAACAATTTTTACTTTATAAAATGTATTCTCAAACAGTGGGAGGATACATTATTTTGAATCATCAGTGTCTCTGCTCTTCTCCAACAAAAAGACTATTTGAGCATTTTATAAATTTGGAACTGTACATAAAACTGAATTCAAAGGGACTCTATTTAATCAAGATTTCAGAAAATTCACCTTTCAGATACTTGTCATAAACCTACCCATGAATCCAACCGTGAAGCAAATGCAGTCTCACCCTTCCCAATGACCCACGTGAGACATCAGACATCAAACATGCAGCCTAATGGGTCTGAGATCTACTCTACGTTCGACAAGCACTATCCTTGCAAAAGAATGTACACTCATAGATCTTTAAAATATTATGAACCTGAAACAAACGGTCTCTGCTCTGCAAATAAATATCTTCACTGAATTAAATGTTCACCTTTTTAAAAACCAATAAATATTTAATGATCTAATGATATTCAGTTTAGGAGGATGAAAATGGCCTAGAGATGGATGGTGGCCATGGATGCAAAGTAGGAATGTACTTCATGCCACTGAACTTGATCCACTTGAGAATGGTTAAAACGGGAAATTTTGTGTTAGATATACTTTACCATTTACAAAAAGAATAGATAAACTATTTCAAGATAATTTCTGTATCTTTCACAAAGTTGTAAGCTAAAGACATTTTCCTTTGTTACTTAATTCCCTCAATGAAGAATCTATGTGACATTTCTCCTGGAATTCAGGACCAATATAAAATCTGTTGTCAGAGAATTTTGCTAATATCCTATGATAAAAAAGAATTCCAAAATCCAAAGTATGTGTGACCTAGCTGTCAGGAGACTAACATCTGAAATTCAGTGATTAATGCTGCTCTTAGCTGACTGATATCAACATTTCCCTCATTTCCTTATTATTTTTGGTGCTTTTATCTTCAGATTTCCTGTTCTAATTTTATAGGTCACCTCAAATCCTTCATGAGAATAGATGGGGCATAAATTCAATTAAAACAAACCAATTCGTTTTCAAAATCTTTCAAAACCATTCATTAATTCATTCACCCATTCATTCATTCACTCACTTAATCACTCATTCAACTTACCTGGACTATTAGCACCAGGCCTTGTGTTATCTTTTGCATGTACATCATCAGTCTATTAAAAGAAAAGGTTAACAAAGGGTAGCAAGTGGCTAAGTAAGGATTCCAAATAGGTATCATTTTTTTAAAGGGAAAAATGTATCTAACTTTAGACTGCATTTCAGATGTACGTCTTTAGAGTATGTAGGCAAAAGCATTCTTCAGATTTAGAAAACCCTTTATTAACTGTAAGTCTAAGACTAAGCAATTTTAAACGTAATAAAAATGCAAAGGTGGCTTTTAGAATATTATATACTTATAATATACAACACACCCTTATTTTATAAAGGTAAATCTAAGAACAGCGGAGGAAAAAAACACTAGGTGGACACATGAAATTTATTTTTAGGAAAATAAGGAACCTCAAGAGGACACTAAAATATTATTGAAAAAGCATCATTGTATCTGAAATTAGATCTAGGTATATATATTATCCGACTCATTTATCAAAATTACATCAAGGAAGATGATCATTAAAAGTAACTCTTAGAGAGGGGGCACCTGGGTGGCTCAGTGCCTTCGGCTCAGGTCATGATCTCGGGGTCCTGGGATCAGGTCCCGCATCAGGCTCTCTGTTCAGCAGGGAGGCTGCTTCCCCCTCTCTCTCTGCCTGCCTCTCTGCCTACTTGTGATCTGTCTGTCAAATAAATAAATAAAATCTTAAAAAAAAAAAGTAACTCTTACAAAGAAAAAAATAAAAGCCCATCACTTATTCTGTGCTCTCAAGGCCTAACCTCTTGCGGTCACTGGGTGGACTTTTCTTTTCTCAGGTACAGTATCTGGCCATAAGCACCACTAAGAGCCCAAGGTTAAGCTAGTTTATGTAAGTTTTATTCCCCACAAATGTTAACAGTGTAAAGTACTCACTCTAATGTGGTTTTTCCCAAGCCTTTCCCAGAGTCTGTCAGTTTTGGGATTCACCGGGACAACCACATGGTGTACAGTGTCCGGAACAGAGTCCTCTCCTTTTAAATCAACCCAGGTGGGAAAATGCATTATCTTCTCAGACAGCTTCTTCACATCAAAAGAATGCAAAGTAGCAGAGCAAACAATCACCTAAGAGAGAAAAAAAAGTTTAGATCAACTTTTATTTTACAGTAATAATTCTACCATATGAATACTAATGTGGGCCCCAAAGTATGTTAACCTGGAATCTACAGATGAGTTTAATACCGAACCCTGCAGCAGCAACTGGTGACAGAACTCTGGGCCGGTTAATCTCTCTGAACTACAATCCCCTCGCTCACAGTCCATCCCCTGGCTCACAGTGAGTCCCCTCGCTGCTACAGAAACCATGCCATCGATTCCACGAGGTCCTACGAAGACTAAGATGAAGAGGTTACTGTTTGTTCCCTTCTCTCCCCCTTAAAGCCTCTTCTACCTCTCAAATTCTTCCTAGGAACTAAGGGTGAGAAAAATAAGAGTAATATTTTGAGAAATAATGACAACAGCTGTTTTCAACAGCTCATGATATTGCCCCCTCAAACAGGAAGCAGCCCTCATAGTCCGGAATATAAACTCTAAATGCTCTGTAGAAAAAAAAACAACTAAGAATTTTTTACTTATCATCTTCTGTGGCACCTAATTTCCTCAAGTTCCCTTCTCCTTCATTTCTATGAGCAGCTTTCAAGACGTTTCTTTATGTGTACTATTTACTCAGGTAATAAAGAAAATGTTTTATATAGCAGTTAACGTAATCAGAAGACACCAAAACAAAATGTAGAACAAAACAAAATAAGCATTATTTTGTATATGCACATGTATTTTAAGATGCATCCGTCATTTCATACCTGAAGTCTTTTCCCATCAGAGGTAATTTGAGGAATCTGATTATGAATCCTATTTATAAAATCAGAGTAACCTTGGGAAAGAAGCCCATCCTGAATGAGAAGCAAAGAAAAGCATAAATTTTTTAATCAATACCTGAATCTTTCTTTTGTAAATCAAATGTAGAAAGATAATGGGAATGTATTCATAAGCATACATATCCCCATATTCTCAAAATGATTATTTCCCATCAGATAAAGACAAGTTATAAATTCAACTTTAATTCCATGTGACTAGAATATGAAAAAGCTGACCATAAACAATCCAAAAACTATACTCCAGTATTCTAGAATGAATACTAGAGATGACAGTTTCTACCACATATCCTTAAACATATGATTTTAATACGAAAAAATGAAGACAAAAATCCTCAGTACTAAAAAACTACCTCATACTGAAAATACTTTGGAAGTATGTCTCAAGAGGTTCCAAGAAGATGGAGAGGAGAAGGGAGTTGAGGGAAATTGGAGGGGGAGGTGAACCATGAGAGACTATGGACTATGAAAAACAACCTGAGGGTTTTGAAGGGGCGGGGGGTGGGAAGTTGGGGGAGCCTGGTGGTGGGTATTATGGAGGGCACGTATGGAATGGAGCACTGCGTATGGTGCATAAACAATGAATTCTGGTACACTGGAAAGAAATCGAAAAAATAAAAAATTTAAAAAAAAAAGAGCTTCCAAGACATTAATGTTCTTAGACTTCACATTGTGCAACTATGACATGAAAAAATAACTGTAATGTGTAAAATAATCTATGTATCAACAAAGATAGCTATTTGGAGTAAAAAATCTACATATCTAGTGAAAAGAGTGGTTAAATAAACCATGAAATATCCATATAACAGACCACTAGACAGCCTTTAAAAACTATTCACAAAAAAGGACATGAAATACTTAAGAGACTTTATTAAGGAAAAAAAAAGTTTTCCTAGATTCACATAACTTGATTTACCATGTAAAATAGTATTTATATAAATACAAGGAGTGGATGAAAATATACCAAACTACTAGTAATGATTATTTCTAGGTATTGGAATCATGACTGAATTGTGGTTTTTTCCATCATTTTACATATTTTTATCTCCCGAAACACAAGCAAAAAAATTTTTTTGAAGTACGACTATATTTCAACATACAGCTTCATCCAGGACCAGGAATCTAACTTGGGATAAGTTCAGCTTTCCAGTTGACACCAAATCATCTAGTCTTCCTGGAGTGCCGACGACTATATCTACCTGAAAAATATCAAAAGCACCTAATGAAAACCAAACCACTATTCTGATCACTGTAAAAACAGCAACAAACGGTGGTTTACTTACGGTGAAAACACGCACACTGAAGCAGCCATCATCAGCTCAAAATTCTCAAAACAGGAACTGTAGATAATGCCCTATTACCAAACCTGTATTTGTTTTGGAATTAATGTAAAGATTTTGGATAACTAATTTTGACATCCTTAACTGTTACGTACAGTCTAATACATAAAATTTGTATTATGTGAGTGAATGAATTTATGGGAACTCTGAAATCCAACCAGGATTCAAATGCCAGCTCCACCACCCAGCTGTGTAACCTCATCTCTTCTACTTTCAACTTTCTCTTTTTTTGAAATGGGCAACACCTCTGGAGATGCAAGATGGCTCTGACAACTGATACAACACCATGCTAATGTTTTAAAACTACTGTTAATCATCTCATGACCACGAAAGGAAACACTACTATTATTATTCCCTTTTTCTTTTTTTAAGTAGGCTACATGCCCAGTGGGAAGCCCAAAACAGCCCCAGTGGGGCTTCAGCTCATGACCCCAAGTTCAACACCTGACCTAAGATCAAGAATCGGATGCTTCACTGACTAAGCCATCCAGATGCCCTAAATATTCATATTTTTACATGAGGAAACGGAAGTTTAGAATACTAAAATCACAAGAACTTAAATGATACAGCTTATAAGCGTCCAAACTGGAATTTCAAACTTGGTACAAACAAGAGAAAAGGTCTAACTCAAGAACAAGGTTTATTTTAACTTTTTATTATAAAAATTCTCAAACATACTCAAAGGGAAGAGAATAATAAACCCCACACCAGTACAAACAATGAACAGTATTTTACATTCACACATGCATCTTCTAATCAAGTTCACAGTGATAGGAATATGGGTTTTAAAGTAAGTGCTACCTAGGGGCTGTAAGATGTTGGGCAAGTGACTTAATATTTAGTATAAGTCCTCTTCCTAATCTATAAAAATGGGGAGAGTGTGGTGCCATTTCATTAGTACTGATAACTATAAGCAAGTCTCAGTTCAATGTAGAGAATATTGCCTGAAAATATGAAGATAAGGCCTGTTTAATGTATTAAGAACCAGCTATGTGCCAAGCACAGTGACAGGTCCTATACATAGCAATGAACAAAATATCCTTCTGATTCTTTACTCTTTACTATAACATCTCCTTACGATAAGATTCCAACCCACATGTGAGTCTCCACTCTCTCAATTTCAGCAGCTAAAGTCATCATGAAAACTCACTTTATGTGAAATATATACACTAGGTCTCTCAGGTTTAAAAAATGATAAGCTGGAAAAACCTGTATAATAGCACCAATTACTCCTCTGGGCCTCAACTGCACATGTTGCTTAACTGTACAACCTTTTAAAACTGTAAAACTTACACAGTTCTACTCTCTCACTCCAAAGCTGACTTTAGCCCAGGACAAGACACAACACAGGACCATGGCTGAGCCAGAGGATGATGGGAGATCACAGGAGGAAAGATGGAAAGAGCGGAAAGAGAATGTATTAGATTCCCTAAGCAGAATGGACCTGAAGGTGTCAAGAAAGCCACAGAAAAAAACTACCATTGGATTTAGCCAGTACCAAATTTTAGATATGAATGACAGAAGCATACAGAATTCCCTAAAATCTCCACAGCTGGAAAACAGGAGTTAAGAAACTTAATAACTTCTGAGGAAAATGGATTTGGGTTTGAGGAGCCAAGAATGGAAATGAACATTAAATCTCTTACAACCACTAAAAAATATAGCACAGCAAAGAACATATCAAAGCAATATTACTATGTTAAAATAGTATTAACAAGTACAGTAATAGGATTCCTTGCTTTTAATATGTCATACCAGGTCAATCTAAACCACACAGCATAAAATTTCATTTCACGGGGGCACCAAAGGAACTGAAGAAGTGGACATAATTCCTTGCCATGACTCAGTATCAGGTGGGTTAGATTAAATAATAAAATATTTAGGGAAGGAAATGGAAGAGAAATTTGAAAGGGACAAGTTACTTCATACATATAAAATATTTTATGAAGTCCTATCTATATCTAGCTCCACAGGATTGATGAGCCCAGTTAAGAATATTACCTAATAATAAGGATCCCAGCCCTAGCTTTGTCCTCTGTAACTGCATGCCTGCGCAACCTTTGTAAGGCTCCCCTGACCCATATCTGAACTCATCTCCCTCCTCCTGAAGCCAGAGCTTATCACTTTTCATCCATCCCTTGAGTCACTGCCAAAATGTCCACATTCTCTGCAATCCACTTGATTTCCATTTCTATTCTTAACTCCAGTTTCTTTATCTCCAAAAGAAAGGATTCTTTTTTTTTTTCTTAAGATTTTATTTATTTACTTGACAGACAGAGATCACAAGTAGACAGAGAGGCAGGCAGAGAGAGAGGGGGAAGCAGGCTCCCTGCTGAGCAGAGATCCCGATGTGGGGCTTGATCCCAGGACCCTGAGATCATGACCTGAGCTGAAGGCAGAGGCTTAACCCACCGAGCCACCCAGGTGCCCCAAAACAAAAAAGATTCTTAATTCATGAGAAAGCAAGAAGAAAATCCTCAAGTACTCAAAAGGAAAACCAAAAAAAAAAAAAAAAAAAAAAGTATGCTGAATTTTGCATGAGGGGTTTGGAAGAAACTACCGTGCTGTATACTCTTGCGAAAAGAAAAGACATACTTGCAACATGTTTTTGAACAAATTTTGTTTTGATCTTGTTCTAATTTCAGACTCACTTGATTTTTCTTGAAACACAACAGAAGTACAACGGCCAAAATGACAGCTCATAATGTAACCTCTTAAAAATTAAAAGTACAACTTACCCCATTATCCAAAACAGAGAGCTGATCCCGTGCCGCAACACCTCCAATTATCAGAAGCTCCCTGAAATAAATACCATAATGATAACATAGAAAACGATTCAAGCTGGCTGTATTGTTTGACTTGTATCCATTTCTTTTCAATGGAAATTAAGGGTGAGTTAAGTAACCGAGAAAGAATCTACAACCAGAGGCTGGAGAAGGGTGGAATTTGAGGACGTCAGTTGCAGCAGCCGCATAAATGGTAGAATAGGCCGTGCAGAGGAGCACGTGAACACTCGAGACCCAGAAGACACCAGTTCTCATTCGTTTCCGTGTCCTCCTGCACTAGGCTAATTCCCAGGGCTCCGAACTCTGCTTCCAATCTACCTTCTTGAACATTGTGGTTGCATGTGTATAAATTTTATCTCTGAAACATGTAAGTATCAATTGTTAAAAGTGGCCTCCAGATGGGATAACTAAAAACTGGGGAACTAGGTGAAATACTTATTTTTCACAGGATATTCTTTCACATTGTTTGAATTTTTCTCATTCCAAATAAATTTTTTTTTAATGTTTAGGTTAAAAAAGATCACGTTATGCCAAGGCAATTTTACGTGGGGGAAGGAACAGCCTTTTCAACAAATGGTGCTGGGACAAACGGATATGCACATGCGAAAGAATGAGGTTAGACCTCTTCTTTATACTACATACAAAAATTAATTCAAAATAAATTACAGGTGCAATTACAAAACACAGAACTGTAAAACTCTAAGAAGAAAACATGGGGGTAAATTTTCATGACTTTGGGTTAGGCAAAGTCTCATCATATGGGACACCAAAAACAAAAGCAACAAATGAAAAAAATAAATCAGACCTCATCAATATTAAAAACCTTTGTACTTCGGGGCACCTGGGTGGCTCAGTGGGTTAAGCCGCTGCCTTCGGCTCAGGTCATGATCTCAGGGTCCTGGGATCGAGTCCCGCATCGGGCTCTCTGCTCAGCAGGGAGCCGGCTTCCCTTCCTCTCTCTCTGCCTGCCTCTCTGCCTACTTGTGATCTCTGTCTGTCAAATAAATAAATAAAATCTTAAAAAAAAAAAAAACTTTGTACTTCAAAGACACTATCAAGAGAGTGAAAATATCCATAAATCCTATATCTATAAATAATACCATATGCGTATCAGAATATATAAAGAACTCTGATAACTCAACAAAACAACAACCCAAATGAAGAATGGTCAAAAAATGTGGACATTACAAATGGCCAATAAGCATAAGAAAAGATGTTCAACATCATTAGCTATTAGGGAAATGCAAATCAAAACCATAATAAGATACGATTTCATACCAATTAGGATGGCTACAATCAAATGAGAGGTAAGTGTTGTGGATTTGGAGAAACTGTAACCTTCACACATTACTAGTAGGAACGTAATAATACCATGTTGTCACTTTAGAACACAGCTGGGTGGTTCCTGAAAACATTCAACATGAAGCTACTATATGATCCAGCAATTCCACTCCTAGGTATATATCCAGAAGAGATGAAAATGATGTCCACCCAAAAACTTGCACACTAACGTTCATAACACAGTGGCCAAAAAGTGGCAACAAGCCAAACGCCCTCAGTTAATGGACGCATAAGTAAAAACACGGTCGACGCGTATAAATGGGATGCTTTTTGGCAATAAAAAAGTAAGCACTGATCCACACTGTGTCATGAACGAACCCTGACATCACGCTAAGTGCAAGTGGCCAGTCACAAAAGAACATGTATCACACGATCCCATTTATGTAAAAGGTCCAAAACAGGCAAATCTACAGACAGAAAATAAATCAGTGGCTGCCTCGGTATGGTGAGGTCAAGAGGAAACCGAATGGCTGTTAACAGGTACAGTGCTTCCTTTGAGAGTGAGGAGAAAGTCTAAAAACGGTTTTGGTGACAGCTGTACTACTCTGTGAATATAATAGAAAAACTAAAAGCAACCAGAACACTTTAAAGAGTGGGTTGTAGGGTATGTGAATTAGATGCCACTAAAGCTATTCACGAAAAGATTGTCTCCTCCTTATAAAGCAAGCAAAATCACTTCCTGATATAGCCAGTAACTTCCAATCAGAAATATCTACCATGTATCTTCCTTTATTAATTTTATTCTTAATGATCACAGTCTTTTAAAAAATCCTAGAACACACTAAGAAAGTTGATGACCTTAACACTGAGTCTTGTAACACTACAACTGATTAAAAGTTGGCTTTATGGCTTCCTATCCTCATCTTGAACAATTTAGACAGAAGAAATACAAAACACAGAGTGCTTTCTCACCTATGAATGTCCATTACCTTGGCATATTCCCTAACCACGTACCATTCTAGAGCTGTTATATTTCCTAAATATGGTAATATTAGATACCAGATTATCTATATAGGAATCACCTGGAAGAGCTGCCATTCTTCCTAAAGAAAACAAAAAAATTCTAATTCCTATCCCCTGGAAATTCTGATTCAAAATATCTAAGAGAAGAATAAATATCTAATATTAAATATCTAAGAGAAGAATAAACAATTTGTATCTTTAAATAAAGTCCCTAAGTTCCCAGGTTTGGAAACTATGATCCTTAAATCTATCATTTCTTCTGCTACAATACTCTTTTCCACTTTCCTTATCAGTTATATTTATCCCTATAAATTTAGCAGAAGATACACACATAGCCCAATCTATCCTTGTGTACAAAGCACTGTAGGCTTGAGGAATATAAAAGAACAGCCCTTGACTTAAGGATTACAAAGCTAAGCTGGGATGAGCAAAACTATGCATATTTAAAACAAGAACACTAACAGGTGACAGTGTATAAGGATTAAGGTGAAGCACACACAGTCAGTGGTATCCAAGGAGGGAGAAAGGACTGGGCTGGTGTAGCTAGGCTAGCCTCGCAGACTAGGACTTGAGCTGGGTTTTCAAGGAAGGCTCATTCATACAGAATACCAAAATAAGTAAAACATAATTTTACCTTTTTTTTTTTTTAAGATTTTATTTATTTGACAGAGAGAGAGAAATCACCTACGCAGAGAGGCAGGCAGAGAGGGGGAAGCAGGCTCCCCGTTGAGCAGAGAGCCCGATGCGGGACTCAATCCCAGGACCCTGAGATCGTGACCCGAGCCGAAGGCAGAGGCTTAACCCACTGAGCCACCCAAGCACCCCTACAATTTTACCTTCTTAATAAATAGATTTTATTATTCATCTTCCCTTCCAGTCCCTGTCCATAGGTATGTTAACCTTTACACATAATTACAGCACAAAAATCCATTCATATTAGCATTTTACATTCTTTCAAAACACACTCTCTTATGAAGAATTCCAAGTCCCTGACATAAAGCAGATGCCCTGGTTGTTTTCCTACAGTGACTTTCCCTATCATATCTCCAATGCATTTTACCCCATTTATTCCATTGTTTCTCTCACTTTCACACAATCCCCACACTCCCACACTTAATCCTGTGAAAGCAAAGACTATCTCACTGTTATGCACCTGATCCGGAGCCTAAGACCCCACACATAGTAGGGTATTCAAATAATTCCCCAATGAGTGACATATGCATCAACCCTCAAAACAAAACTAAGAATTATTTCACCTAAAAAACTGTATCAAGTATAGTTTATCCCTGAGTAAGTTTAACTTATAAGAAAGATCAGTATTAAAAAGATGGTCCTGGGGCGCCTGGGTGGCTCAGTCATTTAGCATCTGCCCTCAGCTCAGGTCATGATCCCAGGGTCCTGGGATCTAGTCCTGCATCTGGCTCCTTCGGCAGGCAGGGAGCCCGCTTCTCCTCCTGCCCGCCGCTTGCTCTCTCTCGTGCTCTCTCTTTCTCTGACAGACAAATAAATAAAATATTAAAAAAAAAAAATGCCAACAATTCCAAATTTCTGAAGTTAGACAGCGGTGATGCTGGCACAACCTGACTGTGCCAAAAACCACTGAATTGTACACTTTAAAATGGTGGGTTTTATGGTGTGAGAATTATGTCTCAATAAAAAAGGTAATTAACAAAAATCAAGTGACAAATCAACTCACACAGTAGTTTATAAGGCATGGCCTTCCTCAAGACAAAAGGGACTGCTACTGAGCAAGGAGCTCCACAGATCACTTCACTTACGGTCTCCCTCCAGGGGTTCCGGGAGCCCTCTGACTAGGCAGTGACCAGTGAAAGCCCGAATGGAAAGTTCTCATCCCTGTGAAACAGGCTAGACTCAGCTTCCCCAAACTGTTTACCAACATGTAGGAAACAGTGATATTTTCTACACAAATGAAGTGATGGATCTAACAGTGCATGAAATGTTCCCTTAAAAAAATTAATTTCTGGGCGTGGCATAGTCAGTTAAGCCTCCAACTCTTGGTTTTGGCTCAGGTCATGATCTCAGGGTCATGGGATCAAGCTCCGCTTCAGGCTCTGTGTTAAGGGAGGAGTCTGCTTAAGATTCTCTTTCCCCTCTCCCTCTGCCCCTCCGCACCTCCCACCCCTGCATGCATGCATGTACTCTAAAATCTTTAAAAAAATACAAAATAATGGAGTGCCTGAGTGGCTCAGTGGGTTAAGCCTCTGCCTTCAGCTCAGGTCATTATCTCAGGGTCCTGGGATCAAGCCCCACATCAGGCTCTCTGCTCAGCAGGGAGCCTCCTTCCCCCACCCCCCTTTGTGTGCTGCTCTGCCTACTTGTGATCTCTGTCAAATAAATAAATAAAAATTTTTTAAAAATACAAAATAAAAAATTAAAATTACTGATATTGTTTTGCCAACCATGGCATTTCATGTAAGAGAAAAATCTCAATTTACTTATCTTTGAACAAACTTATCAAACAAGAGTTTCAGGGGTGCCTAGAAGGCGTCTGACTCAGCTAAGGTCATGATCTCAGGGTTGTGATATCCAGCCTTCTATCAGGCCCTGGGCTGGGAGTAGAGCCCGCTCAAGAGTCTCTCTGCCCTCCCGCCACCCCACCTCTCCCCACCACCGACCCCAGCGCGGGAGCATGCAAGCTCTCTCTTTCTCTTTCAAAATAAAACAAAAATATTAAAAAAAAAAATTTTATATAAAAACTACTTGCTACTATATATCAAAGTTAAAGTTCCACAATCACACCTGTGCATATGTGTGCATACTGAATTTCTACCTCATTTTTTTTCTTACTCTTCTTCCAAAACACCTCAAACCTAAAAACAACAAGGCATTTGAGCACAAAAGGAAGCTTTACCTTAATTTAGGATTATCAACATATTTCTTAAACTGCTTGACGTTGTTCAAAGTTTGCTCAGCTAACTCTCGGGAGGGCTCGACGATGAGAGCTTTTGGAGCATTGGGGAGAAACTTCGTTTGTGCCACCTGCGCATTACCTTAAGAAAATGAAAACGATGGGAACATGTTCAAATCACATCTCAATACCTTTATTCGTAAAGCATGAGCACAAATATTCCAGTATCAAAAATTCCAATAACTGTCAAAAAACTACAGGATATGGTCATAAAACAAAATAAAGCTAAGATTCCTAAAATCAACTATAGCTTCTTTAAATTTACTTGCAGTGATTGCAACTGATCATATGTTTTGTGATAAAGTAAACAAGCTATGAAATGTATTTACTTTAAGTAACTGAAATAGATTAGCCAACACAATGGTAAGAGTATGAGCTTTCAAGTCCAACTGCTTGGGTTTAAATTCAGTTCTACCACTTACTTGCTGTGTGACCTTGGGCAAGTTACGTCAAGTCCCTATTCCTCGAGGTCTTTGTCTGTAAAATGGGAAGAGTACTACCTTATAGGGTTGTGAAGATTAAATAATCTATGTAAAGAACTTAACACAGTGCCACAGCACTTAATAAGCACAATTTTATAAATACTAGATACCATCACCATGATCAGGCTCCCCAAAATGCCTAAACAAAACCAAAATACTCAAGAGTTTATGAATCAGGTTTTGAAACTGAATTTTACTGACGTGTTAAGTAAAGATGTGTGACTAAACCAGCACAGGGAGCATGTGTAACTCACTCACTAGGAGAAGCCTCCTTACTGGAGTTTTTGCCAGTACCCCATTCTTGCAATTCTTACCCACTCAGAAGCAATACCTGTGTGCTGTGATTTGACAACACAACTATCCGGTGCCTTGGAAAGAGCAACAAAACCATCTTTTGGTGGAAACTTAAATTCTTCTTCACCGAAGTTAAACTTTAGTTCAGCATTCTACCATGGAAGAAAGGGAGAAAATGAAAATTCTTAACCTAACAGTGAACTAACCAGTACAAATAAAGCAGATCAAAGTAGCTTATAATCATAGCAACATTCTTCTGATTACCTTCAAAACACAAGCAGGAAAGAGGGCTTGGTTCTTCATATGTGGTGGTATTTCAAAGGCCAGACCAAGGTCTTTTCCTAAAAAAAAAAAAAAAAAAAAGAGGGAGAGAAAGAGACTGAGGAAAACAAAATAATCAGAAAAGAACATCTGTATGCTCACATCATCAAATCTCTCAACCCACCCACATTCATGCGTTTTCGTCCTGCTCCCATGGCTAAACTGGGCTGCCCAATGTCAAACTCTTCACTTTTTACTTCACTCCTACAAGTGCCCCTTCTCCCACTCTACATTTTTCCCTTCATAATGGATCACTTCCATTAGACACTTCGACGAGACAGCCCATGGCACACAACCATACTGTAACTTTAAAACACAGACAACCTCCTTGAATCCACATCTTCCTCTATCTTCTATTTTTCTTCTCCCATGTGTAGTAAAACTCCCTGATTTCCACTGTCACTGTGTCATTTCATCCCATTCTCATCACTGAAGTGACTCCCAGTCACACTCCCCCAACTCACCCATCAAGCTCACCAAAACAGAGATCATGAGCGATATGCACTTGCCAAACCCAGTGCTTAATCTTCATCTTTCTTTCTAGGCTACACCCATCGGAAGCACTGGATACAATCTGATTCTTCCCTCCTTCAAATACTTTCATCACGTGGGCTACAGGACTTCAATCTCTCGATGCTCCTCCTCCTTCACCTCTGCTAAGATTCTCCTCAATTTGCTGACTTCTAACCAAAAGAATCCCCAGACTCGGATCCTTCCTACTCCTTATCTACTCTCATTCCCTAGGTAGGGAATCCAACCTTCTAGCTTGAAGTATCATCTATAAGCCTTTGTCTTCCAAAGCTGTACCGCCAACCCTGACCTCCTGCCTTACACATCTGACCACTTATACTCGACTTCACCACTTAGATGTGTAGTATCTCAAATTTAATATGCCCCAAATACAATCCCCAGCAACCCACTGGCCCCCTATCTACCGCTACCACACATGCCATTCTGTTTTTAACACAGAAGCCATGAAACAGTGAAAGTGAAGAGAGAGGATATCAACTCTCTCTCTACTCAAAACCCCAATGGCTTCCAATCTCACTCAGAAAGTTTGTATCATGGCCTAAGAAGGCCCTGTATGGCCTGACCTCACTACCTCAACTGACCTAACATTCCACCGCCCTGATCCATGCTCAGTGTGTTCCAGACCCACTGGCCTCCTCAATGTCACTCAGACACCTCAAGCACACTTTTATCTCAAGGCCTTTGCATTTACTGTTCCCTCCGCTTGAAATACTCTTTGAAGATTTTTGTACAGCCCACCACCACACTCATTCAGATTGCTACTCAAATGGCACCTTATCAGAGAAGGCTTACTGACCACCCAGTACAAAGTAGCATACCCCTAGACTATTAGCACCCTCCATCCCCTTACCCTGATTACACTCCTTTCAATGTACTTTTTCCAACCTAACATACCCTGCATCTCTCTTTCCCCACCAGTAGGTAAGCCACAAGATGAAACAATGTTTGTCTACTCCATCCTCTGTTCTAGATAGAGCACCTCCTGGTGTGCCTGGCATTGAGTAAATGCTCAAAACATACTGGTTCAAAAGAAGGGCAGGGAGGGAAGGAGGACTGAAGAAGAGGGTAAGAGAATTATAAATCACAAATATTGGGTATCTTACCTTCCCTAACAAGACAACCCATTGAAAGCTTACCATTTTTGGAGAATTTGACATGCCCCTTATCTATATCAAGATAACATCCAATGGTATCATGCATAGTGAATTCCTAGAAAAGCAGAAAGTGCAGTGCTATTAATAGAAAGAAAAATCGTAAATTAAAGCTAAAAGTTCAGGGGCGCCCGGGTGGCTCAGTGGGTTAAAGCCTCTGCCTTCAGCTCAGGTCATGATCTCAGGATCCTGGGATTGAGCCCTGCATCGGGTTCTTTGCTCAGCAGGGAGCCTGCTTCCCTCCCTCTCTCTGCCTGCCTCTCTGCCTACTTGTTATCTCTGTCTGTCAAATAAATAAATAAAATCTTAAAAAAAAAAAAAAAAGCTGAAAGTTCAGTACAGCTGCATCAAAAGTAGTCAGTGCTTCAAAATAGTTCCTTGAAGCCCTAATGGAGGTGTTAAAAAGAGCCTATTGGGGAACCTGGCTGGCTCAGTTGGTGCAGCACGTAACTCTTGATCTCTGGGTTCTGAGTTCAAGCCCCACGCTGGGAGCAGAGATTATTTAAAATAAAGTCTTTAAAAACAAAACAAATTGCTTATTACAGCATATCATATATCATAGCAGAGGCATCTTGACAGGCTTTTTAGAATCAACATGATATCCAGGCTCATCCTCCTTACTACAGATTACGACTTGACAAAAAAACATTTAGATTCACCATGATTAAAAATAAGAAAAGAGAAGAACCTATACATTCAAGTCAAAGCCAAAATCAAAATAGGTGAAAATAGAGACAAAGTAATATATTTTGGAAAGACTAATAAATGGCGTAAGAAAAAAATATGCAGCTCATTTTAAACATTTCTTCACGGAAATCCAAATCTGAACTTTGTGTGGAAAATGTTCAGAAAATCCACCTGAATTTCAGAGTCCCTTTTATACTCCTAGACATGTCACAGTGATCAAATAAGTACACAAGAAAACTTACTAATGCTACGATTAGGTCGATAATACAACTCACCTCTCCGTAATTATCAAACTGTTTATTATGGGATTTCTTTCCTGTTCCACCAAAGCCAAATCCAAACTTGTCGGTACCTAGATTTTAAAATGTATTTTATTTATGTGGTTAAGAGTAAAAATAAAACTAAAAGCTCCGTACAAATCTAAAAATCTACAAAAACTCGAAGCATCTATGCAGTTTCGTGTGGTACATATTGCTGCATACTAACTGTACTCTGACTTCCCTCATATTCTTAACCTTCTTCCTCCTGTTTTATACTGTAATAGTATATATTTTTTAGTACTTCAAATCTTTTTGGAACACAGTGAGGTATACGTAGATTTATTATTTCCAAGTCTTGAAAATAGAAACTTGTGTGGTTAAGATTATTTTGCTCCCCACTATCATAAAATGTCAACAATCCACAAATATAAACCAGGAAATTCAGTTTATTTCAGAAACACTCACCTAGGTCTAAGGAAGCCTGCATGGAAGACCACCCGACTCTGCATAATCCTTGGTCATGACAGGACACTTCGTAGTAGTGCTTCCCTAGAAGGGCAAAATACTGTGAGATTTATACACACCTGTGAACCATTTACCATGAAGCCCCTTCCCCACGATTTGAATTACAATTTGTTATGTTCCAAATGAAGAACTACAGATCTTTTTGTAACATTAGAAATCTTTTCAGATCCTTGATTTAAAGCTACTTGAAGAAAGTTCATGTATTAATACATTACTTCACAAGTTGATACAAGTGCAAATGCTATTTAAATACCTTTCGTTAACCCCTTAGTCGCTCTGCATCCATGCCACTCCTTCACTTCTCTGCTCTGACAACAAAGACCATCGGACCCAATTGCTGGATTTGAGAAAAACACAAAAAACCATGTCAGCACAGAGTATATAAATTAAGCATCCTGAAACGAGTATCATTCAGTCTCACCAACAAAATAATTGCTTCACTTGACTTATTGCCATGTTCCAGACACTGAGACTTACTGATTCCTGAGTAAAAAGAGCTTCCCCAAAAGTAATTACGCTTATTAACCTCTTGGAGGGCCATGGCCATGTAGCAGACTAGTTCCTGTACTGTTACCTGTTAACTAGGACAAGATTTTAGGGCATCAAGTCTGGAAAGGAATCAACACAGCACCCAATCTCACTCCCACTGACAGTGTAGCTGTATCAGCAACACAAATGTGTCTAGACGACCATTCTCTAGCGTCTTAAAGGAACGGATCCTCAGAGGGGACGCAGCACTCACTCATCAATACCTGTGGCTTTGATTTTAGGCTTAAATTAGAGCTTCAGCGAATACTACACTAAAAGGAAAACAGGAAGTATCTCTGGCTTGTTTCCCAATCCACCGATCCAGATCCATTAAGAGAAAGCAGGACAAAGACAAATAAATAAACCTTGTTGTTATTTGCTAATATTAGGACCCTAAAAATTATGTCCTATATGGCACCTCGTGGTCAGTCACCACACTTATTAAAGCTTACTGACTCTAAAAGAAAGCACATGGCTTTTGTCTGTACTGGAAGGAAACTCTAACTTCTGTCCTGATTCAGGCTTGTAACCCATATTCAGCACCTGAATGTAAAACAAACTTTCAAGAAAAGCATCTCATCACACATCACCAGAAATTAATTTATTCAAAGTATAAATCCTTATTCATATGGGTACTACATTCTATAACTGTGAACTTTTTAAAAAGTTCTCCAAGCAATGGCAAATCCTTAAAATTCTGATGCACGTATACAGATATACACCTGATATAAATTGAGGTCATATGGTGGACAGCAGCAATTTGCATGTTTTTGTTTGTTTTGGGCATGATTCCTCTTGCCCACTCTCCATTTCTTTGCATTCTGCTTTTCTGACTCACCAACACCTGGTGGAAATTTCTCCAAGTCAACACTGCAGTTCTGGCTCACTCTCTGTATCGGCTACACAGTAGTCCTCAGATACAACCTCATCTGTGTCAACCAATCTTTTAGCAAGAACATTCATTCTGTTGTCAGTTTTTTACCGTTACAAATAATACTGCACCAAATAACTTGGTATGTATAGCCTTATATACTGGCACGCTTATTCCAATGGGCTAGACCTTCCAGAAGTAAATACATATTTTTAATTTTAATTGGTAATGCCAAAATGCTTTCCAGAAAGGCAGTAATTTGTTAGGTTGGTTATCACTCTATTCAGTTCTTACCAATCAAATGGGTATAAAACGAAATCTCACTGAAGCGTTAACTCCCATTTCCCTACTACCTATAAACATTATTTTTGGATGTTTATTGCCATTTGGATTTGCTCTTCGGCGAGCTGCCTATTTGTATCCTTTGCCCACTTTCATTATTGGTGATCTTCCTTACCAAAATAAGCACCTTAATCTGCTACCTATGCAAGAACCCCTCACCAGTCCACAAGTATTCTTTATAGTTCATCAGCATTGCAAGTGTTCTCTCTGTATTTTTTTTTGTGGGCTATCTTTTCCACATATGTATTTTTTTTAATTGTGTACAAATAAACCTGATCTTTTATAATTTCCAAGTTTCCTCTTTGGATTAGGAAAATTCCCCCGCCTCAAAATTGTACATGTACTTTTCTATATTTAAATTATATACATATGGGCACCTGAGTGGCTCAGTCCATTAAGTGTCTGCCTTTGGTTCAGGTCATGATCCCAGGCTCGGGGGATCCAGCCCCATGTGGGCTCCCTGCTCAGCAGGGAGTCTGTTTCTCCCTCTCCCTCATCCCTCCCCCTGCTGTGCTCTCACTCTTGCACTCTCTCTCTCTCTCTCTCTCAAATAAATAAAATCTTGTTAAAAATAAATAAATAATACATGTATGTATATTTAAATCCTAAGTACACATAGAATTTGTCTCCAATTACAAATTAATTTTACATTGCTCCAGACGGAGCATCAATTATGCCAGCATCCTTACTGAATCAATCATTCTTTTTCCCACTGAAATACTGTTTCCTGCATGTCATCTTATGACATATACTAGGACATATTTCCATTATATTCCAATGACTTATTTGACTATTCCTATGTCACTACTCAACTACTCAAATACAGCAACTATATTCTAGTATCTGGTAAATTAAATCTTCATTTAATACTATTTTTCATTTTCATTTTCACCATAAATCTTCATTTAATACTATTCTTTTTCATAATTTTCTTGGTATTCTCAGGTAATATTAAAAACAATCTTCTTACAAATAAGCTGCTAAAATCTATCTACTTACCAAAAGCAGATCCTCTGTCATATGGATTCATTTGCCATTTGTTGAGCACTACAATTTAAATAAGTCACACACAATCATACGAAATTAAAAACACTCTCTAAAAAAAAATATATTTTATGTGATACCTTAATTCAGATTTATACCTAGATTTAATATGATTTTACAAATTATTTGGAACATACAAGTAAACATTTTGCTCTTTTTAGTAAAGGCAAAATTGAAAGTGAAAGCCAATAATTATTGCCCTTGGGCTAAAGCCTTTTCTCCTCACTTATTTCACAGCACTTGGTAGTAGATGGCACTGATCTCTGTCGTAACTGTGAAGGCACGGATAAAATGAAGCTTTGGTAACTAAATACGTTGAAATAAACGACCAAGTTGGGCGCCTGGGTGGCTCACTGGGTTAAGCCTCTGCCTTCAGCTCAGGTCATGATCTCAGGGTCCTGGGATCGAGCCCCACATCGGGCTCTCTGCCTGCCTCTCTGCCTACTTGTGATCTCTCTCTCTGTCAAATAAATTTTAAAAATCTTAAAAAAAAAATTTTTTTTAAATAAATGACCAATGTATCAGGATCTAGGTTAAGTATCACTGTGTCATTTTTAAAAGAAAAGCAAGTCCTTTACGTCACTATCACATTCGAAAGTCACAATTTTTTTCCCTCCTCACTTGCATGGAACCAGCATTTTCCTTCTTTAAAACATCTTAATAGTCTATGCATAACCGAAGAATTGTATTAGCTAGAGAACTCTATATATACTCTATATATACTTCAGGCCTAACTTCCTGCCCAAGGCAGAAATCTTTTCTTGATTACTTGTGGCCCAACAATATCTCCCATCTGCTTAAACACTCTGATGGGGAAGTAACTTACTCTTGAGGTTCTCTTTCTCATTGCTCCTTCTAATTACTAGGAAGTTCTTAAACAGAAATCTTCATTAAATTATTTCTAATTAGTCCTGGTTCTTTCTGAAACAGTTATTTTCTCTCCAGATCCCTTCAGTGATTTTACAATCATCTCCTCTCTTCTGTACTTGTTTCTCTATGTTTAGACCTCTAGTGTCTTTGCTCCTCACAGGCCATGATTTTTGAAACTACTACCTCCTCTGGAAGCATTCTCTTTTACCGCCACCTTTCCTAAATGAACTATCCATTAGCTCACAATTTATTTATGAGTTCATTCTATGAACTATGCAACACTGTGACTTTCAAACTGGTGAGAAATGTTGATCTGGCAAGTCCATTCCACTTAAGCTTGCTGTTTTGTCACAGCTGCGTTCTGTGCCATGAAACAAATGTGACTTAAAATACAGAACAAATTTTGTCAAAATATAACAAAATAGAACCATTTAATGAAAGCAACACAATTTACAGATGAGGAAACTGATGTAACATTATCCAGGGCATAGACGGGACTGGAAATCCTAGTAAAAGGATGGATCTCCAGGTAAATTGGACTAAACATAATGCACTTTCAAATTTACACTTTACATTTTAACTTCCTGGACTCCTTTCTTAAAGGAAAAACAAAGCATGCCTCCTTCCCCTGTGGAAGAAATACGTCCCACCATCATGGACTCTAATTCCATCAATTTTTTATAAAATCCTCAATACTTTTGTAAAATACTGTACCAATTTATCTTTAATATTAGACATAAAAGTCATTAAGAAAATCATTAAAATAACTAAATATAATTTCCAAAATGCCAGAGTTTTCTCAAAGAAAGCACTGTTAGTATTTTAGGAGAGACAATCTTTCACCATTTATGCTGTAAATGGCATTTAGCATCCCTGATTTCCAGGGCACCAAATGCCAACAGCCCTATCCCCCAAACATTGACAATAAAAATACACACTCTCACCTCCCATCTGTCAATGCCAGGAATAAGAATTACTATTTTTACATAGAAGGGAAATATTAATATGCAAAATTTACCTGAAGCACCAGTTTTAATTGTTGTTTTTCCTTTTTTGCCTTCCTGTTGGTCTTTCAGAGTTTCATATACTATCTGGATAACTGGAATACTGAAAGCCTATCAAAGAAAAAATAGTTCTCTACATTAGTATTCATATTAATGACAATTTAACAATCAATGTTACAAAAGTTACACATGCGCATTAAATAATTACATATTCCAGACTGCTACTCTAATTTCATTTGCCAAGTCCAAAATACCAGCAAGATAACAAAAGAGTTGATTAAGTGAAGGAAACAGGAAGCAGCTGACAACCCAAAACCATAAACAATGGGGACTTTCAGAACAAACCTAAAAAGGAAAAATACTGTCCGGTCTGACCAACCCTGGTCCAGGCCAATAAGAGAGCCACCTCTATTTGCAGCCTCTTTATTACTAAAGCCATTGCATTAAAATTCAGAAATAAATACAAATGCTAAAGATACTGCAACTCTTTACCCAAGATCAGTTTGTATCTGTACTAGTCTTAAGCCTATACTCCTGCAGATCTTATTTCAGAATTAGCTGCCAACTAAAATATCATTCTCAGTGGCAAGCAATCAATTCCTCACATTTTGGAAATGGTTGTTTAATTAAGTACTCAAAGTAAAAACTACTGTTCAAAACTCGCTTTAAAAATCAACTCTTGGGACGCCTGGGTGGCTCAGTTGGTTAAGCAGCTGCCTTCGGCTCAGGTCACGATCCCAGCGTCCTGGGATCGAGTCCCACATCGGGCTCCTTGCTCATCGGGGAGCCTGCTTCTCCCTCTGCCTCTGCCTGCCATTCTGTCTGCCTGTGCTTGCTCTCTCTCCCTCTCTCTCTCTGACAAATAATTAAATAAAATCTTTAAAAAAAATAAAAAATAAAAAAAAAAATAAAAACTCTTACAAAGTAAGTCAACTTAAGTTCATTACTTACACCAGTTTTTCCACTTCCTGTTTCCGCAGCCTAAGTGGGAAAAAAATAATTGAGCTTACAAATTAGATTGTCAATTTAAAAAGTCAAATTAACATGACAGTATGGAGAAATCTTTAAGACTTGACCGGCTACTATAATTTTCACAGTGCCTCTAGATTCCTCAGGTTTCTTCAGTCAACTGTGACTACTGCCAATCTTGTCACTTCTCCCACATCCCTCAACAATCTGCTCTCCCCTCTTCTTTCCCATTGCTACCATTCAAATCCAAGCCCTCATCATTCTAATCTAGATTATTATAAAAGTATCCCAGCAGAATCTAATCTCTGAGCTGTACTACAAACTGCTACCAAATCAGCCTTCATAAATACACAGTTCTAACGATTTAACAGCCCCACTTAAAAATTTCCAGTGACCCCGGGATACCTGGGGGGCTCAGTTGGTTAAGCGGGCTAAACATCGGACTCCTTGTTTTAGCTCGGATCATGATCCCAGAGTTGTGGGATGGAGCCCTGCATGGGACTCCAGTCTTGGTGGAGTCTGCTTGAGATTCTCTCTCTTCCTCTCCCTCTGCTCCTCCCCCACCCACAGCTCATGCAGGCATTCTCCCTCTCTAGAATAATTTTTTTTTTTAATTTCCAATGATTCCCCCCTGCCAACAAATACCAATTCTTTAACGTGACACTTGAGAAAGAGTCCAAATAATCGGACCCACTACATACTTCCCATCTTATATCAAGTTATACGCACCCCCCCCAACATTTTATGCTACATCTGATTAAATTACTCTGGGATCATATCCTGCATTCTCCTACTCACAGTTTTTACTGATATAGTCTCTACTTATGGAGCATTCCTCTTTCATCTTTCCTTTGTCCAAAATATACCTCCCCCAAATAGAGCCACTTGTATGACAAACACTTCTCTGTGTACCTGTCTTAATATGCTACTGGATTTAAGCTTCTCAAGGGTACAGACTGCATCTTATTCATCTCTGTGTTCCCCACAATTTCTGCCTCATTACTCTGATTACAGTGTATGTATCCTCAATGTGAATAAAAGTAATTTGGTGAAAATACCATTTCTAAGCCTATGGAGGAGCTCTTCAAGTGGGTCACAAACTGCCACAGAATTGTGTGTCCTCAGCTCCCAAATACCTCCCCAAAAGCAAACATACCATAAGTACATCACCGCCGCCAAGGATCAAGGGGATAGACTCAGCCTGGATATCAGTTGGGAGACTAAAAGAATATTTTGAAGAATTTTAGTTAGTAAAAAGAGAACCACCTATGCTAAATAAGTTATGTTAAACGATAAACTTAAAAGAGAATTTTATTTGGTAAACAGCACCAATCTTTTCCAGCTAAAAATACATCAAAGTTGAAAAAGGAAGCTTTCTATAATTTAGAGAACCTTAAGAAAAACTGAATTTTAGTTACTCAACTAGATTCAAAAATATCTGATAAGATCACTAACAACTGTTTAAATTACTGAACACTGTTGTCACAGGTACATTTAAGCTTTATGTACTTACAGCCAATCCATCTCTTCTACGGCTTGAGCAATCTCGGGCATAACACCCATCTCTGAAAATAAAAATGCACTTTAAAAAACTGAACATACTAAATGTAAATAATACTGCTTTTAAAATTACTGTCCAAAGAAAAGGGAAGAGCTTTTGGAGCGTAACTGTTATTTAGTACCTCCAGAGTATGGCACCGTTGAAAAGAGTATATAGTTAACAGAGAAAGACTTGCGTTCAAATACAAACTCTCCCTGGCAACGTGACCTTGAGCAAGCTCTAGAGCTTATGAAGCTATAAGCCTGTTTTCTTCTGACAAAATCACTAATGTGATCTAGGTTGTAGAGCCACAGGAAGATTGTGGATAGTGATAAGTGATGCATCTGACACATAGTTGTCCCTCAATACACAGTAGCCACCAGTGAGTGTCTCCTTCCTGTGACTGGTGAAAAAGCCGGAGAGGTTTCTCAACGAACACTTTGGTTGTTTTATAGAAAGATAACGTGGAAGTGATGTGCCTTGACTATTCGAGGACCACCTGATTAGCCTCAGCGATCCGAGAAAAGTGAGCAGACAAGTGGAGAGAGGGGCCCAGCCTTACTGGCAACCATAATCAAACTCTGGCTAACTAAAAATGGAGGCGCTGGGGGGGCACCTGGGTGGCTCAGTGGGTTAAAGCCTCTGCCTTCGGCCCAGATCATGATCCCAGAGTCCTGGGATCGAGCCCCACGTCGGGCTCTCTGATCAGCAGGGAGCCTGCTTCCTCCTCTCTTTCTGCCTGCTTCTCTGTCGGGCTCTCTGATCAACAGGGAGCCTGCTTCCTCCTCTCTCTCTGCCTGCTTCTCTGTCTACTTGTGATCTCCGTCTGTCAAATAAATAAAAATAAAATCTTTAAAAAAAAATAAAAAATAAAAATAAAAATGGAGGCGCCGGGGTGAAAACTTGGGTAACTGGAAATCACACCTGAAGAACTATGGTTCTTCACTGTTCAGGTATTTGAATAATTAATTCACTTTGAAGCCAGTCTTAAGATTGTTTCTGATTGTATTTTGTCCTTTCTCAAATAGTTACACATGAAGTAGTTAGTTGGACTGTGTAAACCTCTTTTCCAAGTAAGTGATTTTTAAGTCTGCATTTACAAAAATGAAACTTTTATTATTATTATCACAAAAATACACATTTCTATTAAAAAATTAACAACACTCAAACATTCCTAAGCCCCAGAGATAGCCAATTTGGAGATGTTTTATTTCTTGTAATGTGAAACGGCACAAATCTACACATTGAACATATGCACTGGAAAAACAGCTTTTTTGTTGCACATGAAAGGAATCATACTAGCAATTAACACAAGAGGTACAACACTAAAACTTCGGTACCTAGTCAACTCATTAATACAAATATTAACGATAGGGAAGAGTATGAAAATCTTTTTCAAAAAATGTTTTCCTACCTCTAAATTTCCTCCAGGAAAATCCACAGATCAAAAAACTAATGAAGATCTGAAGCTGTATATCCAAGCAGGCCTTTCTAAGAACTGGTCCCATTAAATCCAGCTACATCCTCGCTCTAAAACCCATACTGCTTGAAAAAAGGTAAGCGATGCTCTTAAAAAAGCTGCGGAGTCTACGGCAAGCTGAAGTCGCTCGTCAAACAGACCGCAAGAAGCAACCACAGACCGCTTTCAGCAAATTCTAGATGTTCTGTTCCACTCTGGTCATGTTCTCTGCATGTTTGCTTTGGAACCATGTTTTCTCTAAATAGAACACTTTGGGGTGCCTGGGTGGCTCGTCAGTTAAGCGTCTGCCTCTAGCTCAGGTCATGATCCCAGAGTCCTGGGATCGAGTCCTGCCTTGGGCTCCCTGCTCAAGGGGAGAGTCTGCTTACCCCCCTCCTTCTGCGTCCTGTTCATAATCTCTCTCTCTCTCTCAAATAAGTAAATAAATAAAATCTTTTTTTAAAAAATAGAACACTTTAATATTTAAGGGAAAAACAGGAAAGCTCATGTTCTGGGATTCCATGTCTTGACTTCCTATCACAGACTCTTCCAGTCCTTTACCCTAACGTTCCTGAAATCTGGGCATGCCTCCGGAAGAAGCAAACCTATAAAATGACAATCTGGAACTGCTCTACACACCCGGGCTCTAGAATCTTGCCTTAGGGGGAGCTGGGGAAAGAGAGCCGGCCAGGCCAGCACTCCGGGTAGGCGCCGCTTTGCCTCCTCTTCGAAGATCCCACACACACAAACCAGAAACCCTCCCTGGTGACTTAAAGATGTGGAATTCCTCGTGTTTTTATAGCAGTAAAGGGAAGAACGTACATCACTGTGCTCTATCTCAAGTCCCCCCAACAGGCTGAGGCCACGGGAAGATCACAGGCCCAACGGGACACAGGACTGTTGCACACATTCCGCGCCCTTCCTCGGCAGGACGCCGGTGGCAGCTCCGTAAAGCTGCGGATGTAAATAGGACGACGACGAAGAGGGAAAGTTCACGACTCCGGGGTGAAAGAAACCACCTCGAATGACGGCTGGGCATCAAGGAGAGGGTCGCGGAGCCAACAAAGAACACGTGAACTTGCAAACCGTCCGCTGCGCGAGTGTTTGCGGGCGACCATGCTTCGGCCCGTCACGTTACCGCGGCCGGCTCGGCGTTTAACAAACACACACCTGACGTGTGCCTGGGGCTCTCCGTCCCGCAGAGGCCTGGATCCACGGGGGCACAGGCAGGGCGGCCCGGTCCGCGGCGCCTGCCCACGCGCGGCCGCCGGTCGGCCGGGCGGAGCCCAGCCCGAGCACCGCTGCCACGTCAGACCGGCAGGAGGCCTGGCGCGGCGCCGCTGCCCCGTTTCCGCGGCCGCGGGTCCCCGGGCCTGCCGGCCGGCGGACACCAAAAGAGAAAGACGACGGGGAGCCAGGGGGCGCGCGGCCGGGACCCGCGGAGAGAGGCACTCGCCAACCCCGAGGCGCACCGGCCAGGCCTCCCCGAGGCCGCCGCGGGCCCCCCCCCCCCCCCGCATTGCGGACACCGCTGTGGACAGCTCCCTCCCGGACCGCGCCGCACCTGTCCGCCCCCACGGCTCCCGGCCGGCTGCCCCCGGCGCCCGAGCGCGGATGGAGCCGCTCGCCCCAGCCCCTCCCCGCTCCCAAGACGCACCAGAAAAGGCCGCCATCTTCGCCGGGTCGCGCGCGGCTCCGCTCTCCCTCCCTCCCTCCCTCCGCACTGACACGCTTCGCAGTGGCAGCGCGCTTCCGGCCTGCGGTCTGCGGCTTTCCGAGTCCGGGCAGGACCCCAGTCCCGGGAGAACGGTTCCGGCCGAAGAAAAGGGCCGTCCGGGAGCGCGCTGCGCGTGGCCCAAGTGCAGCAAGACCTCCTCACCTTCCACCGGTAGCCAGGACCGGTGGTCGTCATTAGCCGTGCTAATGGTTACCGTTTACTTAGAGCGTGCCCTCGGTCATCAGGACCACTTTAACACACATGAGGAAACAGATGTTATATGATGAGGGGCGCCCGGTGGCCCAGGGTGATCTGAGGGTAAAACAGGGCCCTCTCTGCGGCCCGGTTCATCACCCCCAGCCTCTGATGATCAGCGGGGCTTTGTGGTGTGTGAAGGATGGAGGAGACGCACTGAGCTCATTGCCCAGAAAACCTACACTACGGAGTGCCTGTACCCAAGACATCCACTCGGTGCCTTTGATGGAAGGTCCCCAACCTCCCTGCCCCGGTGTTCCACGTGGTCCTGAGCATTCCCAGGTTATCTGACCGCCCTGCGGCTTTGACTCCTTTCTCTTTGCAGGGAGAGAAGAATGAGTGAGGGTTTAATGCTCCCCACACCTCCCTCAGGTAGTGTTAGTGCTTTTAGAGGAGGACAGGAAGAGTCAGGAAAGTTAAGGAACTCGTCTGAGGCCACACACAGCCGCTCAAGAGCCCGTGGGATCTGAGCGCCCTTTGCTTCAGGGCAGGTGCCTGCTGTACCACCGTTAGGCTGCCCCGGGATGACACGGAGGAAAGTGAACCCCTCGGGCAAGATGCGTGGATGGAGTTAGAGGTGCTGCTGCAGGACCCCCGCTTCCTGAGCAACCTGTGTAACCTGCACAAGTCTGGGCTTCGGGGCACTCACCTGTAAAACAGCCAGGAATAGTAGCACCTGCCTTACAGGGTTGTTAGGAGGATTCCATAAAACAGGTAAAGCACAGCGCGCGGTAAGGATTGGCAAGTATTAGTGTTACTGTTACATGTGCAGTGTTTGTTACATGTTACATGTTCAGGGTTTGCCTGAAGCTCCAAAAACCAAGGACAATACATTTGGCCCCAAGCTTCACACCTCCAGGGTTTTACATTTACATTATATTTACATTTACATTATATTCTATATCCGCACACGTTTTATATATAATTCTGCAAAAGATACCCCCGAGGGTTATGCAATGTAGCAATTCGGAATAGATGTCACATTCTAAAGACAGACAGGAGATCACCCATCACCCAGGACTTGCCTTTAGCCAATCCTTGCCTTAGCCAAGAAAGGATTGAAGGTATAAGAAAAAGAGATTTCTCTGAAGAGAGTTGCTGACATCCTATGGCATTTTTCCTCTCTCAAGACAGAAAGCGTTTTCCGGAGGACTAGTCAGAATTTTTGATCTCTGGGCTTTGGGAAGCATTAGACGTGCTGTGAGTAGCTGTGGCAGGCTGAGACAAAGGGAAAGACAAGGTTGCTGACAGAGCAGGTCACATTACCAACACCTGTGGGCGAACCCGTGTGACCTTTCTCCCAAGGGCTCGCTGGACCTGTGGGAACGGACTTGAAGTGGTCTTCAAAGGAAATGTGCTGCAGAGAGCTGCCTGGAGAAGCTAAGTGACACAGCAGGCAGGCTCCCAAAGAGCCCAGTTGAATTCATACCTTCTAAGCAGTGGAGAGATATCACCTACCTGCCTCCTGTGAGTTGTACCTGGAAGATACCAGCAAAAGAATCTCCAAGATAACCACAGAAAGTACACCCTTAGAGAATCAACCTTGCACATGACTGAACCAGAGAGGACCGGAATCAGATCACACAGCAGCAGACAGATAAAGGTAGGTATCTCCCCGACCCCACATGACTTTATCTCTTCCCAGACCCCAGAGAAAACAGCTAATAGGAGAGGGGAGAGCAGAGCCTGACCCCACACCCCACCCTACTGCCAACCCTGGGGAGGGAGGAAGCTACAATTTTGGTTCAAGTTGTGAATTTTGATCGTGACACTGGACTCAATAATTTAATTACAGAAGTGAGGCTGTCATTGGGATGGAAGAAAGCAGACAAGTTTTCATTATCTGAGAGTAACCAGAAAAGCTTCAGAAGATGCCAGAAGTTCTATCTAGATCAGGAAAAGAAATAGCCCGCAGAGAGGGTTTGAAGGGAATGAATGATGTTTTCAGCTTATGCCCTATCAAGTTTAGCTCTAACATACTACTTTGATAAATATCAGTGTGTGGGTGTGTGAGTGGGCAGGCGTGTGTGTGGTAATACCCTAAATAATGTGCACTGGGATAAAATGTGATTGACTGCCCACTTTGGCAAGTAAGGACAAGGCCAAGCAAAGAAGTGGCAGGCAACTCCTTCGCTAAACCAAGAGGCAGAGGATGGGTGCCTTCAGACCAGTATGCTCCTGGTCTACTCTTCCCAGAACAAGCTGATAACATGGAAGCCTCCTATCAGGGAAAGTCCTAGAAGCCCAGAAATCCAACCACTCCCTAGATCGGTGGGTGGGACGACAAGCACCACCAGGTGGCGCCAAACTGCAGCTAAGCCTGGTGAAGTTTGCACTGGTTTTAAAACTACCAGCTGGGGCTTCTCCTGGATATTTATTTCTGGAACCTCACATAGAACCCCACATCTTATACGCTGGGGTCTTTTGAACCCCACTAATCATGTTGTGGTGGAATTTTACTTCATGATCCAGGTACCCAGAAAGACTGCGCTGTATATATTCAAGTAAGCTGTGCTACGGTCCTTGCAGAACATATGGTTGATTTTGCAACTACTGAGACAGGCCTAGGAAAGAAACATGCCCTTCAGACACCAGGACAGTGGAAAGAGAAGGAGTCTAATGAAGGACTCTGTAGACTGGCCACCCAAAAGTCACACACAGTTCCCTTCCCTCTTGCTGTTCTCTATTACACAGACTGGGGAAAAGAAAAGAAAAGAAGAGGAGAGAAAAGAAAAGAAAAGAAAAGAAACCCATCACTTTTGCAGACTCCCTTGTAGAGAGAGATAGCCATGAGCCCTGGCTCTGCTTGGAGAAGTGTAAATGGAAGTTCCATGTAGGGACTCCTTAAAAGAGAAAGACCTAACTGGCATGGCTCTTCTTCCTTCGGGGACGTGGACGTGGTGCCTGGAAAGGTAGCAATGCGTCTTGAAGGTGAAAGCTTCCTGCTGTGGCTGTTGAAACAAAATAGGAGGCGACTGGGTCCTTGGTGATAATGACAATCCAAGTTGCCAGCCCGCCTCTGGCTACCTCTGGACCTCTTGCAGTTTGAGAATGCCTTATGTATTTAAGCCACTGATAATTCTCTCCTGCTTGAAATCCAACCCATTGCTAATAGGTACAGAAAAGAACGGAGACGCAAAATTCACCAGTATGGATTTAGTGTAATGCGTCATTCAGAAAAGTTTTTCAAGGGGCACCTGGGTGGCTCAGTGGGTTAAGCCTCTGCCTTCAGCTCAGGTCATGATCTCAGGGTCCTGGAATCGAGCCCCGCATCGGGCTCTCTGCTCAGTGGAGAGCATGCTTCCTCCTCTCTCTCTGGCTGCCTCTCTGCCTACCTGTGATCTCTGTCTGTCAAATAAATAAATAAAATCTTTAAAAAAAAAAGAAAGAAAACTTTTTCAAGTGATCTGGAATAGAGCAATAAGCAACCAGTTGTGGCTCTAAGGAGGAGGAGACATTTTGGCCTGGGGCATGAAGGCAGCATCAAAAACACTCCTTGAATACATGGTCATCTCCTCACAACCAAGAATAAGAATGAAATGTGTCCTATACAGTGGAGGAAGTGACCCTGAATCCAGCCCAGGAAATAGAAGTCCAGTCAGCTTCTTTACTTTGTCCTTTCGATTGACACCCAACCCCCTCCCCAGACCTCAATCTGGTTCCTGATAAAGATAAAGCAAACTGCCTAGTTCCTAAGGATCCAGCCCCCAAGAAGATGGAAGCAGTGGGGAGAAAAAGTCGTCTTCATGTGAAAGAAGTAGATCAGAAAATGTGATGTCTTCATGATGAAACCCAAGTCCTTCCCCTTATGATACAAAGCTACCCATCATTCCAGCCATGAAACCATAAGCTTCTGCCTCCTCAAATGCAGCCCTCCCATCCACAGGTTAGGAGAAGAGCGGGCTCTAGAGGACTTGGCTTTGGATCCTGAATCCTGCCTTCAGCATTCCTGATGTGGTCAACCTTCCATTAGGAAACCCCCTTCCCTTTGATATAGTTCAGGGTTGGTAAGGCTCCTGAATCCGCCATCCTTAGGATGGCTCACACCAGATCCTCCGCGCCTAGTGCCTACTTAGCGCCAGCTCATTACCTGGAGTCATTTCACCCTCCAGCGTATTAAATGCTGTAGGATTCCTTACCGACACCAGATTGCCTCCTGCTGCTATGTGTTTGCTTATGCTCCCTCCTCTCCCTAGCTAGCAAAACCTTTCTTTTTTAGTGTCGGTTACTTATTGCTATGTAATATCCTCTCCAAAACGAATCCAGCAGCCAATGTCTTTGTTCATGATTCTGTGAGCTGCCTTCAGCTGGCCTCTGGCTGGGCTGGGCGATCTGAGAAGACTTCACTGCTGTGTGGTACCACAGCACCCCCATACATGGTTTCCTCTCTCCGGAGGCCAGCTAGGACCTTCTCACAGCAAAACTTGTCCTGGGAAGACAGACTTCCTACATGGTAGCTGGGTTCCGAGAGGTTGTGTTCTAAAGATAGAAAGCAGACCATGCATATTTCTTAAATCAGCCTGGAAAGTAGTAACTGTCACTTTGGGCACATTCTGTTGATCAACACAAATCACACGGCCAGCGCAGATTCATAAATAGGGGAAATAGGCTCTGTCTTTTGAGGCGTGCTTGGTAAAGAGTTTACAGACATACAGAGGATAATCACTCCTGTCTTCAGGGCAAACTCCTGGTTGTTACTGAGATTCAGCTAAGCTAGTAGTGCCCAGCGGCAAATCCTTTTTGATGCCAGTCTCCAGCTAGTTTCCCCTGATATTTATTTCTCTTTTTCCTTATATTTCTGACTCTTGGCTGGATGTATGGCTTCCCAAAATAAGGACTCCCCAGCCTCCCTGGGACCTAGGTATGGCCATATGCCTGTGTTCTGGTCAATGGCATATACACAAAAGGGAACTTAAGGGAGGTGATACATTCTTCTTACTCTTCTTCCTTTCTGTTGGCCGGACTGTGGGTGTGATGTCCGGAGTTGGAGCAGCCATACTGACCTGAGAAGAGAGCCATATATTTAAGATGGCAGAACACAAAGAGAGTAGTAGCTCGAGTCCTTAATAAGGACTTAATAAGGTATCTCTTGCTACAAAAGAAGGTGCCCCACAATCCAGTGACTTAAAACAGTAACCATTTATTCTCACTCACAGTTTCTGTGGAACAGAAATTCAGGAGCCGCATGGCTGGGCACTTCCGCTGGGAGTCATTCCTGCTATTGTTGTCAGTCTGCGGGCGGGGATTGCAATCATCTGAGGCTGGGGAGAGAGGCTCAGTTTGTAAAGGTAGCTTTGCTCTCACGACTGTGTGGCCATTAACAGGAGGCTTCTGTTCTCCACATAGACCTCTTCCTTGGCTGCTTGCAATGTTCTTTTGGTATGGCTGCTCGTGTCCCCTGCCGAAACCCACTCCCTTACCCCCGGAGCAAGTGGTCTTAGAGAACAAGGTAGGGTGAGGATATCTTTCACGCGCTAGCCACCAAAATCACACAGTCACTTCTGCAGTATCTTCTTGGTCACAAAGGCGTAGTCACTGTGGAGACACAAAGAGGTGTGAGTGTCAGTAGATAAGGAGCATTTGGGGGCAGCCATCTTAGAGGCTGGCCACCACAACCCCTTGCTTTTCTAACAGACCCCTGATCTATTCAAGTAACAGGTGGTAATCCCTCAAAATCAGGAAACAATATATTCATAAGGCATCGTCTGGGACAAATCGGGTTCCTTCCAGACCCAGGCACTGTTGTCATTAAATTTGTTGATGTTAGCTTATCCTGTTTTTCTCCATTTGCCTGACTCAGAAAGCGGTTTGGAGAGAGGGAGGCTCACATTTAAACATCCTCTTTTTTTCCCTCTGAATTTCCTCCAGCTTCTAAGCTGAGCAACAATCATTGAATTTTATGCTTTTGTCAAAATAAGCTGTCAGAAACTGGTCCAGATCTAATAGAATGCAACATCATTCTCGCTGCCCCAGCATTCACCTTATGGTGCAGCGACCAGAGGGGGCCTGGCAAACACGCATAAATCCAGAGATCTATAATTCTCTATCCCCTGAAGAAGTAGCCATAAAGTCCATCACTCCAGATATATGGGGAGAGGGAGACAAAGGACAACCCGGATGAGTTTCAGGGGGACTGTAAAACAGAAAAAGAGATCTCACTAACTGTGTCGGTCTCATTATAAGCAAGCCAGGCAGGGACATGATTTATGGTTGGGTGCTGACTGGCCGGCAGGCATGAATGCCACTCTCTCTCCCATGCCCGCCATCTTGAGCGCTCATCAGCCCCTGTGAGCGATGCTGATGGCTCTGGGGAAGATGGTGCCACACGTGGGAGCCCGAGCAAGAGAACATGGCCTGGAGGTTATGGGTGCTTAAGAACAGACTGTGCACCAGAAAAATGCTCTGAATCCAGCTGCCCATGATCCGCCAGGACCCCTGAGTTCCATTACCCACGGAAGAGAGCCATTTTACATCTGCACACAGGCTTCAGGCTTGCTTTCTCAGCCTCCCTCCCAGTGTCCTTGCTTCCCTGCCCCTCCTCTCTGTTTATGAAACCGATCACAGGTTTTCTTATTAACAAGGTCTGTGGTTTTCATTTAAAGCTGGCTGAAACAAGACAACGTGCTATATTTATTTATTATTTTTTTAAAGACCAATAAGAAAGATGCCAAGAAGTCTTCAAAATGTCTGGGGAAAATAATCATGAATACGGAAATTTATACTACCTGGACATAGGTTCCTATGATATTGCTATAATAAGGCTGGGAATTCATGGAGGCTGCCTTAAGTAGAGCTCTGAATCGTGTTGTTCCAGGTACTTTGGCTGCATAACAAATTACCCCAAAATGTGGTGGCATAAAATACCCATTTATTATGCTCATAGATTTTGTGGGTGAGAAACCTGTGCAGAGCACAGCAGGAATGACTTACCTCTGTTCCTCAATACCTATCACTTCAACTGAAAGACTTGAGGACTAGGCACTGGAATCACTTGAAGGTTCCTTTACTCACATGACATAATTGATGCTTTCGTGTCATTAACACCCTGGCGGGGGCTGTTGGCCAGTTGTGGCCTCTCCATATGACTTGGACTCTCTCACAACATAATGGTTATATTCCAAAGGCAGCATCACAAGGACCAGGTCATCTTTAATGACCAAGCTTCTGAAGTCAAGTTGTATCCCCTCCTCTCTGTTCTATGAATTGAGGTATTTACAAAGATTTGTTCAGGTTCAAGGAGATTCTAGATACTACCCCTTGAAATGTGAGTGGCAACACTTCATTACAAGAAAAGCACGTGGGACAGAGTGTAAATTTGTGTGGCCACGTATTAGAGTTCTCCAGAGAACAGAACCAAAGGGATATAGACATATAGATAGAGATATAGAGATAGAGATAGAGATAGAGATAGCTATATAGAGAGAGACTTAAGAAATGAGCTCATGCAATTACAGAAGCTGGTAAGTTCAAAATCTACAGGATGGGTTATCAGACTGGAGAACCAGGAACGGCTGATAATGCAGTTCAGGTCTGAGGGCTGTCTGCTGGCAAAACCTCCTCTTCCTTGCCGCAGGTCAGCCTTATGTTCTGTCAAGGCCTTCCACTGATTGAATGAGGCCCAACTTTACCCAGACAATTTGATGATAAAATTAAGCACCACGAATCCACTCCTTGTCAACTCAGCCCCCATAGGTATCTTCTTAAACTACATGTAATCTCCGAACAAAGACCATGACAAGGTTACACTCCCAGCTAATATGATACAACTATCCTGTGCACAACTGAAAACTCACTAACCCTTTCCCCAGATGAGGATGCAAAGTCCTTGCACTCTTTTCAGTATCTTGTAATTTGAATACCATGATGTTAAGTTAACAAAACTTAAATACTGGGACATAAAATAAATCCATCTTATGTTATAGGATGAAGGGATAATAGAGGGGAGGAAATAAAGATATTTGCTTAGACTGTATATAACACACACACATTCATCACAAAATGGGGAAGAAATTCTCATGACAATTGCAGTCACATTTCTAAAGCTGGTCACATAGTCATAGCTGTTATTTACAACTCCCTTCTTCCCCTACCCACTCCACATTTCCCTGCCTGTACCTCATGCCATCACTGAGGCAATATCCTACTGGTTACATGGACAAGCCCTCTTCTCTGTGGGGGAGCTACACAAGGGCATTGGATAAAAGGAGGCTGGAGGGCGCCTGGGTGGCTCAGTGGGTTAAGCCGCTGCCTTCGGCTCAGGTCATGATCTCAGGTTCCTGGGATCGAGTCCCGCATCGGGCTCTCTGCTCAGCAGGGAGTCTGCTTCCCTCTCTCTCTCTCTCTGCCTGCCTCTCTGCCTACTTGTGAACTCTGTCTGTCAAATAAATAAATAAAATCTTTAAAAAAAAAAAAGGAGGCTGGAATTGTTGGAGGGCATTTTTGGAGATGAGCTCCTACACCTGAACATAACAAATATTTCTCCATTCTTCAGATATCAAGTTCAAATACTCAAACCCATACAAATAAGGCCACAGCAGTTGGATCTGGACTAGATTAGGGAGGACTATGTCTGTCAGATGAAGAAGATTGGTTTAATCTGGGAAGTCAGTGGTTCCCAACCCTCAGTGCGCATCAGAATTACCTGGACGGGTTGCTAAAATGCAGACATGGGGCTCTCCTCCCCAGAGTTTCAGGTTCTGGGGGTCTGGGGTTAGTAGACCTCTCATTGGCATCTCTCACAAATTCCCAGGTGCTGCTGCTGGTGGTGGTCGTGGTGGTGGTGGTCTGGGGACCACAGTTTAACAACCACTGTTTTGGGTGAAGCAGATTTAAAGCAATGAAGGCGGGGACATGATCAGATTTTCCTTTTCTATAACTCTTTCCGGTGGTCTTGTGAAGAATGTATTTGTAGATGCACAGGGGATCCCAGTAGCACACCAAAAAAGTAACGGAAACTTGAACCAGGACCATGAAAGAATGTCGGTCCGGAAGGGAGAGATAAGGGCAACATCGTTAAACTGGCCGAGCTGGATTTGCCTGGGGGCAGGGTGGCAGGGAGAGGAAGTGGGATACGCGAGAGAGGAAGGAAGGGATTGGTACTACTCCCAAGTTTCTGGAGGGGATAACTGGGTGAATGGTGTTAGTATCAATTGAGAAAAAAGATTAAAGGTGGGGCAGCAGGTTGGCAAATAAGTCTATTTCTTTGGGATGCTGCCGGTTGCCTCCCTTTGGAGCCTTTTCACTGGATCTCTCTCTCTCTCCAGTAGCATAGCCCAGGCTTCTTGGCAGCTCAGAAATCTAAGAGGGAGAAAACAGAAGCTACCAAGCCTTAAAGTCTAGGCTCGGATATAAGAGCAGTCACGTACAGACCCAATTCAGATTCAAGAGCAGGGGACATATGCGCTTCATGCATTCATTCAGGGGACTATATCCCCCCACGGAAGGACTGGAAGACTTGTGGGCCTTTGGCCTAGACCTCTCCTATTTATATAGGCTCTGATGGAAAATGGGCAGAATTCCATACTTGTTTCTCTCCCTCCTCATCCCACCCCCCAATTTTTATTTGAGAAATCTTACATAATAAATGGTAAGGCCAAACAAATATGTACTATGCCCTCACTGCTTGTTTAGAAGAAATTTTCCACCTGTACATTTATACTTAATCGATGAGGCCACTGATCTTTAAACCCAAGTAGATCAGAATTACTCTGGGGAGCTCTTTCAACTGCAGATTCCTCAATCTCGCCGTGAGGAATTTTGATTGCTCCCATTTGAAGTGGAGTTCAGAAATATGCATTTAAACACGTTTTGATGTATGCGGGCATCCATGGACCACATACGTAGAGAGATGATTTTAGAATTGATTTTTTTATTCGAGTTTACCTACTTGGTCATGTCAAGCTTTATTCTTAGATGTCTATTTTATTTATTTTATTTCATATCTTATTCTATTTTTAAAAAAATTTCTTTTCTCACTTCTTGAATTGTCAAAGATAGAACAAGCCAGACACTGGTTAAAGTGGTGAGGACAGGTTTTAGTCAGTAATACATTGTTGCATTAGGGAAGGAGGTCCAGAATGAACTAGGCTCAACTTTGATTTATACAGACTTGGCTGAACATTTTAAAAGGAAAATCAGAGACTAGGGAAGGGAACCAGTGGAAGGTTGAACAAAGTCAGGGAAGTGAAAAATTACAAAGGGTCGGTCCGTGTAAATGTATATTAGGCCACCTGTATCATTTAGTTGGCTATCAAGTTAGGATTCTGTCCTCACACAGACACTTCTGAGACAGAGGCCGTGTCCTTTCTGAGGATTACATTTCAAAAGGAAGCTTTCAGGTCCTTGAAAAAGACACTCCTGAGTTACAGTAGGTAATATATACATCTCAAAGGGATAGAAGAAAGAATTCACAATTGTAAACGTTTTAGGGAATGAGAATGGGTGGTCAGGGACCTATGCCAGGTGTTGGCTAGAACAAACAGTGGTAGCTCTTTCTAACAGGCACTTTGGGGAAGAGGGGACGCTGGGACCATCGTGGGAGGTATCTTGAGCTGTTAGAAACTTTTATTAGTGTTTAAGCCTTTAAATGGTGGGGGGAGGGGTGGACAAAATCATTTGTGCTGAGAATCTACATGTTTTAATGTAGACTCAGAGGAGGCACCTGGTTGGCTCAGTCTGAAGAGAGTGAAACTCGGGAGAACATCCAGAGTTTGGTCAAGGAGAGAATTTTTGTCAGAACAATGCCTTACTCTAGGTCTTCCCACTTTAGTGAGGAAACCAAGACACAGATAGATTAATTAATTTGTGCAAACCAATAGTAGAACTGGTCAGTAACAGCTGTGATTCAAATGGAAGTTTTTCAGAATCTAGAGTCTAGGCGCCACCTGTGTGGCTCAGTTGGTTAAGCAACTGCCTTCTGCTCAGGTCATGATCCCAGAGTCACGGGATAGAGTCCCATATCGGGCTCCCAGCTCCATGGGGAGTCTGCTTCTCCCTCTGACCTTCTCCCCTCTCATTCTCTCTCTCACTCTCTCTCTCTCAAATAAATAAATAAAATCTTAAAAAAAAAAAGAATCTAGAGTCTATGCCAGAGGCAGAGTAGACACTGGAAGGTTGTACAAGTCAAGATCCCCTGGGGTAGAAGAGATGCCGTACTACACATGTGTATTCACTACAAAGCTATTGAGTTTTATCTCCTAGGTTCAATGTCAATTCCAGATCAATTCCTAGCATATCAGTATATTTGACTTTAACATACTGTGTTCTTCTTCAGTGACCTAACTTTGGTAAAGATTTGTGTCTCGCCTCAAATGCCTTTAATTTTTCTTTTGGTTAATCCCTTTAGGATTTAATTAGGTTGGGAAGCTTCTTTTAAAATCATTAATCTCATGTCTGTATCAGGGTATAACAACTTAAACTTAAAAAACTTTGAGAGTTTAACACTGAGTATACATTTTTATCTAAAGAGAAACCTAAAATGATAAGGACTTCACCAGGAAATGGTTCGCTGCATGAGATTCCACTGAAGAGGTAACATCATTTAAATTGGAAGACATTAATAATTCTACCTCAAATGGTTCTTAATCCTTGGTGTTTAATTTAGCTTTGGAGAGTGTGTGTGATCCTATGTAATAGCTTCTAAAAAGTTAGTGCTTTGCTCTACCAAACACATTACTAATCCCTAATCGGCTTCATTGAATCTTTGTTCTGTTGGTTAATATTCCCAGTGTAGGTTTCCATTAGCAGTAACTCAAGGATAAACTGGACTTGACCATAATTCCAATACAACCATAGGAAAAAATACAGCTCAGACATGGGCTATCCAGAGAAATTTTCCTTGAGAAAATTACTATTTTATTGGAGAAAATAGATGACTTTTAAAAGTTGCAGTTTCTCCTTTAACCAGAAAAGGGTTAATCTACAACAGTGGGAACATAACCATGAATAATTCATGCAGTCAAGAAAAATGGATTCAGGGCCAACCTTCAAGCTGGGTTTGTGGAGATTAAAAAGCCATTGTTCCTGTCCACCAAAAAATTATGGTATTTTGGTTCTGTAGTTGCCATTTGAATTCTTGAATTATTGGTGTTTTTGGAGACCCCCTAGGTGTCTCCAGTCTGCGGACAGGAATGTAGTCATCATCGAAACGTGAAGCGCTGTCATGTCACTGGTCTTGCTTCTAGCTGGAAACAAAGGCCCCTCAGCCATTTGTAAACTCCCCTCCCAAATATTTCTGGGGAGCCCCAGAGGTGTCCTCTCCATGTTGGCAAGCAACACCGTTTCTTTTGGATGCTGACAGTTGCCTCCCTTTGGAGCCACTGTTGTGTTGCTGTCTGTGCTCTGTGCATCCCAGCTGCACGGCTGTTGGTGGCAAAGCTGGGGAGAATGCCTTCCCCCACCGTGTTTCCCTCTGCGAAGTTCAGGAGGTTCATTTCAGATAATTGGTCAGACAAGACATCCTGAGAGACTCTTACAAACACTGAGAGTGCTGGCTAGAATATAAAAGCAGAAACACAGCTTTAAAATGAGTGGATGAGTTTGTGAGAAGGAAAAGAACCTCCGAGTCCTGACAACAGCCAGGAGAATTCCCAGAAGTAGTGACGTCACCAGCAGCCTCAGGGATGAGTTTTGGCTTCAGGGCTGGTGATGGAGGTGTGGTGGGATGGAGAGGCTGCGTCAAGGCCTCAGACTTGGGATAGGAAGGGGAGTTGGAGCACCGATCAACCTACAAAAAATTAGGATCCATGATGAGCGACCCTATTAACATAAAGTCTCCTAAAACAGAGACAGACAGCAAATAAACTTGTCTGCTCAGCCTGGAATCTGAGTGGCTACAAAACTCTCCTTTGAGAATTTGTGGCCACGGCCTGCCTGAATTTACAGAATTTGTAACATCTGAAATAATTTAGAGTCTTAATTTAAAGGGGATCCAATGGGGCGCCTGGGTGGCTCAGTGGGTTAAGCCTCTGCCTTCGGCTCAGGTCATGATCCCAGGGTCCTGGGATAGAGCCCCACATCGGGCTCTCTGCTCAGCAGGGAGCCTGCTTCCTCCTCTCTCTCTGCCTGCCTTTCTGCCTGCTTGTGATCTCTATCTGTCAAATAAATAAATAAAATCTTTAAAAAAATAAAATAAAATAAAATAAAAAAATAAAGGGGATCCAAGACTCATGAGTGCCTTGCAAAATTGAAGGCAAGTCTTCCCAGGGGAAGGCACCATCCAAGCCAGGCCTCTAAACTCCCAGAATGGATTCCAACTCACAGTTATCAACACATGCACACACAGTGCACAAAGAAACAAGTCACCATGAGCAAGAGTCAGCAGGAAATTTAAGAAAGGCCTTTGAAGACTTTAGGTATTGGAAATATCAGGTAGAGAATACAAATTATATTTGATGTATTTCTAAAAGTAGGAATGGAAACATAAGAAGCAACAAACTAACAAAATGACTAGCATACTTGATTAAAGAAAAAATAAAGGACTTCCAGAAGTAAAATATCTATAATAATTGATATTAAAAACCTGGCGGGAAAATTACACATAGATTAGCCTGAAAAGTGAGCCAGAGGGAACTGGAAAAGAGAACTGAAGAACTTATCCTGAATGTAGAGCAGAAACACAAAGAAATGCAGGGTATGGGAGGGAGGCTCTGGCTAAAGGGGCTATGACGTCCCTCTTGGCTCTAAGGACAATGGTGCACAGGCAACCTTTGAAGATGTAGTGACTGAGAATTTCCAGTAAGTGGTTCAAACAATTGAAAGGAGCAGGGAAGAAATCCCAAACTTCTGAAACCACTCTTAATAAACCAAGGTGAGACAGGCAGGGAGTATGCTGGATGTGCTTGCCGTATGTGAGGACACACACGTGTATGTGTATGTGTGTCTGTGGGCTCCCATGTGTGCGTGAGTGATGTTAGCTTCATGATTATTGTACCACCTTACTCCAGTGGCAGGATTTTCTCTTTACATTGGTCTATATTTGTGCATTTATTCTTTCCCTGCCTCAAATTGATAGTTTAAAAATTTCCGTTATTCCATTCCATCCTCTGGTTTGAAAGACGTATGTCTTCTTTCTTCCTTTTGAAGGAAATATATAATAACAGTAGGTTTTCCTATTGAAATCTGGAGTTATTTAATATCAAATCCTGCTCCCAAATATATAATAACAGTATGAAAGGATTTTACACTGAACACTCGTGCACCCAGCCCTCAGATTCTATCGTTAGTATTTTCTACTCTTGTTTTATCACATCTTTCCATGTATTCATCCTCAATCCATCCATTAATTCATCTTATTTTTGATGCTTTCAAGTATATTACAGATCATCTACCTTTGTTTTTAAACCAAATGAAACAGAATGGCCAGTCACTTGTAAGTCAGTATTGACTAATTTGCCAAGGTAAATGAATTTATCTAAATTAAATACATTCACTTTTTCTTTCCTTTTTTTTTTTTTTAACCAATTGATTTGCTTGCTCTCACACTTGCTGCCTGTGCTACATGTGGGTCTGGTAAGGCCTATTGCCCAGCTGGTTGTTCCATATGATTTGTGAGTGAGGAAATGGGGGGGAGGGGGGAAGTAATGGCCTATATGAATTGTGCAGCAAATTAGAGGAAAGGAGCTTTAAGTAAGGGGCTAGAGGTTTTTTCTTAGGTAATACCATGCATGAGCTTTATGATGTCTATTTGGCTGCCAAGAGATTTATAGAATTGACTGGGGTTCTCCAGGCTTTCTGGAGGAAATAGAATGTTGAAAGTTGCTCTGAATATTATTTTATCATTACGACTAACATTCTCTTCGTAAAGAGCTAGTTTACCATTCAATCAAGTACAAATGTATGACACTTGTAACAGGTAGCATTTAAATGCCCAAATTCAGGGCTCCTGGTGGCTCAGTTATTTAAGTGTCTGCCTTTGACTCAGGTCATGATCTCGGGAGTCCTGGAATGGAGTCCCTCTTGGGATTGGGCTCCCTGCTCTGTGGGAAGTCTACCTCTTCCTCTGCCCTACCATCACCTCCCATGTGTGTGCACGCTTTCTTTCCCTCTCAAATAAATTAATAAAATCTTTTTAAAAAATGTCCAAATTCAATTTTATTATGCAATTTCAAACTAAAAATGGAAGCAACTTCATATGATGCATTAATCTCTTTAAGTCTTTAATATGCAGAAGCATAATGGGTTAAATGCTGAATCATTAATGGCTTTTGGATTAATAGGCTTTTTAGCTGATACAAGCTAAAACACAGAGCTCCTACAAAATGAACCTATCAGTTAATGATGGCTCTACATGGAAGAATTAATAGGGAAAAAACAATTCCTTTATGTAAGGTAGTGTTAAGTAAATTTTGTTTGGTTCTAAGGTAGAAATGTCTATTTCTATTTCAGCAAAGTGAAGGAGAATTACATTTTAGTTCCTCTGAGGTGTAATGATATGATGTGAAGGATAGGAAGAAATGAAACATTTTATCTTTTTCCTTCCCCTCATCCAAGGCTTATAAAAACATCAAATCACTTCTCTTTAAAATGCCTATTTTGGAATTGTCTCAATTTTTATTTCAGTCTTATTTCTTTAAGCCGCTCACAGAGTTACTATTTGTGTTGGTAATGTGGAAAACAAATTTTTCTTTCGAGAAATAACTTATTCATGACTTAAATTGTATTTTATTATTTTTTAAAAGATTTTATTGATTTATTTGACAGAGCGAGAGAGAGCAGGAGAGCACAAGCAAGTGGGGAGTGGCAGGCGGAGAGTGAGGGAGAAGCAGACTCCCCACTGAGCAGGGAGCCAGATTCAAGACTGAATCCCAAGACCCTTGGGATCTTGACCTGAGCTGAAGGCAGATGCTTAACCGATGTGCCCAGACTTAAACTACCTTTAAACCAGGCCTGGACTCTCAGCTAAATTAAGAATTTGTTGGATGACCACGGTAATATGTGGCAACCAAACTCTCATATATAATATCCTTAATATCTACCTCCCCCCCCCCCCGACAGAACACGTTGACAATTCTCCCACTCCACGTGTTGGTTGTCATCCAGAACAGTTCATTTCCACTTTCAACCATCTAAGCGCTCCATCTGTCTTCTCAGTGACATGCTATGATGTGAAGAAAAGATCAGAGGATCAAGACTTGAGGAAATGTGTTTGAATTTTGGCTCTGTTGTGATCTGGCATTGCCCCAAGCTTCAGTCTTCCATGAGGACGTAAGAGTTTTGTAAGCCATGGTTACTATCAATGTATTGATGTAATAATACCATTTATGTTTTATTAATACTAATTCGAATGTGTCAGAAGCAACATTGCAGAGATCCATACCCTAAATAAGGATTCTAAATGAGGGAAATTTGCAAAGTCTATTGTAGGAATGTTGACAGAGGAGTGGTTTGAATGCATTGACATTCAACTCAAATTAGCCTCAGGTGAACTCCCTGGGTCACGAACGAAGGACGAAGATGTCACTTATCTCACACCTGTTAATACCAAATGAGGTCTTTATCTCTTCTCTGGTTTTTTGTTTGGTTGGTTGGTTTTGTTTTCCTTCTCATTGGCTTCATTCTCTTTCCCTGCAGAGAAGGTTCTGTACACGGTGAGTAAGAGGGCTGCTAAAACTCCCAATTTGTCTTTTTTAAACCATGTGATCTGAAAAGGAACAATGCTTTTCCTCCACTTCCACTGTAAAGTCAATCAGTCCAGGCCAGGGAAGAATTCTCTGCCCAGTGCTAGAGGTCAGGGGAATGGGGCTTTCTGAGTGGAGAGGCTTGGATCAAGGAGGCAGAGTGAAGGGAGAGTGAGGGAAACAGTTTCTCCGAAAACTAATGGCCTGGGCAGGCAAGGATGGTCGCTGTCACTCCGTCCATCACCCTTAGAGAATCAGGAAGAGTCTTGCTGTCTTTATGAAATACCCATGCCTTCTTCACAGTGTCGCCACTCTCTGGTTCTAGTTTAGTGTGCCCATCATATCAGCTTGCCCAAGAGAGTCCTGTTTCATGCCTGTTTTCCTAGGTGAATTATTAAAATCACTCCTTTTCATTCTCAAAGTGTCTCAGTTTGGACAGTTAATCATATAGTTACTGAAAATAAGACCCATTAGCGACTTGACTGAGTCCTTGCCCCCCCCATCTGTCTTAAATCATCCTGACCCTTAAACTCAGCTGAATTTTGATTTGAAATTGATCTCTTCTCTGTAGATCTCCTCTGTGGAAGGTCTGATGCTGTAGATTTGGACCTCTTCTCAGGATCTCTTTATTCTTCCCACCTTCTTCCCTTTTAGTGGGCACCTCACCTTCTTCTTTTTCCAAGAAATATTCCAGAGTTTAAGTAGTGGCGAAGAGGGCTTCCTAACCTGCTTATCCATCTGCTCAGAGCATGTCTGGGGGTAGAATTTTCCTTCCAGAAATTGCTCCAATTTAAACGTGCAGTCATGTGGTGTGGTTTCAGCCCATGCTTGCTGTTTCTTTAGACCGGGAGCTCCCATGGATCAGTCAGGCGTGGCCTTAGGTCTCCTGTTCTGCTGTATAGACTATGGCAAGTGGGGCTGCGTGAGGACAGATAAAGCAATTTACAGTGTGATGATGCTAAAAGAAAACCATTTTCTTGGTGGTATGTTTGCACCTGTCCCCTTCACATACCGAGCTGTGTCAGCTTGGCCAATTACCTCCTGGCTGTTTGGGCGCTGATCCGCTGAAGGCGGTGAAGGGCATGGAGGAAGCAGAGAGCAATCTCAGTCTCTGTCCCAGACTCTTGGATGAGCTGGGGAGGAGAGGAGAGCCGAGGAGACTTGGTGTGCAGGACGGGGTGAAGGCAGGACCAAGGAGGACTTGCAGCTCCAGGGGCCACCTTCCCTGTGTATTTCCACTGAATGGCATTCCTGCCTCTTAATGCTCTACCTCATGCCACATCTGCGTGCACATGTCTGGGGTCCGCGGTTGAGAATCTGATCAAAAAACACCACTGCTCTGAAGAGAAGTACTTTGGGGGAAACAAAGTTTGAAAAAGGTTCTGGGGGAAGTTTTTCATTTATTCAACAAATACATATATATCTTGTCCTGTGCTCTGTGCCAAATTCTGGTGTATATTCTGGGGATATAGTAGCAAGGTATATGGCATTTGTGAGATAGAAGGAAAATACAGCTATGGGTCTTTCCCCCTGGTTCCTGGCAGAGCTCCTAACATCCTTGTATTCCTTAAGGGATAATACTAGGTGTATCTCTTGTTCCAATATTTGTCTTCGACCACATGCCTGACCCAGGGCTTCTAAAACCTTTGTAAACTCCTAAGTGATAACAGCACTAGGAGTGTCTTGTTTTAGCAAAGCGACTCTGAGTGGGCTTCTAGATGACTCTTTAATGGCAGCAGGTCACCAGACAGGCCAAGCCATGATTAGAAGCTTGGACTTTTCTGCCCCTTTCTCCGGAGGGAGGAGAGGAGTTGGAAATGGAATTAATCATTGATCATGCTTAAGTGAGGAAGCCTGTATAAAATTTTCAACAGTCGGGGTGGGGGGAGGGGTTGGAGAGCTTCCCGGCTGGTGAATACAACCACAAGAGGGGGTGACACTCCCCAGCTGCACAGGACCATAAGTTCTTGCACTTGGAACCCTCCCAGACCTTGCCTTATGTACCTCTTCATCTGGCTTTCATCTGTATCCTTTATCATATTCCTTAATAACCTGGTAGACCTGTGTTTTCCTGAGTTCTGTGAGCTGCTCTAGCAAATTAATCGAACCCGAGAAGAGGGGTCTTTGGAATCTGACCTGTAGCTGGTAGTCAGAGGCACAGGTGATAAGGTGCTCCCGTGGCCCGTGTTGTTAGCACGCACTGCTTACACAGAAGCACCTGGGCTTTCCACTGGCATCTGAAGTGTATGGGAGTGTGCATGTGTGTGGAGGCAGTGTTGTGCGACTGAGCCCGAACCTGTGGTATCTGATCCCATCTCTGGAAGAGAGGGTCGAACTCTTGGGACATTCCGCTGGTGTCTGAGAATTACTTGATGGTGTGGGGGAAAACCTCCACACATTTGGTAACCAGAACTGTCAGAAGTGTTTGGTGTATCACTACATTTGTATATTTAGGGCAAATACCCAGTAGTGTGATTGCTGGGTCGTAGTGTAGCTCTATTTTCAACTTTTTGAGGAACCTCCATGCTGTTTTCCAGAGTGGCTGCACCAGCTTGCATTTGGAAGGGGCATGTGCACCTGAATGTTTATAGCAGCAATGCCCACAATAGCCAAAGCATGGAAAGAACCTAGATGTCCATCAACAGACGAATGGATAAAGAAGATGTGGTATGTATTAGTATACACACACACACACACACACACACACACACACACACCACGGAATAATATGCAGCCATCAAAAACCCCTGAAATCTTGCCATTTACAAGGATGTGGATAGAACTAGAGGGTGATATGCTAAGCAAAATAAGTCAGTTAGAGAAAGACAATTATCATATGATCTCTCTGATATGAGGAATTTGAGAGGCAGGGCAGGGGGTTGTTGGGGAAGGGAGGGAAAAATATGAAACAAGATGGGACTGGGGAGGGAGACAAACCATAAGAGACTCTTAATCTCAGGAAAAAACTGAGGGTTGCTGGAGTGGAGGAAGTTGGGAGGGATGGGGTGGCTGGGTGATGGACATTGGGGAGGGTATGGGCTATGATGAGTGCTGTGAATTGTGTAAGACTGATGCCCCGAAGCAAATAATACACTATATGTTAATAATAATAAAGTGTTTGGTGTAGGTAGGAGGTTCATAGGAAAAAAACATGTAGTAGGGAAGAACTGGATTTTCCCTACACAGGGAAAAAGCTGATTTTTTTTTTTTTTTCTATTTCAGCAGTGGTATGTATATGGTAGTGCACTCTGTCCTGGTGGAGCCTACATTTTAGTGAATGGGGACAGACAATACAAAAATGGAATGAAACATACATTATATAGTGTTTTGGTGATAAATGTTATAGGAGAAAAACAGAAGGTAAGGGGGGATCTGGAGTTCAGGGAAGGTGGTTACAAATTTAGAAATAAGCAGTCAGGGTAGGCTTCCAGAGAGAAGGTGACATTTGAACAAAAACTTGGAAATGAGAGAGAGAGACAAATACCTAATAGAAAACCTTCCAAACAGAGGGAACAACCCTTGCAAAGTCCCTGAAGGGAAGTGTGTTTGCTGTGTTCCCAAACAGCAAGGTCAGTGTGGCCGAAGGTGGTGGGTGGAGCGGTGAGAAGCAGGAGTGAGGTGGGAGAGTAAGGGGAGTGGGCAGGTGATCTAGGGCAGGCTTTGAGGTCATTTAACTTTGCAAGAAATGGGATCCCTAGGCTTCCCAGCTGAGGTTTTTAATTGCATTACTGCCGAATGCATCTTAAGGGATATTATGCAATATAATTCCTGCAAGAAATCTTCAGTATTTGTGTTTCTTTTGAATGTGACACAGTGCTAATTTCTTGTACACTGTATATTCATTAGGGTTACACAGAGGCACTTGTTAAATGAATAAATGAACAAATGAGGCTGGCAGTTTAGTTCCAAGTAGGTCCTCAATGTGTTATTTCAAGTTTATTGCTTCCATACCCTTTTCCCACTTGGGTTATATTCAGCTGCCTGCTCTTTCAACTATGCATTTTTCTGCCTGTCTTTGTTCACCCAATTTCCCCTTACTTGAGATGCTCTCCCGAACCTTCTCAGCTTGATTCAAATTCTACTTACAGACCAAAGACAAGCTCCACTCCTCCAGAAAGCTGGCCCAGACTCTGTGACCTTTGTTGCTTTTTCTGAGCTCCTATGGCATCGTTCCTCTGACACCTTTCATTGGCTTAATCTGTTGCGTTGCATCATTTTTGCTACTTATTTAAAAACCACTGTTAGCACTCTTTGTATTTGGCCACAGATAGGCAAATGAATGCTAACATCTTAGATACTTGTACCATTGCTCTTTTGGAGAAGCTGTCTGGATAGGAGCGGTTCAGACATGTTCATCTCACGCAGATTGGTAAACAAGGGGTGCCCGGGGACCCGGACCTAAGTCGTATCCCTGACAAGCAATAGTCACTATTTCCTGCTCTTAAAAGGGTTAATCCAGTAGTTCCTTTCCACGCCCAGTTAACCACACCTCCTTCCCGTGAATCAAAAGCGACAGCGGCCTGGGAAGTTTGTCCCTTGCGAGATGCCGTAGTGTCCCCGCTTCGGTTGCTCCATTCCCGGGCGAACATGGCGGCCTCCGAGACGGCGCCGGCTGTGAATCCAGCCGCTGCGGAGGGAGAGGAGGAGACGATTCTCTATGACTTGTTGGTCAACACCGAGTGGCCCTCGGAGACAGAAGTGCAGGTGAACCAGGCCCCTCCAGAGCTGCGGCCAGCCTGGCGCGGGCGCTGTCCGGGGAGAGCCACGTAGCAGAGCCACGTAGGGTAGTGGAGCCGGGTGGGAGGGGGAGCAGGGCTCCGCCGCTTGTGCTGTCGCCGTGGCAACGGCGCCGCGAGCTAACGGGGATCTGGGTGCCCTAAAGCGGAAGGTACCCGAGAGCCCCCCTGGGCTTCCGAATTTGGTCGTCGGGGCAAAACCGCGGGCTCTGGGGCACGAACCTTCCCATTCGGGATCTCAGTTTCGCTTCTCCTCAGTTTGGAGGGGAGGCACAAGGTTGGACTCCAGGGTCCTCCTGTTGCCTGGATTCTCGGGGGTCCTTTCCGGGAGGCGGCGAGGCAAGAGCTGACCGGGGCTGAGCTCTCTGCAGCGGGAGAACTTTCCATGACCCTACAGTCCACTCAGCATCTGGAGGGCCGCCGCGGAGTGCGGCATCAGACCTTTACCCCTCCTTGGTGCTGAATTGCACCCATTCCTGTGCATTTCAGTAAACAAGCATTTAAAGTGCCAGTGTGTCCGTCCGTGTCTCAGATAATTTACGTGTGTGTCCGTCCACGTCCCAGATACTGTGTCGGGCGGTGGGCATGGAAAGGTGAATAACTTTTGGTAGCGTCTGCAGTCTAGATGGGAGACCATCCAGTGAACCCTTTTTGCTACTTAGTGTAATTGCGCTGTGATAGTGGTTTGAACAAAGCGACAGAGAAGAGTGAGGAGCTGCTGACCTGGCGTTGGGTTCCGCCCTGAAGAAAGGGTTCAAGGGGTTCGTAACCTTAACTGGACCTTGGGGTTTTCAGTTGTTGCACAGAGAGGGGACTCCCAGCATAAGGTGACCAGTAGGAACCAGGAATCCACATTTATTCAACGTATGTACTGAGCGCCTGTCATTGTTTTAGACTCCGAGGATGCAACAAGATTCAGAAGGACTTTTATTAAAGATCAAGGAGTCCTGACCTATGGACTCTTTATTACAACACTTTTCCTGTTTCTTTACCAGAGAAACTGCTCATTCTCCGATCTATAAAATTTGTAGTTTTTCTTTAACCTCCTTTCCATTGCAGTTCTCTGCTTGTCTTGAATAGTGTATTTTTTTTTTTTTAGGCTGTACATACTGTTTTTCAAGTTTTTACTTAGTTTCTGTTGGTCTTGAACAATGAATATTGTAGGGTATGTAGTTAGGATGTTGTATGTTGCTGCTGCTATTGGTGGAAAAAGATTGCATATTCACTCCTTAGCACCCATTGGTTCTTTACTGGAACGTTGCAGAATGCTTCACATGATAAATCGATTAAAAAAAGCACAGCATCAACTTACATTGAAATGTCATAGCACTTTTTTTTGGGTTTGGTTTTGTTCTGGTTCGATTGATTTCACATATCCCTCTTCAAGCTCTTGGAGGACAATTACATCTGTTTCATCTTTATAACCCTCCCTAGGACCAAACTGTGTATTACTGATCAGTGGATAATCAATTCATGTTAGTGGAGTGAAATATCTTTTCTGTGCTTTTTGGTTGTATCTGACTGCACTTCCAGTATGTCCGTGTTCCTCTCTTAACAGGCACATTAGTACATCGTATTCATTATTTGTAGTGCCTGCTATTGTTTAGTTTAGTGTTTAGTCTGTACTTGGGAACTATTTAGTATACCACTTGTGTATCAGTGTGCGTGTTGGTAGCCTTTTCTCTGTGGATATACAACAAATACTCAAATTTGCCTGCAGGTACGAGTTTATTAATCCACATGAGCACTTCTCCTGCAAGCAAAGATTACTTTAGGCCTCTCTAACCCACCCAAGTAGACTGCTGAACTGACAACCAACATGGTCTTTGCCCTTGACGACTTCTGTCTCTGGACTGGTGTTTTGATATTTGGTGTTTGAGTTTCCACCTTCAATCCTTGTCCTCCCCTCAAAATTTGTTGGGACAAATGCCTATAACTCTACCATGCTTACTTTTGCTGTCACGGTTTTCAGTCCTTCTTTTACTTCTTTTGTTTCTGAATAGTGGTTTTTAAATATTGGTAACTTGTACCCTGCACTGCATATTAGCAAAGAAAACGTAACCTTACGTATTGTGTAAGTATTCCTAGAAAATTCTCAAATGTAAATTCTTTTTCCCCATTGCAGTCTAGAGGCAACCGAAAACATGGTGCATCCTTTATCATCACAAAAGCGATTAGAGGTAAATACAGCTTATTTTTCTCTCTATAATGATAGATAATTTTTTCATTTCATTTATAACTTTACTGTTTTTGAAACTTTAGGAAATTTATTTACTTACTTTTAAAAAGATTTTTATTTATTTGTCAGAACACAAGCAGGGGGTAGCAGCAGGTAGAGGCAGAAGCAGGCTCCCCGCTGAGCAAGGAGCCTGATGCGGGACTATATCCCAGGACCTTGGGATCATGACCTCCGCCAAAGGCAAGCACTTAACTGAGCCACACAGGTGTCTCAAAAACTTTAGGAATTTTAAAGCGTTCTTTTAGACTTATAACGCCAGATAAAAGTGAATAGCATACATGTTACCTGAGTTTAATTTTATACATATACATATATATGTATGTATTTTGACTATATATGATATGTGGATATATACGTGCATATAAGTGTATGTATACGCACACATTTTTAATCCAGCTTAGAGCTAAAGTATGGCTTAAGGTTAACTATTATGGATGTGTTCTAGAAGAGCTGAAGAAAATCAAACCCAGTGTCTCAGAGTCTGGACACAGAAAGTGACAAGCTGTTTTAAGTGGTTTACATGATGTTCCAGCAACATCTGGTTAGAGTTATTCAGATTAAAATTTTGATTAACCAGAGCATTCGTGTAACTCCTGACAGACTTTGCATATGAGCTCAGGGTATCTGAGAAAGACTTGAGCACTGGTTGCATTAAGTTGATGCCAGGAGAACTTTATTTATATTTATTGATCTAATCCTTTATTAGATCAACAAGGTAGGTGCTATTAGGACTTCATGTTTTTAGATGAGGAAACTTGCCCAAGGTCACTCATTTGGAATTTGACTGCATTGTTTTTCTGGCTCCAAAGCTCATCCTTGTAATAACTGATGAATTTGAACTACTTACACAGAGCAGATTCAGTTTCAAAGGAGCTAAGTACTTGAAATTAACTCTAATTTTATCTTCTATTATAAGGACTAGCATATTCAGTTCTCATTGTGATGAATGTTTTAAAATTTTGGTAATTAAGAAAATGTACATAAGTAATAAAATTCATATAGAGAAATTCAGAGGCTATGGATAACCACAAATTCAGATAAATAATTTCTCATTTTGCCACCTGGAGGGAGTGTCTTACCCTTCATTCTTTTTTTTTTATTGCTCTACACCTACATATTCACATTCCCATATACATTTTAAATGAGATCATATAAAACATTATTTGTCAATAGTGTAGTTAATCTTAAAAGCAAACTGTCAGTTATCAGCAAAATTCCTCTTTATTCAGGAATAACAGAATTGCCATTCAGGACAAACAAGTTATAGTAAAACTATAGCTTAGTCCAACAAACAGAGGAGAAGAACATTATTTTCTGGAAGAGGAGGAAGTTGGGAGGGGTTGTTTTGAATGAAGGTCGAGTGGAAAAAAGCTTTCAGGGTGATGATGGTTTCTTATCCCCTGAGTTGCAGGGGGAGTCTGTTTCTTGCAGGCGGTGTGATAGTGCATTGGTACAGGTACATGTCTTCCTTCTTGGGGCCTGTAACTGATGATACTTTCCTCTTGATTCTCCTGTTGAGGCCTGACACTCCTTCCTATAATCGATGTTGAAAGGTCCTGCTCCCCCTTCTAGCCTCCTGACTCAAGTGAGATGTCCCCTTATTTTCAGTGTGTTAGAGATTTTGTTTCCCCTGGACTTCTGCATTTTAAGTGTTATTATTTTTTTTTTTAAATCTTTGCTGTAAAGTACAAAATAATATCTTAATTTGTATACAAATATTTTGGTTTTAAGAGGTGATTACTATGACTTCTACTCCTTGGTTTTGTTAAAGCCTCTTTGGTGACATTTAACATCTCAAACCACATTTCCCACATTTCCTTTTTGTACTGTTAGGAAATAACTTGAAAGTTTCGAGTAACACATACTTGGGACTTAATATGCAGAAATGTCTGATGTTATAAAAGTTACACTGTATATTAGATTATATTCCTTTATTTTAAGAATTTTGTTCTCTATATTTTGTAATGACTCACTCTGCAGTATATTTTAGACTTATCGCTGAAGCTAATTTGAAAGCGATTCCTAGACAATAGCTGATTCATATTTGGTTTTGTTATTTTTATTACAGATCATTTATTATTTTTACGCCAATACATCTGGTACAGGTAAGTGTCTCTTCCGAATGTCAAATACAAATATTATCCTACTTATGACTTAAGTTTTCAGAATTGAAACTTCAGGTTGTGATCCAGATGCTGACATTCCGGTGAATGAAGTAAACCTTTTCAAATAGTTGCTACACTGACAAGATATCTCAGTTGACTTCGGGTAATTTTTGTTCTTTAGTCATTAGTCAGAATATCTCTGGAGGACTTCTGGTTTCTCTGGTGAGTGTTGTCAGCCTTATCTTGAATGCCCACATGATGGGTCTGGAGCTTGGGGATCTTTTTATTTTATTTTATTATTTTTTTTAAAGATTTTATTTATTTATTTGACAGAGAAAGATCCCAAGTAGGCAGAGAGGCAGGCAGAGAGAGAGAGAGAAGCAGGCTCCCCTCTAAGCAAAGAGCCCGATGCTGGGCTCGATCCCAGGACCCTGAGATCATGATCTGAGCCAAAGGCAGAGGCTTAACCCACTGAGCCACCCAGGTGCCCTGTTGGGGATCTTTTTAAACACAAGTTTGTTCTTATTGTAATAACAGTTCTTGTGGTCAATATTCAGTCTCTGAGCATCAGGGAAGGTTCTTTGTGTTTCAGTTCTTGGATACTTTTTCATTCTTTTGAGTGTTAAGTCTTTTTAGGCATGATGTGAGTGTTCAACCTTCAAAGGAGGAAAGAAGTGATTGTTTTGACAAATGATACAGTTGTGCTTTTAGACAGGTGTATAGGAATTGTTTCATAGATGTTTTTAACACAGATTGTTTAAGAATATCTAATCTTGGGGCTCCTGGGTGGCTCAGTGGGTTATAGCCTCTGCCTTCAGCTCGGGTCATGATCCCAGGGTCCTGGGATCAAGCCCCACATCTGGCTCTCTGCTCAGCAGGGAGCCTGCTTCCTCCGCTCTCTCTACCTGTCTCTCTGCCTACTTGTGATCTCTGTCAAATAAATAAAATCTTTAAAAAAAAAAAAAAAAGAATATCTAATCTTAAAAGCTTCAGAGATAATAAAGTTTTATAAAAGCAACCTTTGGCTCTTCTCTAGATTAGCTCTGATTTTTTTTTCATCTGCTGTGTGTGTGTGTGTGTGTGTGTGTGTGTGTGTATGTGTGTGTGTGTGTGTGTGTAAATTAAATTTCTTATTGAATTTTATCTTCTTTTGGAGGTGTGTGTCCAGTATGATAGGGTAAAGAGTTAAGAGGTGCTGGAGGGGCAGGGATGGGGAGGAATATTTGAGAGGTGGGCTGTTTTTCCTGAGCTCACTGGGTGGTCTAGCTTGCTAGTCCTGAACATCTTATAAGGGGAAGTATGGGCAGAAAATAATGTCAGTATACCCCAATGCACCATGAAGTGATTATTTAATCTTCTACATGATATATGACTTTCATAAGTAACCTAAAGTTAACTGAGAAAAGTTCAGCTTTTGCTCTTGAGTTTATAGTAAAGAAACCTAAAGGTTTTGGGGGCAATATTTGCTTCAGGTGGTTTTATCTTTTAAAGTTTTTTTTTTTCTTTTAATTGTGAATTATTATAAACAGACGGAGAACTATAGATGCTATAAGTCTAAACAAGTTTATTATAGTGTTATCTGCATGGGAATTAGGCAGTTGTTGCTGTTTTGTTCAGAGAGCCTTTCCCTCTTTTTATGCGAACTGTTACAACTCTTTGCCCCCCTCCCCTACTTCCCCTCTAGAGGAAATTGTCATCCTCAAGTTGATGGTATCATTCACATGCATGTTTCATATCTTTGTTATAACAGTCCTGTAACTGCCGTGGTATAAAATATTTTGTGTTTCAGACATGAATGTAAATATGCTGAAAGTCTATTACTGATACTTTTATCCTACTTTTTTGTTTTCTAATTGCCATAGTGTTTTTCCCTTTTTTCCCCACCAGCTTGTTTTCTTTATTCTTCTTTTCCATCTATTTTCTTGATTTCCTCCTGTGTTACTCTTGATTTGTTGTATCTGCCCATGCATTGACGGTGAATCCTTTCCTCCCGTCTTTTGTGAGTGATGTTATTGTGAGCTTATGCATGGCGATTCTCACACCCCTTGAGTGAGTTGAAATTGCGGTCTGATCTTGCAGGTAGTAAAGGCTGGGGTTTTTCTTTTTTATGGGGATTTCATTCCCATCCTCCCACAGATCAAATTCCAGACAGAGATGGTATTCTTGAATGACAATGACCCCCCCCCCCCCATGTTGAAGTTTGTCTAGTTTTCTTTTCTCTGAGAGTGCAGTCCTGTCAAGGGGTCAAGGGTGGTGCTGGCCATGCCAGCAACTCCCTTCCAGCTCTTGTTCTTTCTAGGCCCCCGCAGCTCCTTTCCTGTCCCAGGTGTTGCTTTCTCTTTTGAGTTCTTGTACCTCTACCCAATTCTAACTTTAAGTTCCTCTTTCATTTCTAACACTTGAGGACTCCTTTTGTTCTTATGAGTTTAGCTGTATACTAGAATTTGCTAGAGGTGAGTCAGGATTTCTAGGTGTGTATAACAGGAAGGGTTTCTTACAGGCTCACTCTGCTATGTTACTGGTATCTTTGATGTCTTTTCCTTAGAAAGGACATGAAATTTATGTATTTGAACATACTACCATGTTTTTCTGGAAAAAGAGAGATGTATGTGGTCAACTTTTAGATAACTAACTCTTTTGGGTTTACCAATATTCAAATCTTCTAATGGAAAAAATCTTATCTTCCTATGGCTCTATATGCTGTTTATAATATTTATTTATTTATATGTGTCTTTCATGATTAGATTTTAAGTTGGCTAATGTGTTGTTTCAGCCCTGTGCCTTTTTTGCTCCCTGATGGACTGGTTCGTTTGGTTAATAAACAGATAAACTGGCATTTGGTACTTGCAAGGTAAGGTGTTAAAAATTTGTGTTTCTCTACCGGGATTAGCACTTAAATTTCATTATGGATATTAATTTTGGGTTCTTTTAGCTTGCAGTCTTGATTTTATTTATTTTTTTTTATTGCATGTGAATTCACTTTGTCACATATGACTGGGTATCTTTTAAATGTATTAACTCAACTATATTGGATCATTTTTGTGTACGCTTTGGTACTTTTATACTACTTTAAGATCAAAAGTTGGGTAATGGAAGATGTGAAAGCATTTAAAAATGATTTTTAACTTCTTAAAGTTATTCCATCTTTGTTGAAGACTGCTACAAATAATTATATAGAATTTTTTTTCTCTTTCTCTCCCATGAAAGCAATGGAAAACTTTTGGCTGCTGTTCAGGATCAGTGTGTAGAGATCAGGTAATTGTTAATGTTATTCGTATTTAAAATGTCCCTTGAGAAAATTTTACTTGATTTATGGGAACTAAGAGTTTTGGAGGGGTGAATTTAAGGGGATTTTACCATTAGCTCACATAATTTTGTGAGGCCTCAAACATCACTTATGTCAATTATAGGGTAAGAGATACTTTGTCAGAATAGCAGAGTCTACTCCCTGAATCAGTCTGCTGTTACCTGAGAAATGTTACTTTTTCAGTAGACCAGGCATATCTTCAGAACTTAGAAGGCTTTCTTATTTAACTAGTTACTGCTAAGTCAGCTAAAGCAGATGATCAACAAGGTATTAAAGTAGGGACCACTTTGTTCTGTTGGCATAAAGCTCTGGATGGAATATGAGTCTGCAAAAGACAAAGACTATGTATTACTTGAGGCCAATGATAGTCTGTCATCTTGAGACATTCAATGGTTATTATATTCACATCTAGAAGGCTTCTCTAAGCTGGGCTTTCCATGTACTTTATTTTTTTTTTTAATTTTATTTTTTTAATTTTTATTTATTTTTTTTATTAGAGAGCAAGAGCAGGACGAGGGGGAGCGGAGAGGAGAGGGGAGGGAGAAGCAGGCTCCCCGCTGAGCAGGGGGCTTAAGCAAGGCTGGATCCCAGGATCCTGAGATGGCAACCTGAACTGAAGTCAGATGATCAACCGACTGAGCCACCCAGGCATCCCCCCATGTACTTTATTTTAAAGTCATATATCAGTTGTAAAAGAAATAGCAACTAATTTAGGAAAACTGGTTAATGTTTTTTTTTTTTTTTGAAATTACAAATAGCGCAGACTAAACATGTTGCATTTCTAAAATTAGAGGCTACTCCTTCAGGCAAAGTGTAACTCCTGGTATTTAAAAATAAACAATGAGAGGGGCTCCTGGGTGGCTCAGTGGATTAAGGCCTCTGCCTTTGGCTCAGATCATGATCGCAGGACCCTGGGATCGAGCCCCGCATTGGGCTCTCTGCTCAGTAGGCTTAGCAAGGAGTCTGCTTCTCCCTCTCTCTCTGCCTGCCTTTCTGCCTGCTTGTGATCCCTATCAAATAAATAAATAAATAATCTTAAATAAAACCAAAAAACAAAAAACAATGAGACTAAAATTTCGGGATGTCTAGATACCAGTCCAGACTTTTCCCCAATACTTCATTATTCTTTTTTTGACAGACAGAGATCACAAGTAGGCAGAGCAGCAGGCAGAGAGAGAGGGGGAAGCAGGCTCCCCGTTGAGGAGAGAGCCCTATGCGGGGCTCGATTCCAGGACCCTGGGATCATGACCTGAGCCGAAGGCAGAGGTTTTAACCCACTGAGCCACCCAGGCGCCCCTACTTCATTATTCTTGATTAAACATAGTATAATGAACACTCAGTTGTTACCACACTGGTTTTAGCTTTCTGTTTGTGTACTTTCTTTTTGCAGTTATCCAAACAGAACTGGACCCTCCACTTGTGGGGGAGTAGACAGAGGTTTGCCCCCATTGGAGCATCAGCTTCAGATGTGGAGGCTTTGTTTCCTGATCCTTTGTACAATCATCAGGATGGAGATGATTGGCAATAATGACAGCCTTTCAAAACTACATTTCTTAATTTGGCATGGCTTTGATAGGCAAGTCCCTCTTTTTTTCCTATAGCATCAGTAAGCATCAAGTTGGCACAATTTTTGGACTTCCGTTTATAGGATTGGGCGAGTACTTGCTATTGCGTTTGTTGCAGGAATGTGAAATCTATCTTTTTGAGAAATACGCTTATGGTGTGACTTTATATATAGCAGTTAATCCTCAAAATTTCCATCTTCCTCCCATGAAATGAGAACATCAGTGGAATGATCTTAGGTGTTACGGTCAGAATGTGCATATGGGGATGGGATTGGTAGGCCAGTGAAGAAGAGTTTGACCAAGGATTTATGGAACTTGTTAATACAATTTGTGATGAGATGAAAAAAAAATTTGCTTTTATAAAAGGATTTGCCACTTGATTGTTAGAGTGTAAAATATTTATAAAACTTGTAAACATATTCAACTCTAGGAATTCACTCATGTATTTGAGACTAAGTGGTGAGGGAGGATTTCTAGGCAATGAAAGTATGCTCATCAGGATCTTATTCATCTGATGCATAATTTGCAAAAGGTTTTGATAACATTAGTATATCTAAGGAGTCTTACATGGTGAGGCATGGATTCCATCAGGAAGCTTTTCGGGAACACACTCCCTATGGACCCATCCCTCCCCCTCACTGCTTAAGTACTAATCTGCTATGCTCCTGAAAGCAACACCGTTATACCTAATGGTAGGCTAATGCTAATGGTGTTGGGCACTCTTATAAGTGCGTTGCATGTGCTAATTCATTTAATCTTTGCATCAGCCCTGTGAGGTATGTATTGCTATTTTTCTCCATTTTAGAAATGAGGAAGCTGACACAATATGGCTAAATTACTTGCTTGAGGATTTGAAATCTACCATTCTAGCTTCAGTGTTCCAGCTTTGAACCACTGATCTCTACTACCTTTTGATCATGTTGTTGAGCCGTATATGCGTGTATGCTTACATTCTGGTTCCCCTGGTACAGTTAGGGCCTCTACTTTGCGCAACTCCAGGGTTGTCATTCTTTTAAAATTCCGCGTGAGTGGGATCTGGTGTCTCCAAGTCCAGTGACACTGTGTGTTCCTTGGAAGCAACCCCTGCCCTTTTCCCCTTGCAGTGCTAGAGAGAGAGAAGGAGATAGAGCGCGCGCACATGCATGCGAGAACATGCACGAGCAGGGAGCAGGGCAGAGAGAGAGGGAGAGAGAGAATCTCCAGCAGACTCCCCGCTGAGCGTGGAGCCCAATGCAGGGCTTGATCCCAGGACCCTGAGGTCATGACCCAAGCCCAAATCAAGAGTCAGATGTTTAATCGACAGCCAGCCAGGCACCCCTCCCAAGTAGCTTTTATCTCCTTGGATGTAATAGGCGCCTAGTTGATGTTTGGTGAGTAAGTAAGGTGTTTGTGAGTGGGATAGAAGAAGCAGATGCTGGGAGGATATTACAGGGTATAGTCCACTGACTTGCTCAGAGCTGGCAGACAGTTCCCTTTGCTGAATTTTGTGGGGTTACTACATTTTGTAGGAACCTGAAAGGAAGAGTGTTTGAGCAAAGATACAGAATGGTTAGGAAAGAAAAAGTGCCAGGTAGATCCTCAAAGTAAAACCTTATGCACAATGGCTATGCCTGAGTTAAGACCTTTGTTCTCACTATTGCACGTTTGTTTTTTGTGCTATGGTGAAGGCACATAGAAGGTCAGATTGGCTCCAGTATGCTAGTCGGCACGTGGGATTCTGTCACTATTTGTTGATTGTATTCGAATATGAAGGAGCACTCTAATGTCTGAGGTCATTATTTCATACTTGGAAGCAGTCATAACTAGGCAGTGTTTTTTGAGGAGAAAAAAATGAAAAGCTGAAACACATATTAGTTTTAGTTGAGAGAGAGCCCTGCCTTTTGCAACACTGTACCAGGGCTGCTGTTCCCCAGCATGTTTGTAGTGAGTGGCTGATGACTCCCGTCATTTGCGCCAATACCGCACACCTAACCTGCTTGTGTGTGGGCTCATGCGGATAAAAAGCTGACTTCTTGTGAATTGCTACTTTAATTTGTAATTTGGCAGAAATGACATATTATAAGTATAATATGTGTTTCCTTTTTTCCTAAAGAGTGAAGTAACAATTTCTTACGATTATGGGCTGCTACAAATACAGGAACTAATTAGGAGCCATCTCAGAAAACAACAAAAAACATTTAAATAAGGACTCAAAAAAAAAAGAGATCTTCCCCCAAATTTGCTTAAGTGGATATATTTGTGAAGTTTTGACAGAACAGAATTTGTCTCCCTCTTTCCATTTCTCCAGCAGAAGAGCAGCTATTATTTGTGATGATATTAAGGATGAAAGTAATAAACACTGACTTAGGTCTAGTTTGTGCTAATTTATACATAACGTCTTTTTAAATCCTTCCCTAAGCTATGAAGTTGCTCTTACCCAATCTATGTTACTGAGAGGAAATAAAACTCCTGTTGAATATTTTGTCCAGGTTACCCGGATGAGCTGAAATCAGGTCAGCCTCACTTCAAAGACCATGTTCTTTCTTTCTTTCTTTTTTTTTTTTTTAAAGATTTTATTTATTTATTTGACAGACAGTGAGAGAAGGAACACAAGCAGGGGGAGTGAGAGAGGGAGAAGCAGGCTTCCTGCCGAGCAGAGAGCCTGATGTGGGGCTCCATCCCCAGATCCCAAAACCCCAGGACCATGACCTGAGCCAAAGGCAGACACTCAACCAACTGAGCCACCAGGCACCCCAAAGCCTGTGTTCTTTCTGCTGTATTCTACTTGGAGGATGAATAGTCAATTTCTTGAAGAAATTTATTACTGTATTTATAATTAGCTTTTGTCTGTCATATTTTAATAAATATTACTTTTTACAATTTGTTTTAAAACTGATGCTTATCATTTTTACCAATATTAGAAAAGAGTTAAGTATTTAAGAAAGAAGAACTACAAATTACCTACAGGTCAGCCAAAATGCTGTATGTTTTTTGTACCTTTTCTCTGTGTGTGTGTGATCTTCAGTCCAATAATACATTCTGTACAGTCTATTTGATACTTATTTTCTTGATAACTTATGGGAAGATGTTATATTTTCAAATCATGTACAGTAATTGCATAATATTTCATTGAGAGCATTAGGAAAATCTAATCTTCTACTGGCTGTATTTTTCTCTTTCATAAATTAGGCTGCATGAATTTCCATGAGATTTGTGTGTATCTGTAATTATTTCCCAGGGATAACTTCATTAAAGCAGTTGAACTGCTAGATCAAATTACTGTGGGTGTTAAGGTTTTTTTGAGAATTGTTAATTATATTCTAGAAGGTTTACCAATTTTTATTTTTAAGCATAATTATATTACTTTGATAAATATTTCAAGATCACAGATTTTAAATGGGTCACAGGTAACAACTATGGTCACCTAACAACTATGGTCACCAAACTATTTGATTATTAAAGCAAGACTTTTTTTCCGTAAGTGATTTAAACTTCATAATATGATACAGACCATGGTTCTTGACCAAGATCAATCTGTGGAGCTTTAAGAAATATCAGGGCGCCTGGGTGGCTCAGTGGGTTAAAGCCTCTGCCTTCAGCTCAGGTCATGATGCCAGGGTCCTGGGATGGAGCCCCGCATTGTGCTCTCTGCTCAGCAGGGAGCCTGCTTCCTCCTCTCTCTCTGCCTGCCTCTCTGCCTACTTGTGATCTCTGTCTGTCACATAAATAAATTAAAAAAAAAATCTATAAATGGTGTTTTCTTAAAAAAAAAAAAAAAGTTGCATCGGCCCCATTCCATGTTTGTTGAATCAGAACCTTTGTGGAGGCGCCATGCATCTGTATTGTATTAAAAGACCATGCTTCATCTAACTTATGCTTATGTATATACTTACACTGTATACGTATATAAACTATTCCAGGTGTTGCTCTGTTTCTGGTGATATAAGTTTGGAAGAAAACATTGTCACCAATGGAAGGGTCTTATTTGAGCACAAATCCATGTCTGAGAGAAGGACTGGGTTAGTGTTGGGCAGACAAGTTGTCTAACATTTTTGTGGGGTTTCCTCGTATGACAAAATTGTGTTGGGGTGAAACTGTTGGCTTAATTTTGCACATATTTTTCAGGTCTGCAAAAGATGATTTTACATCTATTATTGGGAAGTGTCAAGGTAAGAGTTTCCAAAATATTGGGAAAAAATGAAAATTTTAAATTTACAACAGTTAACACTGTTAGAAGGAAGTTAACACTTCCTTAGAAGGCAGAGTAGATATTAAATATTGATAAGGATTGTTGCCACTCTATTAAAATAATTTTAAAACTTCTTAACTGATTTCTCTTACTGCCTTAAATGTTTTGCTTTGTCCATTTTGGACATTTTGAAGATATTTGAAATTGAAACTGTTTTAAGATAAAAGTCTATGTCAATTTTGGGATAAATTATTTGTGTCTGTAGTTTTTTTTTTGTTCGTTTGTTTTTCAATGTAATCTCTCCACCCAGTGTGGGGCTTAAACTCCTGAGCCTGAGATGGCGTCACGTGCTCTACTGGCTGTGCCAGCCGGGTGCCTCTAGGCTTTTATTTTGAATTCAATGCAAAAAAAAAAAAATATGTGTAAGTCAAGAGTTGATTAGATACAGACCAGTAAAAAAAATCTGGGATTTGCTTTTTCTTCTGATGTATTCAGCACAAATTACTATCATTTATGTATCCGAACCATTTTGCAGGGTACTAGGGATATGACTGTGAGCAAAAAGGCACGGTCCCCTACCTCTTGAGGTATAGAGACACTCAGAATATAATAACTAACTTTGACAAATCTGTTGAAGGAAAAATATAGAGCAGAGTGAGTGCTTAACCAGGGCTGTGAGATGAGATTGTTGAGAAAAAGTGACTTTGGAAAGCAACCTAAGGGTTGAGTCGAAGTTAGGAGAAGCCAGGGGTTTGTTTCTGTCTGCAGGAGTAGGTATGAAAAGGCAGAGGGAATCTTTTTTTTTTTTTTTTTTTTAAGAATTTATTTATTTGACAGAGAGTGAGAGAAGGGGAGAGAGCACAAGTGGGGAGAGTAGCAGAGGGAGAGGGGGAAGCTGAGCAGGGAGCCTGATGTGGGACTCGATCCCAGGATCCTGAGATCATGACCTGAGCCGAAGGCAGAGGCTTAACCCACTGAGCCACCCAGGTGCCCCGGCAGAGGGAATCTTACGGGAAGAAAATAATTAGGAAGGTGCTGTTAGGTAAATGCAGCTATTCTCTGTGTTCTACTTAGGGACCTGCAGTTCCATCTGTCTGACCTTGGGTCAGTTTAAGTGTCCTGGTTGTAGGAATCCTAATGATGGTAATCGTGGTTGTTGTGATGATGACAGACATTTGGAGTGTCCTTACTGTGTGCCAGACACTGCTTTATATGCATTTTGTCATTTAACTGGAAGAACGTAGTATGTGTATTTTATCTCCAAGGTAGCATAAGGGTAAGATGATAAATCCTTGACAGTGAAAGAGCAAGGAGAAGGAAGACATCGATAGTTCTGAAATCCACAAAATGATCGTAATACAGAGGATTTCCCCTCAACTTCTCTGTGGCAGTGGTGGTCTTAAGCTCCTTGTCAGATGTGCCATTAGTGAGTGTGGCTCAGGGCAAGTTTCCCTCTCATCTTTCTCATTTTTGTTCATCCACATGTGTTCAGAAAATTACAGATCAGATGTGTGAAAGATGTTTTCGGTTTTCTTATGAGTGGTGATATTCTATTAGTATGTCAGAATTGCTGTACTTCTGTAATTCCACATCTGCTGTTTGATAAGATAGTAATAGTTCTTATGGAGTTGTCTGTACGCACAGTATGTATTGTAACTTAAAAACAAATATAAAACTGCCTATTTGTTTATATAAATTGACCTCTTGTAATCTGTTCCTTGGCTCTGTCCCCTGGATTGTCAGTGATACCATTGTCCGTACCAGGCCAGAAGTCAACACATTTTCTCATTCTTTTTCCTTCTCTTTTTTCTTTCTTTGACAAATATTAAGCTCCTGCCATGTGCCAGGCACTCCTAGGTGCTGTGTATAAAATGAGCAGTAAGCTACAGGTGACCTTGACTTAAGGGTTTGCAGCCTGTCAGGAAAGACAGAAATACTTCACTGCAGCTGTGCTGACACAGTGGGGAAGCATCGCCTTTGCGGAACTTCAAGCCCTGGGAACCTGTGAAGATGTCTCCGGCCTCTGCTTCCGCCATCACAGCCCTAGCTCAGGCTTTTAACATTTTTACAAAGTTGTTCCCCCCACTGCAATAGTCTCCTGACCAGGTTTTCTTCTCTTTGCCTCTCACTGATCCACACTTCACACCGCTTACCAAACTGATTGCTGTTAAATGGGAATTCCGTTCAGTTATCCTTCAGATCTGCCTTCTGCTTTCTAGAAATGTGACCCTGGACAAGCTGCCTTACTCTCTGAGCCTCAGTTACCTGTCATGAATGGCGCAATGTTACAGACTGACTTGTGGACAAAAATAACATAAGCTAATATATGTAAAGCTCTTAGGATAACGTCTGACACATACTAAGTACGTAGGAGACTTTAAACTTCCTTTACCGCCGCCGCTACTAGTCCTGTTCTGCCTAAAATCTTCAGTTGTTCCCCATTGACTGTAGAATACTGCTCATTTTTTCTGACCTTTCAGTCAGTCTGTACCTTAAGATCCTCCTGCCGTACAGCCCGTGTTCTAGTACAAAGCAGCTCGTGCTTTCCCATCCCCATCGTGCTTTTCATGCCTTGGTACAGATGGTTCCTTTTGCCTAGAAGCTCTGCTTTTCTATTTAATTAATGAGTCTTGCGTATTTTAGTTAGGCATCCACTCTCCTGGGAAACCTTCCCTTCCTGCCCGCTTCCTCATCATTTGGACATCCTTCTTAATGTTTTCCTAGGACTGGTTTGTGCATGCATCACCACACTCAAGCTAATCTTTTTTTCCCCTTAATTGTTGATTTGCTTGTCTGATTGCCCATTAGATTGAAAATTCTTTGAAGGCAGGGCTCCCATCTTACTCAACTTTTTTTGTTCCTGATGCCCAGTGTGCTGTCTTACAGAGTAGTCACCCAATTCCTGATGCTGTCAAGTGGGTAATGGCACTTGGGAACTATTACAATGATTTTTATGAATTTATGTATCAACAAAGTATATTTGCCTACTCCTGTGAGTTAATTCTAGAAATTTATGACTATATATATATTTATAAAAATTTGTGTATATGTATATAAAATGGATAATTGTCATGATATTCAGGGTTTTTATTCCTTATGCACACAAACGTGTATACATACCACAAAGAATAGAGAAAGGGTTCTGTTTGCTTAGTATTCTGTTGAGAATACTAGGAGAGCAGTGTTTGTGCAAGCTCTAGCATCTTCTGAATTTACTTTCAGTTACCTCCTCACCAATGCTTATGAAAGTAGACTAGACCCAGTTTACATAATGTGTAAGGATCAAGAAGTTCCCAGAAGAATAATTTAGGAATAGGTATTTAATTACCTTTTTCCCAGTGCCATGCTTTTGTTGGGTGAGGGCTTGGGTAGCCTGTGGTGAGCTGTTGAGAAGCATGTTCAGAATGTTGGAGTGATTCAGACCTGCAGGGCCCTTTTAAGTTGTGACTTTAGACACTCACTCTTAGCCAGTGTGTAAACTGAGAGATCTGCAAGTTAACATGAAAATGGGAAGCTTAACCCTCTGTATTTCACACAAATTATAATATATTTGTTAGAGGTTTTAGTGTGTACAGTTAATGTGGCAGCATGGATGGGATAATAATGCTTTGAGAACTAATGTTTTATTTTGTTGGCTTCCAAATGTGTGAATTTATGACCTTAATGCTGCATTAATGGCTTCTTTCCATTTCATATAATTTGAGGTAATGATCATTTGCTTATTATGTGACTCATCTTTATGGGAATAACTCTCATATGCCAAATGATATTTCCTATGTATGCTTGGAGAGAAGGAGCCAGATTGTTGCTAATGCATTTTTTGAAACTACAGATTGCAGAGTTTGCAAACCAAAACAGGAACTATTTAGTTCCACTTTGATATTTTTCCATTATTGCTTTATAAAATTAATGCCACTTGAGAATGTTTTAAATGGGGTTGCAACTTGTTTTGGCTCTGTTTGCCAGGCCATAAATATTAGTCTTTTCTTTCTGCCTTGAATAGGGACCTAAGTAATAGCATATGGGATTAGAAGTTAGATTTTTTTTTTTTTAGAGCTGTACTGTGTTAAGAGATTTTTTCCATATTTCTGATTTTGAGATCCCATAAACCAGAGCTTCCAGTGCTAAGGAGCAGCTTGCCTGTTGTAAGTATGCTGAGATCCCGTCAGCCCATTGGTGGCCCGGTGGGCCCCATCACAGCCCACGCTCAGATACTGTCTTGTATATTTTTGTATTTCTAAAATTGGCTTGATATTTTGTAGTTTCCATCATATTTTTGTTGAGATTCTCTGTATGTTCCTTATGTTTATGTTTTCCTTTGAATTCCCAAATACTTTAATAGCTGTTTTGAAGCCCTTGTCTGCTTATTCCTTAATTTGTATCATTTCTGGGTGTGTTTCTGTTGGTTTAGTTTTCTCATGTTCGTGGATATTTTCCTGCCTCATATAGCTAACACTTTATTTTTTAATTTATTTTTAATTATATATTTTTAGTTGTGATCAATTTATTATATTTTAAAAAATGCTTTATTTAAATTCAATTTAGTTAACATATACCATATTATTAGTTCCTGGGGTAGAATTTAGTGATTCATCAGTTGCATATAACACCCAGGGCTTTTAACTTCTTTATTTTTTATTTAAAAAAAATTTTTTTTAGGTAGGCTACATGCCTACCTACATACATACATACCTGGAAACCAACACGGGGCTTGAACTCATGACCCTGAGTTCAACATCTGAGCAGAGATCAAGGCTTAGATGCCTAACTGGCTGAGCCACCCAGGCACCCCTTATTTATTTATTTTTTTTACCTTTTTATTTTTTTTTCTAACACTTTAAATTATATGCTCAACATTATGGAGCTGAATTACTAAGTTTTGTTATCTTCCCTAATAGAGTATTGAGTTTTGTTCTGGGATGTGGTTAATTTTTTTTTTTTTTTTTTGTGGATCAGATTAATCTTTTAAGGCTTCTTTTTATGTGTTAGTGGATATGGTTAATAGCTTTTACTTTGGGGTTAGATTAGTCCTCCTTTAAGGTGTGGTCTTTCTGGGATCTCTTATGAGAACTCTGAGTGTTCATTGACATCTCTCCACTCTGATGGGGTGGAATTCTAACATTTCCAAGTCTTCTCCAAGCTCGGGCAGTTGTTTTTCCCCAATAGTCTTCCTATTCTTGGCCCTGCAGAATATGTGTGTGTATGTGTGTGTGTTTGTGTGTTTGTGTGTGTGTGTCTGAAGACCTAGTGTTTATCTCTGCAGATTTTATAGCTCCTTCTCTGCCTCACTCCCCTCTGGAATGCTGCCTTGCAGATTGTATTTAGTTTAGTAGCTCTAAACTCCATCCTTTATCTGCTGTGTTCACTGAGACTTGCAGACTTGCACGTGCTGTTGGAGGTCCCTTTTCATGCACCATGGTCCAGAAGGTGCCTACTGGCTGAGAGTAGCTTCTCACAGTGATCACAGTCTTGCACTGCCTGTTGTATAACAAGAAAATAGTTATTTTGACCTGTTTTCTTTAATGGTGGAAGATCTAATCTGAAACTACTTACCCCGATGTTGTTTCTTTAAACGACAAAAGCAGTACATTTGTGTAACAAATTCAAACAATACAGAAGTAGAAAAAGTAAAAATAAAGTTTCTTTTCAATTTGAATTTTTCATAGGAACTTAATAACTTAATATAAAATTTTCTATACTTATATAAACCTATATGTACGTGGATTGACTTTTTTCTTTAACAAAACAAGATCATCTCGTACAGGTTGTTCTCCAGCTTGCTCTCCCTCCGACTGTACTGATGTCTTCCCAGTCTGTACGTGCAGATGCATTTAAGTCTTTCAAATGTAGCCACAGGATTCCATTGTAAGAATGTGAACCACATGTTTTTTATTCCCTTCTTGATAGAAATTTAGGTTGTTTATAGTGGCTCTCTTCTTCCTCTTTCTCTTACCCATCTTTGCCCCTATCCTCCTCCCCCAACACTGGAAAAGACATCCTGTTTGTCTCCAGGTATAGTATTCAAAATAGCTACTGCTGCAGTTCTTTCCAGAAAGTTCCACCTATTTACACAGTTATGAAAAATGTCAGGATGGAAGCCATTTCTTTTCTCCACTGTCAGCACCATATGTTACCTGTTTAAAAAATATTATGTTCACAGGCAAAGGAAGAAAAAAAATCTCATTTTCAATTTGCATATTTTTAGTTATTAGGTAGAGCATATGTTAAGTGGCTATTTTTATGTTTTTTTGTGAATTTTTAGAGCATATCCTTTTGCCTATATTCCTCTTGGATTACTTGACTTTTTTTTATTGGTGTGATAGTATGAATGTTAACTCTTTATCATCTGTGTTGCAAATATTTTCAGCCAATTGATTTCTTTTTAATTTGTTATGGATTTTTTGTTTGTTTGTTTTATAACTGTATTTGTCGCTTTTTTTTTTTTCCGTATAATTTCAGGGTTTCTCTTTGTGGTTAGACCTTTCTCATTCCAGGATTGTAACCATTTTTCTCATGTCTTTACTGACACTTTTATTTCAAACATTCAAATATTTAGCCTCTCAGCAAGCTTTTATAGCTCCGCTCTTTGGCTCTTGCTCACCAGACCAGATTGTACACTCAGCCCTTTATTTTGCAAATGAGGGAGCTGCACCTCCATGATCTCCCCAGGGTCGCACCCCTTCATTTTATGGCAGCGCTAAGAATGGGACCCAGTGTTCCTTGCTTCTTAATCTTTCTCTATTTCCCTTTCCAGTCTGGGTGGGTGAGCACCGGAGTAGAATGTTTTCCGTTAGCACTTGAGTGCCTGATACTACCACTAGAGTGCTGGGCACTGGGGATGCAGGTATGAACAGAATGGGCCCAGCACCTGGCATTTTGGAATTTATAGTTCAATGAATAGACGATAAAAAGTAGACACACACGCATGCGTAATTGGGCTAAGAGATGTGAAGGACATCAACTCATTGGATAGTGGAGAATAATGGGGACTTGAGGCTGCTTAGGCGTTATGGTCAGAGAATGCCTCCCGTGGAAGTGGTATGTATCACTAAGAGATTTGAGAAATTGAAAAAATCTTGAAAAAGTTGAGACCTGGGAGATGGAAAGGAGCCAGGAAAGGGCTCAAGGGAGAGGGGCTCCAGGCTAAGAAAACAGCACAGATAAAAGCACAAGGTGAGAAAGAGCTTGGCAATTGGGTGGGTTGAAGGGGCCACAGCCTGTGCAAGATGTGAGTGAGAAGACGCAGTTTCACTGTGAACGTGGCAGGTGTCAGATGGCAGGCTCAGTTTGCCAATAGCCTTTCTGAATACTTTTCAGTTGACCCCATTGACACTGGCTTTGTACAAATCTAGACCGTTCATTCCTCTCCAAAACCACACAGCTGGAAAAGTCCGGTGATAAAAACCGTGTTTTTACATTGTTATGTGAAATCTTACTTTGTAATGAAAAAACCTGTCTTTATCTGGGTCAAAACACATGCTGATTTTTCTGGAGCTACTGGTTATAACTAGAAGTAATAGTAAAAAGAAATCCCTTTCAGATGAAACTTATTTTAGATAAAGAATGTGGTACATAAATCTGTTTATCCTATCAAAATGAGATAAGAGGAAAAAACCTGTTATCTCAGGTAAAACAGTAATAATGGAAAAATGTTTCTGTGTTTCTTTAGCACATGAATATATTTCAGGGCATTAAATTATCTGGTGTTTGTGTAGCATCTATGGGCAGGCAGGTCTTGTTTTCCTGTATTGTTTATCATTTTGTGCCTTTGTTTACTTCCAAGCTTGATTTTTTTTTGAAGCTTTATAAAGATGGAGAACTGATCTTTTCCCTCATTTTATTCCCATTAAAAACATTGTTTTTCTAGAATGTGTATAGTGTTTTGTTAGTCTTTAATATATCCACTAGACCTTACTGTGTCCAAGGGGCCCTCTTGGAATTTTTTTGGTATTTACTTGGATTTGGTATTCACTTGGATTTGGTATTTACTTGGATTTATTTGGTATAAAGAAACTCCTTGATATCTGGCATACTTTCCTCCCATACAAAAAAGTTTATTATGTGTATTACAGATATAAGAGAGAAGATTGAATTCTAAAGTACTTCTTCTAGGTGGGGAGAAGACCATTTATGTAATTCATGTTTAATTGGTAGTCCCGGGGAGATGGTAACCTCTTACCATTACCTTGCCCTGTTAGCATAGATTTTCCTGAAAGCGTTAGTCTTCACTCATTAGTGAAATACTAATCACTTTCCTTTCCAGGTTCTAGCATGACAGTGTGGAATAGGACAGTGTCGGTGGATTTCATGGAGCTCAGAGGCTCGTGGGGGAAATAGTCCTGTAAACAACAGAACGTGGTGTGATAAAGAATTTTGTACAGCCTATTTGGGCACAGAGAGGAGAGCAGACAGTTTCAAAGAGTGCCAAGGAAGGAGGAGGGAACCATTTGTTACCACAGGTGGTTGTAACAAAAGTGAACGCTTTGCAGAGTACTGAGGAAGAACATTCTAGGCAGAGGCAGCATGTGGGTGAAAGACAGACCCCAGTATGCATGGTTTGCTTATTTGCCAGGTGGCTGTGTTGTTGGTGGCTTATTAGCTGGATCTCAGGAACCTTCTGGGGCAGGCCTGAGGCTCAGTCCAAACTCGGACTGAGAGTCAACGTGTGGTAGTGAGATGCTCACTGTTTGGGAAGGCGGGACACATGGGTTCTGGGCTTTCTTTGCTCTCGACTCTCAACTCTGGATGTTCCCTTGTCAGTCCCCTGATCATCTGTAATCCCTGCTGGTAAAGGGAGGGCACTGGTTCTACTGGTCTCCTCAGTTCTGGGATTCTAATGCGGGGTCCCCATTAGACCAGTAGAACCAGTGCCCTCCCTTTACCAGGGAGCATGACCTTTGAGCTTGACCTCAAAAACCTCTAAAAAATTTAACAGAGTTTAGAGTTTCACAGTACCCCCCCCTTTTTTTCTTTATTGCTGACAGCCTTTCTTTTCATTATTGTACTGAAAAATTCAGAGCAGAAAAAAGGTGTTGGTTTATTAAGGCTGATTATTAAAATATTAGACTTGTGGGATTGATTAGGATAGTACTCGATTCACCTAATCCACATGTTGATGTATGATATGTGTGTATATACTACATACTATACTGTGTGTATATACTACATACATACTACATACTTCTCCAATGCTGTGTTTGTATAACCCTGTGTCGTATGTCTTAGTTACCTATATTTGATGTATTTGAAAGATAACAGTTGAAATGTTCATTTTTTGCTGTTAGAGGAGCTGAACTCATTTAATTGGAATTATTTTCGCCCACACTCTCTATGCTCTTGATCTGTCTTAATTTCGTAAGTATCTTGAGGTGTGCTCTTCTGAGCTTTTCCAACTAGGGCCTGTCCAGCATTCATTTGACCGCTGGTGTCAGTCGTCTTTGCTTCTTAAGTAAGTGGGACAGAGTTTGCTGTGGTTTATGTTTACCAGTCTTACTTGGACTGGCTTTATGGAAAGAGTTCTTTTCTATTGAAATGAAACATTAGAAATCCTTTGGAAAGGATGTAACATAGTTGAATAGTTGGTTAACATCTACAGTTACTGCAGCTAAACTATCTGTATAACACATTGTTAAAAGTACTTCTTTTCTTTTCATTCTAGTTCCGAAAGACCCGAAACCCCAGTGGAGGCGTGTGGCATGGAGTTATGATTGTACCCTGCTGGCCTATGCTGAAAGCACAGGAACAGTGAGGGTGTTTGATCTCACGGGAAGTGAACTCTTTGTTATTGCCCCGGTATGTGCATAACCTTAGACCGATTACATAAAAGACATTCAAAAAAATATATGAAGGTACTTGAGTGACCAAATGTGAGGAGAGGGAAATTGAACCTGTAAATCTGAATAAGTTGTGAACTTAAGATACTAAGAATCTAGTAGATATCTGTACGTGAAACATTTTTTTCTCTCCATTTTGTAATGCAGTAATCAGCGGTAATCCATCAGTATGGAAACATAGTGGTAAGTAAATACTAAACAGAGGTACAGAAAAATATTAGGAAGTTCCAGTGAGGGAAAGTAGTCAGTGAGCTGTCACAATAGAAAAAGCTTTCCGAGGAGTTAGGATCTGTTACCCTCAAGGGGATAGGAATTGAAAGGGAGAGTGGAGAAAAAAAATTAATGATGGTAATAATTTGTATTTGTATAATGTTTTATATTTTATTAATGAGTTTTATATATATATATGTATATACTTAGTTCATATTCACAGCAACCCTTTGAATAGATTGACCAGATATTATCCAGGTTTTACAGTTTAGAGAACTGAAATCGAGAGGCAGTTGAATGACTTTTCCCATGGCAATCCAGTTAATAAGTGTTTCTTTCAGGAATCCAGTGCTTTTTACTTTGTATCCTTTTTCCTTGAATGAACAAGGTACAGAGGCAGGTAGAACCACAGGGCTAGCTCTGGTTGCATCTTAGGATCAGCTGGGAAGCTTTGTAAAGAAAAGAGAAGCAACAGAAAAATTACTTGATTGTCTAGGCTCGACCCACGGAAATTCTCGTTTAATTGATTAGAGTGGGCTCTGGGCATTAGTATTGTTTACAAATTTTTCAGCTGATTTTTAATGAGAAGGTAGGGATAAGAACCTGTGATATAGAGAATGATTTTTGTTCAGAAATAGTGACTGGAAAAACTTGAAAAAATGTGTTAGGCTCATATTACGGAAGTCCAGGGGAACCAAACTAACAAGTTTGCACCACTGTTTTCTAGACTAGCGTTGTCTGATAGAAAAGTAATGTGAATAATATATATGATCACGTTGTAATGTTAAATTTTCTAGAAGTTCCGTTAAGAGTTGAACAGGTGAATTTATTATATAATCCAGTATATCATAAATATTATTTCAATATGCAATGTAAAGATTGTTAATGAGATATTCTACTTTCTTTGGTACCAAGTCTTTGAAATGTCCTGTTTCTTTTTATGGTTATAGTCTGTCTCAATTAGGACTAGTCCTATATCAAGTGTTCCATAGCTGCATGTGGCCACAGTATTTATTTTGTGGTTCTAGATAGTGAGGTCTAGGCATTCGGTGTGGTAAACTGTAGTATGTGTGCTTCCCAAGGTGCACATGCCTTCATGTGCTTAGCAATATAGCCTGATACTTAGTTCATGGAAAAAGGTTGCCATTGAGTGAATGTTTTAAGTGTCTTTTCCTCTTAGTTACTGATGGGCAAATGGGAAGTAATTGATGCCTTTTTTAAAAAAATAAGATTTATTTATTTGACAGAGAGCATGTGGCTGTACGCTTCCCAGGGGAAGGGAGTGTGGGGAGGTGGGCAGAGGGAGAGAGAAACACAAGGAGACTCCATGCTGAGTGCAGAGCCCAACTTGGGGCCAGATCTCATGGCCCTGAGATCAGACCTGAGGTGAAACCAAGAGTCAGATGCTCAACCAACTGTGCCACCCAGGTGCCCCAAGGCTTTTTTTTAAAGCATTGGTTACTGCTGGCAGTGAAAGTCAACATTTGGGAGCTTATATCTAAACTCAGTATCTTAGAATTCTTTGAGGCTGGGGCGCCTGGGTGGCTCAGTGGGTTAAAGCCTCTGCCTTCGGCTCGGGTCATGATCCCAGGGTCCTGGGATCGAGCCCCACATCGGGCTCTGCTCAGCGGGGAGCCTGCTTTCCTCCTCTCTCTCTCTGCCTGCCTTTCTGCCTACTTGTGATCTCTCTCTGTCAAATAAATAAATAAAATCTTAAAAAAAAAAAAGAATTCTTTGAGGCTGAATGGTGGCATTACCCCTCGCCACCCCCACGAGAAGCACAGTCTCAACAGACATTCTCGTATCTAGGCAAATCTGTCATCTAGAGGGTTGTGTGGCGATAGCCTTTGTCGGGAGGGCAGGTCTAAAGTTGGATGTCTGGTTCTAGGCGCTCTGATTTGCATGATTCTTCAGTTATACACAGCAGTTCTGGGACTGTCTCAATGTGTACCTGGCAAGGCCAGTGTCTGGGATGTCTTCCAACTATGCATGTGTTAACTTCTATCTGGTATCTTTTTAGTAACTTAATTCACCCTCTTTTATAGGCCTCAAGTTTACCAGGTGATCTGAGCTATGCTATTGCTGGGTTGATATTTTTAGAATATAAAGCCAGTGCACAGTGGTCTGCAGAACTCCTGGTCATCAATTACCGAGGAGAACTTAAAAGTTACCTTGTAAGGTAAAAATACATTTTATTTGGGAACTCCTATGTGAAATAATGTTTTTCTCTGGCTTAGTCAGATTTTGTTTTGTTCTTTCAGCATTTTAGTGTGGAAGAAAACTGCAAATATAACAGGAAGGTTGAAACCATTTTATAGCAAATGCTCCTATACCTTCACTTAAATTCCATAATTAGCATTTTACTATACTTGCTATTCACATTTCTGCCCACCCTTCTGTCTAGCCATTAGTCAATGTTATTTTTTAATGGATTTCAGAGTTAGTCCTTATATACTTAAGCATGCATGTCATTAATTAAAGTTTAAGGTTTATTTACAGTTTTCTCTTTTGAAATAAAATTTGCATACAGTGAAATGTACAAATCTTCAGTGTGCCAGCCAGTGAGTTATGGCAAATGCAAATACTGTGCAATTCAAACCCTTATCAAGATACAGCACATTATCATCATGCTAGAAAGTTCTCTCATGCTCCAACCTAGTAAATCTATGTACACCTCCCCACCTCCCCCCCGCCCAGCTTAACCATCCTAGGTAAGTTGTGCCCGTTCCGGTAATTCACATAAATGGACTCATAGAATGTACTCTCCTGTCTGAGTCTTCCTTCATTTAGCATATTTTGAGATTTATTTGATTTATTTGTATTTTTTCATGTATCAGTAGTTTATTCCATTTTATTATAATATAATGTATTTCACTGTGTGAATATTTCATGTGTCTTAGTTTGAGGTGTTACAACGAAGTACTGAAAACGGGGTCGCTTATCAACAACGGAAGTTTACTGCTGACACTTCCCGAGGGTGGAAGTCTGTGTTCTGAGTGCCAGCGTGGCTGGGTTCTGGTGAGAACCCTCTTTGGGTTCTTTGTGGACTGCTGACTTGTCTTTGTACCCTCACGTGGTAGAAAGAGAGCTAGCTAGCTCTCTGGCCTCCTTTCTGAGGGCAGTATTTCCTTTCGTGAGGCCTTCATCCTCATGACCTAATTACTTCCCAAAGACCCCATTTCCAAATACCATCACACTGGCATTAGGGTTTTAACATATGAATTTTGTGGGGACACAGACCTTCAGTCCATAGTGGGATCACAAACATTCAGACCATAACATTCATGATTTGTTGAGTCATTCTTCTTTTGATGGACTTGTGATTTCCGTTTTGGGGCCACTATGAATAAAGCTATTATGACTATGCTTTACAAGTATTTATGGATGTGTATTTTCATTTTTCTTGCGTCACTGTCTTTGAGTGGAACTGCTGAATCATAGGGTAGATACAGTTTATTTGTAAAAGAAACTTCCAGACCTTTTCCCAGCGTTTTTATATCATTCATATTCCCACTAATTACGTGTCAGAGTTGTTTTGTATTCTCAGCAGTGTTTGGTGGCGTCTTCTACATTACAGACACTGTAGTGGGTATTTTTTGGCCTCTCACGGTGGCTTACTGGTGTTTTTTCTTCTTAAATTTAGTGTTGGGACAAATCAGAGCTATCAAGAGAGTCACTGTTTCAGCTTCAGTGGTCATTATCCTCGTGGAATCAACACAGCTGTTTACCATCCTGGTCACAGGTGAGCAACCGTGTCTTCTCCTTGGCGGAGTGTGAGGTGGATGGAGATGTCTTGGCACAGTTTCAGAGAGAAGACGGTGTCCACTCTGCTTAGTTTGGCTTCGTTTGTTCCCCTAGTGCATAGTTATCTTAAGTATCTGTGATACGGTGGTAGCTGTCTTCTGAGCATTTCTGATCGTTGGGCTGACTGAGCTCTGAGCCACATAGGCACTGGGAGTATTCGCCAAGGAAGTTTTTCTCTTCAGTTTCTTAATCTTATTTTTCTCATCTGGGAAATGAGTATGTACCTAACTTCTAGCGCTCTAGCGTGTTGAGAGAACTCACAAAAGGCTGCCTCTGAAGTGCCCTTGCATAGGAGGGCTCCGTCCGCATGCCTCCCCTTTTCCCCTCCTCCCCTCCTCCTCTCCTCTGCAGGTTAGGGCTGCTTCCCTCGTGGCACAGCTGATCCCTACACCTGTGGCCCATTCTTCATAGATGCCACTTCTCTGCGTATCTGCCACCTGCATTGAGGGTTGGTTGAAAATTGGGCATCTTCTACTTCTAGTGATTTCTCTCCTTTCATTTTGTTATTTTGAGGGTGAAATTTACATCTATTTTATAAGTTATCAAGCTAACTTCTTGATTCTCTAAATGGGGAGACTATCAAGTTGTAAATCAGATAAATGTAGCTTAAATTCTGAATTTTGAGACTTACTCTGTGTCTGTGAGTCCTTAAGCTCTCTGACCCTCTGTGTACTTGCATACCTTTTTCATCAAAAAGACTTAATTTTTGTGTTCTATTCAGTCAGAGGTCTGTCCTTTTTATTCAGAATTTTATGATTATGAAATTTTTATATTGCAAAAGAACTGACACCCACCAGAGTCCTCTTCGTGCTCTTCCCTGATCCTTCCCTACTAGGGATAACCACTGTCCTGAATTTTGTTTTTATCATTTTTTTGCTTTCTTTTTAGTTTTACCACTTATTTGTATGTGGTTGTGCTGTTTGACTTTATATAAATAGAATCATATGGAAGACACACAAGTCTTGGTTTGAGGCTTGCTTTTTGATGCGTGTTTTTCTACTTCATTCAATTTTCACTGCCATTAGGATATTTCATTTTATGAATATGCTGTAGCATATTCATTCTCCTGTGGATGAAAATTTGGTTTGTTTCCAGTTTTTTTTTTTTTTTTTTTTTGGTTATAAAAATAGTTCTGCGGCCAAAATGATTATGCATTCCTCTGACACGTGTGTAAGAGTTTCTGCAGGATATAGAAGCAGAAGTGGAATTGGTGAATTATTGAGTAAGTACAGCTTCAACTTTACGAGGTAATGCACATGTTTTTCAGAGTGGTTCTGTCGGTGCGCGGTTCCATCAGCCATGAAAGCTTCCGTGGTTTCTTATTAGTGCTCTTGGTATCAGACTTTCAAATATTTGCTGATCTGGTTAGATGTAAAAGAAGATCTCATTGTGGTTTTAATTTTCATTTCCCTGATTACTGATGAGGTTGGATAGCTTTTTATGTTATTGGCCATTCATGTTTTGTCATCTATGAAATGTGTTTTTTTAAAAAATATAATTTCTTAATTTTTACTGGGTATATGGTCTTGACATTCTTTATGTGATCTGGATGTTAATTCTGGATTTCATGTGTATTATTTTCTCCCAACATGTGACTTTTTAAAAAATTCACCTTTTTTGAGTTAGATCTGACTTTAGTTTTAGCTGTTAAATAATCTTAAAAACTGACCTTTTCACCTAATTTCTTTCCAAAGATAACTACTTTGAGCTACTTTGTTTGGCTGTTTTATTTGATACCGTCTGTTGTTTTCATACACAAAAATAAAATGTTTATGTTGTTACTTCTTGATTTCTCTGTTTACACATTACCTCTTAATGTCTCTTCATGGAAGGTGTTCTGTTTTCTTACTCTGTCCTCACATACACAAACCTAGCCTTCTCTTATTCTCCTGTTCAGTTGTGATTTTATAGTGTAAATATTATGGTCATGTAGATGCTCTTCACAGATGAGACAATAACCTTCTGTAGTATTTATTGCGTGATTGCCTTTTCATTCTTAGTCATTCATTCATTCATTCAATAAACATTTATTCATTTCCTGCTCTGCGCCACGTGCTGTTCCAGATGCTTGGTTGACGCGTTATGGAACTAAACTTCTAGAGGGGGTGACAGAAAACGAACACTGAACGTAGAGTATTTGAGAAACTGATAAGTGCTGTAGGGAAAAAATGAACAGAGGGTGGAAGACAGTGGCAGGGTGGTGAGTAGATTATGGGTTGTAATTTTTTTTTAAAGATTTTATTTATTTTTTGACAGAGATCGCAAGTAGGCAGAGAGGCAGGCAGAGAGAGAGGGGGAAGCAGGCTCCCTGCTGAGCAGAGAGCCCGATGTGGGGCTCGATCCCAGGACCCTGGCATCATGACCTGAGCTGAAGGCAGAGGTTTTAACCCACTGAGCCACCCAGGCGCCCTATGGGTTGTAATTTTAACTAGGGTAGACAGGTTACCCTCACTGGGAAAGTAACATTTGTGCAAAGGCTTGCAGGAGGTGAGGGTATTCATTACTTGGATATCTGGAAAAAGAGTGTTCTGTGCAGAAAGAATAGTGAAAGCTAAATGAGTTAGGAGCATACCTGCCATTTTTTAGAAACCGCAAGGAGGCCATTTTGGCTGAAGCTGACTGAGTAGAGTAATATATAGATGGCACAGAGATACAACCAGGCTAAATCTTGGAGGGGCTTTGTTGGCTAGAGTAAGGCCTATCTGGTAACTTCTTGCCTGTATATATTCTTGTGGTTAAATTCCTTCTCTCTCTCCTTCCTCTCTCCCTCCCTCCCTCTTTCCCTCCCTCCCTCCCTTCCTTTCTTAGTTTGCAAAGTTTTTAAATATACTTATTATAGATTTAATGGTGAACTCACTCCCGTTAGTGTAGATCCTACACCATATATGTTAGATATTCTGTAAGTTTCATCTTCTTGGAGTCTTTCTCAGAACTTTCTGACCTGCTGTGAGGTGGGTTTGCCTCTGCCGCATAGCTATTTCCTTAAGAACTCCTGTAAGAATTCACTTTACCATCCTGAGGATTGCTTTCATATTTTTTGTTGCATCACCTGTTTCCTGGGACCTGTGTTTCTTTGGTTTATTTTGCTGTTTTGGTGAACTTCTGTAATTCCCTGAGGAAGAGTACACGGGAAGTATATAGTTTTTGAGACCTTGCCTGCCTGAAAATGGCATTTATTCTATCTTCATGCTTAAATGATAATTTAGCATGGATAGAATTGTAGGCTGGAAATAATTTTCCTTTTAGAATTTTGAGGATATTGCTCCATTGTCATCTGGCTTCTAGTGCTGCCCTTGAGAATCCTCATGCACGTATTTTTCCCTCTATTTTTTCATCCTCCTTTTTTCTGGAAACTCAGATTCTTTTTTATTTCCCCACAGTATTCTGAAACTTGGTCGTGTTATGTCTTGGAGTTGTTTATTTCCATACTGTTGGCCCTTCGGTTTGAAAACTCACTTCTGGGAAAATTTACTGAATTATTTCTTTGATTGTTTCTTCCCCTCTGTTTTCTTTTTTCTCTCTGAAATTTCTATTCTCTAGATGTTAGTCTTATTGAACTTACCTTTATTCTTATTCTCTTTTTTCCCCCTTTATTTTTGTTGAGAAAGAAAAGTAAAAGATTATTTTTATTCTTTCTATATAAATGTATATACTTAACGAAGAAAGTAGTTTGAAGCAGTTTTGCTTCAAATATATAAATATATATATAATATATATAAATATATAAATATAATGAATTAGTGATATGTAAGATATACAATTTAGAAAGAAAATCTAATATTCTGGTTAATTTTTTTTCTGATATATCTTTTAAAAATTTCTGTCGCTCTTTTTTTTTGAACTAGGCATTGTGATTTTTTTTTTTTAAAGATTGTATTCATTTGGAAAAAAAAAAAAGATTGTATTCATTTGACAGAGAGAGAGATCATAAGTAGGCAGAGAAGCAGGCAGAGTGAGAGGGGGAAGCAGGTTCCCTGCTAAGCATAGAGTCCAATGTGGGGCTTGATCCCAGGACCCTGAAATCATGACCTGAGCTGAAGGCAAAGGCTTAACCCACTGAGCCACCCAGGTGCCCCACATTGTGATTTTTTGTTTCAGTTTTTCTATTTCTCATTTCTAGATGTTCTCTGTAGCTATTTTATGAATGTCTCTTAAGGGAAGAAAAGAATTGAAATGAGTATTCAGTGAGCTACTAGTTTTTTTTTTAAAGATTTAATTTATTTATTTGTCAGAGAGAGAGCACAAGCCAGGAGTGGCAGGCAGAGGGAGAAGCAGGCTTCCTACTAAGCAAGGAGCCTGATGTGGGGCTTGATCCCAGGACACTGGGATCGTAACCTCAGCCGAAAGCAGCTACTTAACTGACTGAGCCACCCAGGCATCCCTGTTTTGAGGTACACAGTACGTACTCAGGATATGATAGTAGTGGATAAATGTAATATTATTAATTTTTTCCTTTTGATTTGTTTGCACTCCTGCCTTAAAGAGTCAGTTTGCTGTATCATTCTTAAGAAATTTGGAAATCGGGTTGCTTGGGTGGCTTAGTTGGTTGAGCATCTGCCTTTGGCTCAGGTCATGATCTCCAGGTCCCGGGGGACAAGTCCTGCATCGGGTTTCCTGCTCATCGGGAAGTCTACTTTCTCTCTCTCTCTCTCCTTCTGCCCCTCCCCACTGCTTATTGTCTCTCTCTCTCAAATAAATAAATAAAATCTTAAAAAAAAAGAAATTTGAAAATCAGTTGCAAGTCTAGTTAATTAAAAAATTTAAAAAATTGTTTATTTTATTTTGCATATTGTTTTCCAATCTGAAATAATAGACCTTTGTTTTATTTTATTTTGGATACAGTTGAGTGATCACATGTACAGTTAGAGGTCTTTACATTTCATAAAATTGAATCTAATTGTATTTGCTGCAAATTACTGCCATTTTCTTCAGACATTTTTTTTCGTTATAAAATAAACACGTTACAAGTATAAGAAAATTGTGTTGTTTTTATTTTGTTCTTTCAACTTCATAAATGAAGCGTGGTCTCTTATGTTTGTTTTTATAGCTCAAATACCATATTTCCTGGAATAGAGTCACATTAAGTCTTGAACTTAAATTTTGCTGTTAGAAAGGGGGTAGTGTGTGTTTTGCTTTCCCCTGCTCCGTTTTCTGGGGCGAATTTTGTCAAGCCCAGACGGTGCATGTATTGTTCCCATGACATTCCGCTTACTGCTTTGATTTGTGAGGTGGGCCTGTTTCTTTGCATCTTCTCTGATACTGTGTTTTATTATGTTCAAGCCAGGTTTTGCTCTTTGTTCTTTTAAGGCCTTTTGTTTGTTTTATTCAACTTGATTTTGTTGTTTTAAAGCCTAGGTATTAATTAATACCTTTCTTGGTACATAGATACTTTAAAAAAATTTATATTTTACTTTACTTTCTTAGCACATATATACATTTATAAAAATTTAATCTATTGTCCATTAAAAAGTGCATTCTGTTAGAGGGATTGGAAGTCCTGACCTCAAGGCCTTATATTCTCCCCCCACCCCAAGATTTTATTTGTTTATTTTTGAGAGCAAGAGGGAGAGAGAGCATGAGTTGGGGAAGGGGCAGAGGGAGAAGCAGGCTCCCCGCTGAGCAGGGCCCATGACTTGAGCTGAAGGCAGATACTTAGCCCACTGAGCCACCCAGGCACCTCAAGGCCTTATATTCTTGAATGAGAAATAATATACATACACACATATATATACACACACACACACACGTATGTGTAATATATATATTTCTAATGTCTGACATACATTTTCTCTAATAAAAGTTTATACAAATATATATGTGTATTTATATTGTGTGTGTGTGTGTGTGTGTATACTGGAATGCAGGCTAGAAATATGTAAGGGTCTTAAGAGGGTGCAGGTACGGTGATGGGGATCCAGAAGAAGGAGATCTTCCTTCCTTGAAAGATCAGAGAAGTATGGCAGGCCATTGCTTCAGACAATGGCTACAGTCTGGGCATGATGGCTATTCCAGGCGAGGTGACAGTGTGAACAGTGACAAGAGGAAGGGAGCTACATGGGGAAATTGCAGGTGGTGTAGTTTGGCTGACGCTGTAGGGGGTGTGTGGCAGGGGAGGAGAGGTTGTGGTGGGAGGTGGGGTCTTGGAAACGCAAGTTGAGGTCAGATAATTGAGACCTTGAGTGGCAGCTTATTCTTTAGGAAACTCAGATTTTTGAGAAGAGAAAATAGGATTGTCTATACTAAGAGGAATATTGATTCAGCTGGGAGAGACTAGAGGCTGGGTGACTCTTAGCTGATAACGGCAGGCCATAGCCAACGAGAGCCTATTTGTTTTCTTATATAGATTTGCTCTTCTCAGTTTGTGTAACATTTTGGGCACGACTTAGGTATAGATCACACTTTATTTTTTTCTATTTTGATGAACTGAATCCTGTATCTCCAGTTAGAATGTCGAATATCTGAAGGCAGAGAATGTGTAATGTACATTTTTCCAGAAGCCCTTGCCTCTAGTATAAGATTCTGTTTTGCTGATTGATAACTCTCCCTTTGTGGGTTTCTTGGATAAGTAATTTTAATTTCCTGAGTGGAAAAGAAAGATTAAGTTTCTTGATTTTTTTTCTTTTCCCTTTTTCTTCTATTTTGTATTCTTTTTTTTTTTTTTTTAAGATTTTATTAATCCATTTGACAGAAAGAGATCACAAGTAGGCAGAGAGGAAGGCGGAGAGAAGGGGGAAGCAGGCTCCCTGCTGAGCAAAGAGCCCGATGCTGGGCTCGATCCCAGGACCCTGAGATCATGACCTGAGCTGAAGGCAGAGGCTTTAACCCACTGAGCCACCCAGGCGCCCCTCTATTTTGTATTCTTATTCATTCCTCCCATTTCTTTCTCTTTTTTTAAAAAGATGTTATTTGACAGAGAGAGAGAGCGCTAGCATAAACGGGGAGAAGCAGACAGAGGGAGAAGGAGAAGCAGGCTCCCCGCAGAGGAGGGGGAGCCCGATGTGGCACTCTATCCCAGGACCCTAGGATCATGACCTGAGTTGAAGGCAGTCACTTAACCAACTGAGCCACCCAGGCGCCCTCATTCCTCGCATTTCTGTTTTATTTTTCTTGTCCCTTTTTTTTTTTTTTAAAGATTTTATTTATTTGACAGAAATCACAAGTAGGCAGAGAGGCAGGCAGAGAGAGAGAGAGAGGAAGGGAAGCAGGCTCCCCGCTGAGCAGAGAGCCCGATGCGGGGCCCGATCCCAGGACCCTGGGATCAAGACCCGAGCCGAAGGCAGAGGCTTTAACCCACTGAGCCACCCAGGCGCCCCTTTCTTGTCCCTTTTAAAAGAAGTCTGTTTTATATCTTAATCTTTCCCCGTTTTGTTTGTTTTGCCTAGTTTATTTCATACGGACTACTCCCCTGTCTTGATTTATTACAAAGGTCAATATTTGATTTCTTTTTTCCTGGCAGGATTTCAGGAGGGTAAGTGGGGCTCACTTGGCGCCATAGGTTTGAAATGATCATTCACTAAATGCTTATTACATGATATCAATTTGTCACAAGTCGAATTCTCTTTCTTACTCTTAAAGCTTTCACTTTATGGCCCAGGAGCTGTGCAAATTGTAGGTGTTTTTATGGGGGGGGGTCTCTGTAAAATTTTGGAATTGTAACTATGTATCAAACCACAGAAAAAAGGCCTGTTCTGGGTTCTGCAATCACATATGCTTTTTTTTTTTTAAATTTTTTTTATTTATTTGACAGACAGAGATCACAAGTAGGCAGAGAGGCAGGCAGAGAGAGAGGAGGAAGCAGGCTCCCTGCCGAGCAGAGAGCCCGATGCGGGGCTCGATCCCAGGACCCTGGGATCATGACCTGAGCCGAAGGCAGAGGCCTCAACCCATTGAGCCACCCAGGCGCCCCTCACATACACTTCTTGATAGCAGTCAACTGGGAGATGGATAACTGGATTAAGATTTCAGAATGAAAATTGTTATAAAGCACAGGGTATGTGTAAATGCCCGGTTGTGCCTGACAAAAATATTGCTAGGTTGTTTGTTTTTTCCATTATGCAGTCTTTTTTAAATGAAAGAAGCTGAAATATTCATCACATTTTTATTTATTTTTGGTTACTCTAGTAATGTGAGCCCGTGATATATATTATCTACAGGGATCTTATAAATGTGAGATAAATCAGCCAGAGTGGGGTTGGAATAAATTGGTATTGTATAAACTCAAGGTTTTATGAAATTCATTGTTTTGCCTGATGCTGCAAGCACTGTTGAAGAAGAAAAATCGAGGTGGTAAATTGGGGAATAGGAAACAAAAATTAATTGAGCAGCTTCAGGTTAACTCTGTGGATTTGCTGATTTCAACCATTTCCTTCTTTACATGCCCTCACTGCCTAATGAATGTATTTTGTTCCCCTCCCTCAGACTCCGTCCTCTGCCTGCTCCCCTTTGAGACTCACCCCAGAACCTCCCTGCCTTATCTTTTCTGTTCTTCGGATTTGCCGTTAATAGTGGTTTAGATTACACCTTGATTACAACTAAGGAATTTCTTGTCTCCTCGGTGTTCTTAGAGGGGACTGCAGTCAGCCTCTAGAACTGTGTGCTCAGTGGGGATTCCCACGTAGTGCCTCTCTCTGGCCGTCTACAGTCGATTTTGGGAGTCCTAGTCACAGAGAAGGGCACGCAGTGTGAGCTGAGTTCTAGTAGAAGACTTTATCTGTGTATTTTTAAATGACATTGCTTCCAACAGAATATAGCTTTTTTGTTTTTCATTTCATTGTGAATTTCTTTTTTTTTAAAGATTTTATTTATTTATTTGTCAGAGAGAAAGAGGGAGAGAGAGCAAGCACAGGCAGACAGAATGGCAGGCAGAGGCAGAGGGAGAAGCAGGCTCCCTGATGAGCAAGGAGCCCGACGTGGGACTCGATCCCAGGACGCCGGGATCATGACCTGAGCCGAAGTCAGCTGCTCAACCAACTGAGCCACCCAGGCGTCCCTCATTGTGAATTTCTACAAGCAAAATGGGACATACTCTGGACACCTGGGTGGCTTAGTCGGTTAAGCCACTGCCTTCAGCTCAGGTCATGATCCCAGAGTTCTGGGATCGACAAATAAATAAATAAATAAATAAAATCTAAAAAAAAAAAAAAAAGTTGGACATACCCAACTTTAAATGTCCAGAAGTTTCTTGATAACTACACAAAGAGTGTTTGAAGGTAACTTCTTTTAGACGCTAATTTACATCTCAGCAGTGGCAAACAAAAGAGAATATGCCTTCTTTCTCTGACCCCTTTGAGAAGCCACCCATGTGCAGAATCCTTGATGACTTTTTGGTATTGATCCTAAGTGTGTCAGTCAGTGATTTGTTTCTGTAAGTGTTCATAATTGTGCAACTGAGCACTGCCATTCGCTTAGGGTATTTCCATCACCCCTACTTTCTCTCATGCCCATGAGTTTTATGGAATGTAAACTCTCTATCAGTAAAACTGTAGTAAATAAGGAGTGAATAAGAAAAAAAAAAACCCCTACACAGGCATTCATTTGAACATTTTTGATGTTAAGAAAAATACTCAGCTTTATGTTAAGAAAGATACTCCTGCTGTCTGTGGGGAAGAGCTGTGACTAATAATGTGTGTCACAGTTGTGCAAAGGGAGAATCCAAACATTTGGGTGGTGGCAAAATTTTTTTTTTCTCTCAGTCAGCTGTTTCAGGGCAAATACAGTTTATATAGAAAGAACTCGAGACAACATTTTTAGGGAATAATAAGCTATGGTTGCCTTAAACTAGGTTATAATCAGATTATGAAGGTCTCCGTTTGAAGAGTAGTTAGGAATCGACGCACCAGTTGGAGGCGCTGCTGATCTCAGGGAGGCTCAGGGTGGACTGGGACGTGGTCTCCAGAAGGCTCTTCATTTTCAGGGGAGACTGAGGAATACCAGCAGGCCCTGCAGCTTCAGTGTTCATGGGCTATGCCTTATGTAGGTTGACTTGGTCATCTCCTGTGGGTTTCTGATTTCCCCTACACAAAATCGTAGCCATTTTAAATATATGAGCCCTTTATACTCATGGGGTAAAGGTAGCCGCCCAAATAAAACAGTGCTTGGTGGGAAATCAAAAATGTTTGTTGTGTGAATGAGCTCTCAAGCGACAGGATGATAACTTCCACTGCAACAGAACGGAAGGAAAACAGTATTGGAGATAGAAAGGGTACTGAAGGGCCACAGTCTCTTCTTTTTTTTTTTTTTTTTTTTTTTAAAGATTTTATTGATTTATTTGACAGAGATCACAAGCAGGCAGAGAGGCAGGCAGAGAGAGGAGGAAACAGGCTCCCCGCCGAGCAGAGAGCCCGATGCGGGGCTCGATCCCAGGACCCTGAGATCATGACCTGAGTCGAAGGCAGAGGCTTCAACCCACTGAGCCACCCAGGCGCCCCACCACAGTCTCTTCTTAATACATCACTTTCATCTAGGGAAGTTGTACATGGGTGTCTCAAATGTTTAAATTTGATCTTGTGAAGAGGGTAGTGTTGAGTGTTCCCTGCCTTAAAGGTTTATCCAAGGGCTTAGCATATTTTATTCTACTATGAGGTAGAACTTCTGTTAAGATCTATGAGATGCACGTGGAAGCCAGTCAGTGGATTTTCACAGCCATTACATTGCTGTAACATTGCCCATCTTTCTGGTTCCTAAGGTTGTATGTATTCTCTGAGAATCATGGCATTGCTAAGTGAAAAGATGTGCTCTTTTGACAGCTGGAGGACCAGTTAAGGATAAATGGCAAGATATTTTTCATAAACCGTAACTAAATAAGATTAATAATTTTATGAAGGATCACTTCTAGAAAAGGAGAGAGTCCTGTAGTTGAGATCATTGCTGATTATCTCCCACTGCAGTGAGAGAGTGCATTTGGCCTTTGATAATGTGGGTGCTATTGGCATTTGAGAGATGAATGTGTAGCCTTGTACCTGAGAAGTGTGAATGTCAGTAATTGAGTTGACCTTCTATTAAGGAGTTTTTCATTTTGCCTCTCAATTTCACATTTCTCCAGCATGAGAAAATTCTCCTTTTTCTCAGTGCAGGTCAGTTTTTTGAGGAGAAGTGAAGGGTGCTGTAGTCTGTGGAGAGAGCTGCATGGTCTCGTAGAGGTGAAAGCTCTTGGGTATGAATAAGGGACTTCTGAGCTTCACAGACTAAATTTTTTGGTTTTATAGGCGTTTCTTTTGGGGAGACGGGGAAGTGGGGAGTCTTGGCCGTTGCCCGTGATCTGTTTTCATCCAGAAGGTGTTAGAGAGAGGTAGTCATGTGTGACTCCGAAGTGTCCTGGGCCTTAGCAGCTTCCACCTGGCTGGCTTTTAAGTTGAAGATTTTATGTTTGAAGATTCTTTGAGAGGAGAGGCTCATTCCCTTTATGTTACCGTTACATAGAAATAGGTCTTTGAAGACCTTTATAAATTTTTTACTCTGTTCAGCTGGTAAATCTATCATCTGGTTCCCGCTCCCCCTTGCCTCATATTTTTCTTTTGGAGTGTTTTGGTTATAGTTTAATTTGATATAACTTTATTTTTTCTTTTAACAAATTTTTATCAGGGAAATGTTCAAGCATACACAGAAATTCAGTGACCGGTATAACGAATCTACCTATTACCCAGCGGATATAACTTTTTAGGCAAGATATTTTGTACCTTGTTTATACCCCGCATCTTCCAGTTATAAGGACTACTTTATAATTCCTCTGCAAAGCTTTACGAAAATGCAATTTTAGGAAGTAACTTGGGCCAGATTGAATTTTTTCTTCTACCTGGAGCGATGCTAGCTGTTGCGCATTCCCTTTGGGAGTAGAGAGCTGAAAGAAGACTCCTGAGTTATATTTAGCTTATTTTATAGGAATGAGGGAGTGTCATTTAATTATGTTTTATGGACAAATAGAAAATTAAAACAATGTTTCTGACCTAATAGAATGTGTACTGGGTTAGGGGACAGGCGATCTGAATCCTGTTCTTGATTCTACTTATTAGCTGTGAAATTTCAAGGTAAGTTGTTCTTTCTGAACCAGGTGCTGGCATTACGCTGGGCACAGACAGTACATGGTTTTAGTAAGCTGCTCAAATACTTACGAGGTCTGGTGCAGACTACAGGCAGCATTTAACAGAGGAAGATTGTGGTAGGGGGTTTAGTAGAACGCATTCGAGACAGACCCATTGTCAGGTATACTTGGCAGGCCCCAGAACGGGTTCAAAGACCAAACTTCTTTTCCTGGGAGAAAAGTTTGAGAAAGAGTTTAGTAATTGAACTACTTATACTGGAGTAGAAGGGGAATTTGGTTTCAGACCCTGGGTAGTTCTGGAATCAGGATCCAAGGTAGACATGGAGTGGACCAGATGGGCGGATGCTGAACGTACTGGGCTTTTTGCAGCCGTGTTGCTTAAATCCGTCGTGAGGATTGGGAGGGAATGAAGTCTTCAGATGATCACTGGCATTAGCTGTGGGTTGAGGGAAGGACACAGGGTCAAAGGCCTCTGGGAAATCTAAATTAACTTGTTAATTAGTATTTCTGTGGACATTCTGCTTACCGGGGTAGCAGTTCTCAACAAGGTCTGGACAACAGAATCACCTATTGGAAAACAAGTTTTAAATATGCACATACCGAGGCTGTGTTGTTAGAGGCTTGATCAGGTGAGGTAGCGTCTGTTTGTTATAGGGATTCTGACCCCCCACCACTTTTACTAAGACTTTGAAAAATTAAATGAAATGAATAAAACTCTTTTTCCTATCCTTGCTATTGAAGTTGCCCTAATGAAGGATAGGAATAAATTTCATTTGAGGTGTTACCGCCTTTCCATAGCTTATGGCTGCCTAGGATATTGGATCAAGAAGCGCTGTGAGCCCAGTTCTGTAGTTTACCGACTCCCGTTCTGGATTACTCTAAACCTATATAAATTCTTATATTTCTCAAAATACCCCCCCTTTTTTTTCTTAAGATTTTATTTATTTATTTGACAGAGAGGGACACAGTGAGAGAGGGACCACAAGCAGGGGGACTAGGGGAGGAAAAGCAGGCTTCCCGCTGAGCAGAGAGCCCGATGTGGGGCTCGATCCCAGGACGCTGAGATCATGACCTAGCTGAAGGCAGATGCTAAACAACTGAGCCACCCAGGCGCCCCGGTAATAATTCTTATTTAAATATTTGGTAAAATTCCTCTGGGAAGCCATCTGGTCCTGGACTCTTGTTTGTTGGAAGATTATTGGTTACTGCCTCAGTTTCTTTGCTCTTATGGGTCTGTTCAGGCTTTTTCTTTCTCCATCTTTCAGTTTTGGCAGTTTATATGTTTCTACGGATGTATCCATTTCTTCCAGATTGTCTAATTTGTTGACATATAATTGCTCATAAGAAGAGTTGTATGGATGGGAGGCCTGAACCAGGTTGTTTGTTTTTTTCTTCAAACCTGTCTTAGACGAAATTATAGTCTCGTTAACCTCTGGGACTATAAGTACCTTCAGGGCGGGGAAAATTTGGTTTCCTTGCACAGCATTTCTTATACTGCCAGCACAGTCCCTTGCAAAATTTGGGTACTTCTTAGATGGACATGGAATTGACTTAACCTGAAGTTCTTAAGATTATAACTGAGACATTTTAGAGTCCTTTGCTGATTACCATATACTTAATGAATCTCAGTCTTCACAATTCAGTAAGACGGTATCCTAACTGCTCTTGTGTAGATGAAACTGAACTCTGAGAGGTTGAGACTCTGTAAGATGATGCAGCTGTTATGTGGTAAGCTCGTGTCTTCTGATAATCACGCTCTGTAGGCTTTTCTCTGTACCCGGGATTGGAAAACTGTGGCCTGTGGCCAAATCTGACCTGTTTCTGTGTAGTCTGGGAGCCAAAGCTGGATTTTAACATTTTTTTAAGTGTTTGGGGAAAAAAAAAGAGTATCTTATAGCCCATTAAAACTATATGAAATACAAATTTCAGTGTCCACAAATACAATTTTATTACAACTTGTCACACTTTAAAAAATATATATATATTATCTATGCTTTTTTGTACTAGGACAGAGTAGTCTTGAAAGAGACCATTATGGCCCACAGATCTTAAATATGTGTTGTCTCTCTCTTTTATTTTAAAGACTTTATTTATTTGACAGAGAGAGTGAACGAACACAAGCACGGGGAGTGGGGGGAGTGACAGAAGGCAAGGGAGAAGCAGGCCTCCGCTGAGCAGGGAACCTGATGTGAGGCTCGATCTCGGGACCCTGGGATCATGACCTGAGCTGAAGGCAGATGCTTAACTGACTGAGCCACCCAGGCGCCCCTATTCTCTGTTTTTTTTTTTTTTATAAAAATGTTTGCTGATGTCTACTCTGTGCCAGCCAACCTTTTATCTGGGTATGGGTTCAATTCTGCTTAGAAGATGTAAAATAAGGAGTATTGAACTTTATATATAGATTTCCTTACACCCCCTGGTTCTAAATTCTAAATTGTATTTTAAGGAGTTTCTAACCAGGTACCACTCAGTTTTAAATACATTAAATGTATAATTATTAAATTGCTAGAAAAATGTGATGACTTTTATTACTAAACTAAGCACTCTTTTCCCATCCAAGAAAAATCCTCATTGTTTTGCCTTCAACAACTAACCATTCATGAAAATCGGTTTTCTGTGATCATTCCTAAGTTGGATAGACTGAATAGTGTCATGCTTCATAATTTGTTTTCTAGTGAACTGTGCCCTCCAGAGCTCACATTACAGATTCAAGCATGATGTAAAGCTGTGTTCTCATGTGGTCTCTGTACTGGCAGCATCAGAATCATTGGGAGACATTGTTAGACATGTGGACTCTTGGACTCCATCCTAGGCCTACCAAATGTAGACCTCTGGGGAAGTGGCCCAGCTTTCCGCTTTTACAAGCACTGTGGTTGATTCTGATGCATACGTGTGTCTGAGAACCACTGATGTAAGGAGTCAACGATTTTGAATGTTTTCTTCCTATAAGCCCTTTATCTAATAAATAGACATAAGCAGAATTCTAAATTTTGAAGTGGTAAGATTTTTGAAATGAAGAATGTGTAAGCTATACCAAAAATGAGTTAAAATGGGGAAACAGTTTCCATTATCCCAGGAGAGGACTAACTTCTAGCTGTGAAATAGTAGGTAACAATTTTTGAGCCCTTGTTTTGACAGGCACAGATCTTAAGCACTTCTTAAGCTTGAGACCTGCAGTTTCTTCTTTCTTCACCTTCTGCGGGTTGTATGCTGCAAGCCCAGTGGTCATTGGAGGAGCGGGTACAGGTGTCTCCTTGTGTTCCAGACTTCCATCTTTCCTCGGCTTTAAGTTTTTTTTTTTTTTTTTTTTGGCTTTAAGAAGTTTTGAGCCACTAGATGGCAGAGTCTTCCAACAGTTATTAGATGAAAGACCCTTCTTAATAAACCATCTGTGATCCTTCTTGGAAATAATTTGTAGTGTCTCATTTAGCTTTCCCAGTTCATCAGGATCACGTGTGGTGTGGTGCTGAGGGACACACATTCTGCCCCTACCTCCCTTTCTTCTGATGGCCTTGACCACCCCATGTCACTGCCCCTTGTTCTGCGCCGGCCTCTGCCTTTACGCCTGCTCATTGATTGAATTCACCCCTTCTGGTGTTTTTGGCTTCATCAGTCACAGTTTATTTTTGTTGTCTGATCCCTGTGTTTCTGCTCTGAGTTTTAGACTCTTAGCCTGTCAGAGCTGGAAGAGAGGTTCATCCATCATTTGGCTCAGCCCCTTCATTTCTCAGGTGGGAGAGCTGAAGCCTGGGGAGGTTAAGCCAAGGACAAGGACTGTGTCTTATTTATCTTTGTGCCCTGTAGTGCTTTGCACGTAGCGTGCAGATAGAGGTTTCTTGAGTGAAGCAATTGTGGTAAACGCTGTGGAGAATACAGATACAATCTCTGTGCCCAAGTGGCTCCAGGTTTACAAATGGAGGCATGACTTCAATGACTGTTCCAGTATACAGAGAGAAGGTGATAAGTGCCCAGGGAGGGAGCAAGACAGACTATTTTGTAATGTTAAGGACCCCTTGGAACTTTGTCTCCTGATCCTCCTGCTTCCTTTTATAGGCTAGAAGCGCGCACCACGTTCATTTTTCTCCAATCATGCCATTTTACAAACTAGACTCTGTTCTTTGACATTGAGTTCCCTTGGCTTAGGATGCTCTTTACCTGTTCCCTTTATCTGCCTGGGAAATTGTTTGAAGAGTAGACTTTTTGCTGATGTTAAGCCTGCGAAGCCTTTCTTGGCCTTTTCCTCCATGCAGCTTACTTATCTGTCCTTTGGACTGTCTTTATACCTAACTCCAAGGCCATTGACGGGGTCCTATGCAGTAGTGGCTTGTGTTGACTTGTCCTATCCCCTGGAGTGACTGTGCTCGTTTCCATTCCTGTGTGTCAATATATCTCCAAGGCCATCCGGGGAACGGAAGTTAGGGACAGGAAGCGCGCCCCTAAGCACCACACCTTGTTGATCCTGACGAACTGGGAAAGCTAAATGTGACACCACAAATTGAAGCCAAGAAGAATTATAAACAGTTTATTAAGAAGCTTCTTCAGTTGCTTAGCATAGTCCTCATTGCTTAGCACACAATTTGCATATAGCAAATATTGGTGGAATGTAGGGTATGTCTTTTTTTTTTTAAATATTTTATTTATTTATTTGACAGATCACATGCAGGCAGAGAGGCAGGCAGAGAGCGAGAGGGAAGCAGGCTCCCTGCTGAGCAGAGAGCCTGATGCGGGGCTCGATCCCAGGACCCCGGGATCATGACCTGAGCCAAAGGCAGAGGCTTAACCCACTGAGCCACCCAGGCGCCCTAATGTCTTAAGATTACATTTGTTGCAGAGGTATTAGAATCTAAGACCCAAGATTTTCCTATTTTCCACAAAATTTTGAGGCCAAAGATTATTGGGCAAGTTAATCTCTCTCTTTCTCTCTCTGTCTGCCTCCTTCCTTCCCTCTTTTTTGATAAGAAGTACAGTTTTAATTCACACACCTCATGTGCTTTAGTCTAGAGAACTTAATTTGTACTCTGGAAAATCTGTTTTGGTTTATTGTTTTATTTTTATTTTTATTTTTAAGATTTTATGTATTTATTTGACAGAGATCCCAAGTAGACAGAGAGACAGGTAGAGAGAGAGGAGGAAGCAGGCTCCCTGCTGAGCAGAGAGCCCGATGAGGGGCTCGATCCCAGGACCCTGGGATCATGACCCGAGCCAAAGGCAGAGGCTCCAACCCACTGAGCCACCAGGCGTCCCAGTTCATGTTTTTATAGAAAAATTTTTAAAACAGTTACTTCAAGATGTGATTCTTAAGGTAAGCACCTAAGAGCCCAGTATATTTATTTTGTATATTTAAGGAGGTAATGGTTACCACTGCATGTAAGTATTCTGGATGGAGGAAATTACTGCAACAGAACAACGTTAATGTTAAAGCCTGGTGGTGGGTACTAAGGAGGGCATATATTGCATGGAGCACTGGGTGTGGTGCATAAACAATGAATCTTGGAACACTGAAAAAATAAAGTAAAAAAAAAAAGTTATTTTCTACAGTATTGTCTGTCTGTGGACTTACTTTCTGTGAAAATCTAACAGTCCCTTCAGGAGTAAATCACAGAATGCTTAAGCTGTAGCCATTAATGTATAAACAACCTCAAAATGTCACAAAGTAAATGATATGCTAATTTTATTTTCAGTATTTGGCTAGACTTGTGGCGTGGTGTTCTGTGTTAGAGCCAATTTACTGAATTTTCTCTCCTGGATTTCATTAACTGGAAAAATTTATGTACATAATTGGGGATACTCTATCTTGACGTTCTTCTTTTTAGGCTAAAGAGAGAGAGTGATGTAATGAACACCTAAGTACCTACTGAGAATTAACAAATACTAAGATTTTCTTTTTTACTTAAGGTGTGTGGGTGTGTGTACATACACATATGTGAATAAAAGGCAATATAAACAAAACTTCCTACTTCCATTGCTTTGTCTCACTATCCCTTTCTAGAGGTCACTACTCATGATTTTGTTGTGTAGCCTTCTCTATCTATCTATCCATCCATCCGTCTATCTTTCTACTGTAGTTACATTGCATGTTTCCCTGAACAACTTACTGAATTTATCCATCCCTTGTAAACATTTAAAATACTTCTAATTTTCCTTTATTATAAATAGAGCTGCATGAAATATTCTTTGACCAAGAGATAAATATACCCGTACAAGAATTTCTCTAGCGTTTCCTAGGAACAGTTTGTGGGATTGTTAGGTGTATGTGTTTGTTTGGTGTTGTCATATCACTCACCAAAATGATTGCTCCAGTTTACAATTTCATCAGTACTTTATAAGAGATACTGTGTCCTTAAACATACTCTGTATTGTTTTACTGATTTTTTTTTTTTTTTTTTTTTTTTTTTTGGTAAACATAAACTATATGCCCAGCATGGGGCTTGAACTCACAACACCAAGATCAAGAGTCGCATGCTTTACCCCTGGGCCAGCCAGATGCCCTTAAATCCTAAATCTCTGCTGTTTTCATCCACATTATTGACTTGGATTTCACCTTTTGTGACTTGCTTTATTCTTTGTTTTTCTTTAGGACTGATTGTAGTATGTAAATTACTTGCTAATACTATTCCTCTTATGTACTTTCCTGGTGTGTGATTTATCTTTGTATGGATAGAAGTTTTAGATTTCAATATGGTGAAATTGGAAGGAGAATGTCTTAATGACACTAGGTAGGAAAGTATTTGCAGGCATGTTGCCCTTGTGGATTTTAGACTTGTTTAGTTCTGTCACATCAGTTTCAGTTCCACGAAAGATTCTGTTGGGATTTTATTTGAAATTGCATTCAATTTATAGGTTAAGGAGAATTGACATCTTTAAGGTTTTGAGAGTTTGTCGAAGAGCATGGTATTTTTCTGTCTTTATTCATGGCTTTGTCTTTCACTAATACCTTGAAATTTTTTTCCCAATACTTTCCTTTACCAGATTATCAGTTTAACATTATCTAGTGCTGTCTTTATCAGTGAATCACCCTCTTCCCCCATTTCTCCCCATCCCTGTGGCCATAAGCTTTCCCCTTCTCCCTGCCTCATCTTCTGGTACTTACTGCTGAAACCTAGCAAGCATTAGGACAGGTGGGGGGAAGTGGAGTTGGCTATAGCACCTTTCCCTGTGCTACTTAAGGAGAAAGTTGGAGTTTTAAATTCACTCGGGAACCGTTTGTTCTGTTTGCTGTGCTGGGTCTGGGACTTCTCTCCCCTCTTTTTCATTGACTGTTTTCATTCAAATTACATCATTTTACCATCTAGTGAGGACAGTACATGACTAGTGCCATCGTTCTGCTTCTTTTTCTACTCACTCCTCCATTGGGCATTAATGGAGGAAAGGTTGTTTGGAAGCAGATACTGAATCTCTTTTGTTCTTGATGGAGTTTGTCGTGTAGCCAATTTGATGTGTGCATGGCTATGGTATTTATAAAAAATCAGAGAGAGGAAGTATCTTCTAGTGTTAAGACCAAGAGATAAAAAAACCGAAATTTTAGTTAGCTTTGTATCTCCTTCAGTAGTCAGACAACTTAGTTCTATACATATGTATATATGTATGAACATATATAATAAATATATATGATATTTGTTACATATCATATATATATATTTTTGGTTCTCAAATAATCCTTTATTGACATATTTTCTTTTGTAGTTCTTAACTAGTGGGACATTCCACTGCTTCACTGTTGATGTCATCTGTGATGTCATGAAGTGGTCACTGTTGATGTTCTCTGTGATGTCACAAGGATGGTGACCGTTAACATTGCAGCCCACAGATTGGGCAGTTTCTAGAATCCCTCTAATGGTTCCAGAGAGTTCTCTGGCTAAGGAATGGTACTGCATCAGTTGGGCAGGGTTGGCAGTCTCATCAAAATGACACTTCCATGGGGCGCCTGGGTGGCTCAGTGGGTTAAAGCCTCTGCCTTTGGCTCAGGTCATGATCCCAGGGTCCTGGGATCGAGCCCCGCATCCGGCTCTCTGCTCAGTGGGGAGTCTGCTTCCTCCTCTCTCTCTCTGCCTGCCTCTGCCTACTTGTGATCTCTGTCTATCAAATAAATAAATAAAATCTTAAAAAAAAAAAGTGGCACTTTCACCCTGCTAATGTTTTCCTACTTCTTTCTCTTGGTAGTTCCTTGAGGCTTCGATAATCAGGGCAGAGGCAGAAGATACCGTTTCAGTCTGGGCCTGTCTGTTCTGAGTGGTCAGTTTCACTGTCATCCTCAGACCCCTCTAACCACCAGTTGCCTTGGTGGTGTCGTCACCAAACTTTTTTGGAGATAAACCCAGGGGGCCAATTTTGGGGACCAGGGCGTGGCACTGACTTTGCTACCGGGTGCACCTCAGGTCTATCTTTGATCTCATTGGGCTCAAACTCAGGTGGCATGGTGGAGGCTGCGTCCGGATTCTGGATGACTGGAGAGCCTGCAGCTTTGCTTTTGCCACCGCAAAGGCCGAAAACTACGTCTACTTTTTAAATCTGAAAATTAGATAGGTCCCCTCCATGACATAGTAGTGCAGATTAAATAATGTCCAGTTCCTTGAGAAAAGAATTATACTGTTCATGTAAATATATACGTTGTACATTGAGCTGAGGAAAGTTAGTTATCAGGATCTGCTTTATCCTGGCCTTTTGGGGATCTGTTGAATTCTCAGTGTTTTTATTTTTATTATAATTATAGGTTACTAATTTTTAAAGATATGTTTTATGAATCACATATTTCCTGTTTGAAAACATTGAAATTAAATTCAGAAATGTAGATATTCAAAATTACCTGTTGCGTTTTTATTTATTCAGAGGACTGTTTTGTGTGTGTGTGTGTGTGTGTGTTAACTAATCTCTATGCCCGGTGGCTTGAACTCATGACCCTGAGATCAAGAGTCCCATGTCTGCTCCACCAACTGAGCCCCATCCAGGTGTTTCCAGGGTTGTTGTTGTTGTTGTTGTATAAACAAATTGACTTAAAAAATTTCTTTGTGGAATATTTGAAGTCTGTTCTTACAGACAATAGATAATTGACTCCTTTGTGCCAGTCATTCAGTTTCAACAGTCATTTCATGGCCAATTTTGTTTCACAGATACCTATGAGATAGAGAGCCACCCCCACCCACCTGTTCTGGATGACTTCTAAGTAAAGCCTTTTGATACGCCAACACTGAAGAGCCATACAAAGTGTTGTTTTCTTTTACCTTCCAACTTCTATACAGAACCTATAAGGTTTGGTTTTACTATGAGCATGGTCTAGAAAAAGGGAAAGGCTGACTTGTATGATGGAGTGCATCCTCTTATAAAACGGGAATGTGGTGATAACAGTACTGTGTGTGTTTTGCTTTAAAAGGAGCTTGATAATTGTTTTCTGTCACTTGGAACAGTTGTAGTTCACGCTGGGGGAGCATCAGATGCACAAGACCAGTGAAACCTGTGTCCTGTCTCTTCCCTTACTGTATTGCCTCATTGTCATTGGGAACAAAAATAATTCACTGGTAACTGTAGTGCTTCCTTTACTAGATCAGAACTTTACTTCCCAACTTTTCTCTTTCTTAGACAGATGATTATGATATCTATAACATAGTTCCCTGCCAGATTTAGTGAACATGACTTTAAAAATCATGACTGTTTTTGGTGACTGGTTAAAAATACTGTGTTGCATTCTAAGAGAGTAGATCTTAAAAGCATTCATCACAAGGAAAAAAAAAATTTTAAACTGTGTATGGGGTGGATATTAACTAGACTTATGGTGGGGATCATTTCACAATATATACAAATTTTGAATCATTGTGTCATACACCTGAACTAATATAATGTTATGTATCATCTACATCTCAGTAAAAAAACAAAACAAAACATGGGTTTTATTATTATTGTTTTATTATTATTAATCAGTTTGTGTAGTGTCACAGAGCCTTTGAACTTTTAGTATGTTAGACTGTTTGCCCTGTTGGTACCTCCTCTCTAACTGCTAAGGAAGTAGAACAAACAGTAAACAGATCATAATGTACATCTGAACTGTTAAATAGTCTTGTTTCAGTATAGTTAGACCGCAGAGTTGCTGTCATGCAGGGTACTCCCAGCTGCCTTCGCTCACACCTGTAACTGTATACAACCCACTGCTGTAACGAATAGATACATACCTGGGTGTGGTGACAGGTCTGTGTGTTCAAGTTCACTGGTGTCGATACAGTTTTTTCAGTGTTCAGTGTTCAACCTTAAAACATTTTTACTCTTTGTAAAATTCCCATCTGGATTTCAGGTACTTGAATGCTTAAGCCTTCCTCTGTATAAGTGAAGGTGAAAATTCTAATCGAAAAACATTTGCTTTTTTTTCTTCTAAAATATTGAACTTCTATATATATAGTATATAGTAATTTTAGTATATATAGTACTTTTGCTTTAGTTTTCTTTGGGAAGGTGACTGCTTCCGCTGTCCTTGTTTTGATGTCCCCTTATTCAGACCACAATATATCAGTTCTTATTTTTCTGGTTTTTTTTTTTTTTTTTTTTTTTTTTTTTTTAGACTTTTGCTGGTTGGTGGATGCGAAACTGCTGAAGTGGGCATATCAAAAGCTTCTAGCTATGGCCTGTCTGCCTGGAGAGTTCTTTCGGGATCGCCTTATTATAAGCAGGTTACCAATGGTGGAGACAGGGTCACTGCAGTAAGTATCTGGCATTTCACTTCGTGACTAGGCCTCAGGCAGGAACAGGATGAAGTACTTTGTCTCAAGCGAGAAAAGTGACTTCCTGTGAAATTGTAGTACTTCTTTCTAATGTCAGAGTTACCTAGAGTGTTTTTGGTTTCACTTGGTCTCATTTTTATTAACAGCATTGGCAGATATTAGAAAAAGAACCTAACAGGAATCCTGTTACTTGCATTTGCTTATTGAGACATTAATGTTTATTCAGCATTTTTTATGGGCTGACAACTGTCTTGACTCCTGTGGTGTGTATTAGCTCCTTTAACTCTCATGACTTCTTGGGGTAGGTATTGTTACTAGCCTATTGATGAGGGAGGTAGAGTGTAGTTTAGTAACTTCCCTGGGTCACCGAGCTAGTAAGTCGCAGAGTCAGAGTACAAACTCTGGCACAAGTTCCCCTGTTCAGGTTCTTTACCGCCATGGCACACTTGCTGATACTTTGGTCTGCATTCACGTGGACGACACCCAGCCTTTCCTCCCTTTGTTCTGTAGCAGAGCCCTCCGGTATGCTGTAATAGTCAGTACATGCTAGGTTCTGCTGTGATAATCAAACCGTCCCATGAACAGATGAAAACTCTGGCATTTCCGTGGGTTACCTTATAACCATTCATTCCTTATTCGTGGCCAAGTCTGTTCTTGGTGCCATGACTCCCCTGGACAGTTTGTTCCAAGTGATGACTAGAGAATCCACGCAGGCTGACAACCTCTTGAGGTTCAAGTATTTCAGTTTATAGGAGGGAAAAGAGAGGGTTAAAAGGTGGAACTTTTCAAACTAGAACTAACATTACCTGTGCTCACAGTTCATGTGTTCTATTTGCGTGGTCCTTTTTACCTTCAAGGGCCCTGGGAGGTAGTAGTTCTGTGTGTCCAGAAAGGCAAGATAAAATACTGTTTCCCTATGCAAACTGCTGGAAGTCAAGCACTCAATCACGGTTAGGTATCCTGTGCTTAGCACATTGCCTTACATATAGTGGACACTCAGATACTTCTCAAATGAGGGAAGAAACCAAGAACTTAAGGAAAATACGACATAAGAGAATGTGTCATGTTTTTTCCTGCGGTGAATGTATTTGTTCTATTATTTTTGTTTAAAATGCACTGATTTTAAATTAATCCTCTAAAACCACAAATGGTTAAAAGTTTGGTATAAAAAAGGAAATAATGAAGAAGTACTTTTTTTTTTTTTTAAGATTTTATTTATTTATTTGAGAGAGAGAGAGAGCATGAGAGGAGAGGGGTCAGCGGGAGAAGCAGACTCCCCGCCGAGCAGGGAGCCCAGTGTGGGACTCGATCCTGGGACTCCAGGATCATGACCTGAGCCAAAGGCAGTCACTTAACCAACTGAGCCACCCAGGCGCCCCTGAAGAAGTACTTTTAAAAAGAAATCTTAAGCAATGACTGAAAGCTTCATTCATTTTTTTTTTTCTTTAGCTTTTGATATATTTTGAAGTACGTCATTGTGAATTTAACCCAACAAAGTAGTTTTTTTTTTTTTTTTTAATTAGCTCACCTTACTGGTTTCTATACCACTAGATATTATAACAGTTTGTATTTCTGCATGAATTTATAATCGAGGACTGTGCTTTGTGCTTTTCCTTCCATGCTTTACCCCTCTATCCATTCTAGATCCTGCCTCTTCTGCAGGGTGCAGGGAGGAGTCCGGATTGAGTGTTAGTAGCCACACTTCACAGAAAAGGAGCCTAAGACCCCAGAACTAAAAATAGGGGAACACAGGTGGAACAGATCTTCTAGTCACTGTTGAGTACCTTTCCCCGCTCCCCATATGAAATTATATACAGATCAGTGGTCCTGTCAGATTTATCTCTGATGATTATCCCATAATTCATAAAGAGGTAGGAGTTGTTTATACATATTAAATATACTATTTCGCTTTTGCAGGGTTAGTCCTGTTTCTCTCTCTGATTTAATCCATACCCAGCTTGTAGTTTTTTCTGTGATATCCACCAGGGCAGATCTTGGAGTTTGAAACTGTTTTGGCTCTTGAATCAAAGTGTGATGTCTGCAACTTATCTTTAAATGGTTTAGTCAAAAACGTAATTTTTAAGTTTTATTTAAGTAATCTCTACACCCAACACAGGGATTGAATGCATAACCCCAAAATGAAGAGTTGCACACTCTGTGACTGAGCCAGCCAGGCGCCCTAGGCAGACCCATAATTTAAAAGATGTGTGTACGCACACAGAGATAAAGCAAGTGTGGCAAAGCGTTCATAACTGGTGAGCCCAAGCAGAAGGCATACTGGTGTTTTGTTGTGCATTCACTTTAGCCTCGCCATAGCTATGAAATTTGTCAAAATTAAAGGTTGAGGGGAAAAAAAGAAAGAAAAAAATAGGTAAGTGTGGAGAATTCAAGGAGAGATGCAGTAGGCAAATGGTGAAAGTCCGTTTCAGTACAGGATAACGGGGCATGTGTGTGACAGAATGGCCTGAGAAAGGAAGAATCCCGGAGTATGGTCGCATACCGTGAAACCTTCCTTCACCTTGGCTTGATTCTCTTGTGCTTTCACTTTGCTCCTCACTGAAGTATTAGAATCTGCTTTGCTATGGTCCTTACCTCTCTAGCTGAAGCTCCGGGATTGCAGTCTCTTAGAAGAAAATTGCCTGTGCACTGACAGAATAAGTGGGGAAAAAACATTAAATTGCAAACTGAATGCTCGGCTGTATGATTAATTTCTTCAAATGCCGCAAGTGTATTTTAATTACGTTAGTGGCTATTAAATGTGTCCTGCTGCTAAACTTACAGTCATTCTGCATAGCCTGCCCCTGCCTTGAAGTAATTTGAATTACAGGATTAGTTCTTTTGTCCGGTGGCAGATACTGCCCTCATCAAACTCGTTTGTTTAAGGTTGCTATTGTGTTGGGTGGATATTGATGAAAAAATGCTGCTGACATATACATTCTAGTCTCTCACAAGGCTGCTAGGTTGTAAAAAGGGACTTTGCAAGATTCAATATGTGCACTGACTAAAGTTTCCAAATTAATGTGAGATAGTTTTATTTATTCATTTGTTCAACATTGAATCACTGCTCTGGTAGTAGGAAGGTAGCATCCCTCAAGGGGTTTTACTGTACTGGAGGATGTAGCCATATCCACAAATAGGGGCAGTGCACTATAATAGTTGCATTCTCTACTTCAGTAACTGGGAGAGAAGAGAGAACCCAGACTTGGGAGTCAGAAGTCTGGGATTGGAATTCTAGTTCATCACTTACACTTGTGTAGTAAGGCTTTTGACACAAACAAGCTAATATATGTGAAGGCCCTTGGTAAGCCATAAAATGATCTATAGTGTTCATTATTATTATTTGTATTTTTAAGACCAGAATTTTAGAAAATATATAAAAATGAACAAAACTAATTTTTATGTTATTGCCATTGCTGCTTTTTGGGTGAAGGATGTTTTTGTGGAAAGAAGACAGGCTTTTTGGAATCCTGTTTCCCTGAGAAATCCCATTTCCCTCAGAAAATAGAAATAATCAGAGAAATATTTTCACAGGATCCCACCCCCTTCCTGCATCTCTGTCTGTACATGGTACCTTTCTCTCATTTTTACAGACAAACTGTCTTTGTACCAACTAAGACCAACCCATCTGTTTGTCCTCCAGATCTCACACTCTTGCTTATTGATATTTTTCCTGCATCATGAATTTTGCTGTCGATTAGATTTATCAGCACACAACATGCTTTTATTTTTCCGTCATAAAAACCGTTTGTTTCATTTGGTTTTGGGGGATTTAGACCCGCTAAATCCTGTTACCACCCCCATTTATTTCCCTTTCTTCAACATGTTCAAGAGCTGCCCGTATTTGTTTACACTTCCTCTTTCTTTTCTTTCTCTCTCTTTTTTAAAAGATTTTATTTATTTATTTGTCAGAGACAGAGAGATCACAAGTAGGCCGAGAGGCAGGCAGAGGCAGAGGGAGAAGCAGGTTCCCTGCCCAGCAAAGAGCCCCGATGTGGGACACGATCCCAGGATGCTGGGATCATGACCTGAGCCGAAGGCAGCCGCTTAACCAACTGAGCAACCCAGGTGTCCCTCTTTTTTCTCTTGAATTTGAATTCACTTAATGTGGGAATTTACCTCCATCATTTCACAGAAACTATCCTGGTGATGTTATCAGTGCCCTCCAGTATTTTACGTTTATCAGTTTTATCGGCTTCCTTCTTTTGTCTCTCTCTCTCCCTCCTTCTCTCCCTTTCTCTCCCTCTCCCTCCCTCCCTCCTCTCCTTCCTTTTAAAAAAGATTTTTATTTATATATTTGACAGAGAGCAAGAAAAAACATGACTTGGGGAGAGGGAGAAGCAAGACTCTCTGCTGAGCAGGGAGCCCAATGCGGGATTCCATCCCAGGACCCTGGGATCATGACCTGAGCCAAAGGCAGACGCTTAACCAACTGAGCCACCTAGACGTTCCTGTTGGTATTCTTTAATCCCTGCTAATTGCTTTTACAAAAATCAGTTTATTTTCCCTTTTCCCTTTCTGTTCTCTTCCTTTTTAAAATTGTGTTATTGCTACATTGACAAAACTTGTAATTTTTGCACATTAGTTTCTACCTTCATCCTCACCTTTCTTTAGTCTTCGATGTCCGTGTCTTTTTCAGAATGCCGTTACTTCTTTTGTTGAAATGTTTCCAGTCATCTCTTGGTTGGATGAAACTATTTTCTAGTAGATGTGGTTTGGTTTGTTTTTTAAGATTTTATTTTTAAATAATCTCTACACCCAACCTGGGGGTTCAACTCACTACCCTGAGATCAGGAGCTGCATGCTCTACTGGCTGAGCCAGTCAGATGCCTCTCTTTTAGTAGACGTTCTAAGAAGGTCTCATAGGTAAAGGGTTCCTTAAGTTCTTGGATGTTCAAAATTGTTTTCTAATAGCCTGAATATTTGAAGGAAAAAGTGTCTGGATATAAAATCCTTAGCTTACCATTTCTTTCATTGAACTTAAAAAATAGCCACTACTCTATTATTGCTTTACTTTGTTTGTGGAATTTGAAACTTCTCACTTACATTAAATTATTTTCCCTACAAAGGGAAACATAGAAATAACATACAAATGTTATTTGGCCATTTTGCTTAGATTGCCTTGAGGATTTTCGTTTTCTCTGTGTGAAATTTAATAGCTTTCCTGGGATAGTTCTTGGAGTTGATTCTTTTGGAAGGGGGGCTGATTTTCTCAGGTACCCCTGCTGGCTCTTTCAATGTATAAATTCATATCTTTTTCTATGTCTGGTGAGCTTTCTTAGATGATAACTTTGACAATGTTTTTAGAGAGATGTTATATCCCTTGGCTACCTTCCCTTGTCTGTCCTTCCCCGGCCCTGCAGTATTTTTACAGTCTGCTTTTGCTCACCACCAGGCCTTATGGTAGGTGTCAGGGGGACATGGGAGTTGGCAGGAGCAGTAGAGATGACATCTGTGACTTGGTGATTTTTGTTTTTCTACTTAAAATTGTTTTGAAGTTTGGGTTATCTTCAATCTTCAAGTTAAGTTGAGGGCACTTTTTTTTTCCCCCATTTATTTGAGAAAGAGAGCACATGAGTAATTGGAGAGACAGAGATAGAGAGGGAGAAGCGGGCTCCCTGATTTGGGGTTTGATCCTAGGACCCTGGAATCACACCCTGAACCGAAGGCAGATACCCAACTGACTGAGCCACCCAGGCGCCCCTGAAGCCATGGTTTTCTTGTAGATCAACAAGTCTTTCTTCCCCTCCCTCCCTTCCTTTGATCCATCAATCCATTCATCCATCCAAGTAATCTCTGCACCCAACATGGGACTTGAACTCATGACCCTGGGACCAAGAGTTGTACACTCTACTGATAGAGTCAGCCAGGCACTTCATATTTTCTCTTTTTACTCTTTTTTATTGGAGGAAATATTGGAAGATATGGAGCTAGGCCATCACTAATGGCTTTAGCTACTTCGGAGTTCTGGTAGGAAAAATTTTAACCTCAACAAAACGGTACTCTTTTTTTGCCCTTTTCTCTTAAGGGAAAATTCATATAATATAAAATCAACCCTTAATCATCTTAAAGGATACAATTCACTTGCATCGAGTATATTGACAGTGTTGTGCAACTACCACCAGGATCTAGTTCCAGGATATTTTCATCATCCCAAAAGGAAACCTTATACCTATTAAGGTATAAAATCCCTGTTGTTCCTCCCTCCAGCTCTTGGCAGGCACTAGTCTATTTCTGTGGATTTACCTGTTCTGTTTCTTATAAATGGAATCATGAAATACGTGACCTTTTGTACCTGGTTTCTTTCACTTAGCGTAGTATTTTGGAGGTTCATCAAACTTGTAGCATGTATCAGTGCTTCATTTCCTTTTGATGACCGCACAGTATTCCATTGTGGGGATATACTACATTTTGTTCATTCCTTCTTTAATGGTCATTTGAGTTGTTTCCACTTAATAGTATTGCTGTGGACATTTGTTTGGTATAGTATTTTTGTTTAAATTCCTGTTTGTCATTCTTTTGGGCATATACTTAGGATGAAATGACTGGGTCAAATGGTAGTTTCATGTTTAGCTTTTTGAGAAACAATCAAACTTTTCCCCAGCAGCTGTACTGTTTTATGTTCCCTCAGTAGTGTACTAAATTCTCTGCAGCTCCAACAAAACTTGTTGTTTTCCGTTTCTTAAATTATTGCCTTCTCCCCCTCTTGCTTTTATAAATGTATCTCTTAAATCTAAAGATGAATAGTCTTGTGTTATATTATTTCAAATGCTGGTTTCTAAGTGTTGATTTTTGGGGGCGGGTATTTTTCAAGCATAGGATCAATTCCTTAATGAAATTTCTACTAGAAATTTTGACTTTTCCATAATGATGATGGGATAAAAATGATAACCTGGGGAATCTCATTTGAGAAGAGCTTGAGTGGCTTCTAATTCACATAGATTGTAGTAGACTTGTTATGTGTGCGTTTAAAAAACAAAACATTTGAGTATGGGTGTATGTTGACAGATTTACCATTTGGATTTCTTTTTTCCCAAATAAAAATAGAGTCTCACCAAGATCTTGGACACCTACTGATGATTTTCTCAACTATTTCTTTTTTTATTTTTAGATTTTATTTATTTATTTGTTGGGGAGGGAGGGGCAGAAGGAGAGGGGGAAGCAGACTGCCCAGGATCCCAGGACCCTGGGATCATTACCTGAGCTGAAGGCAGAGGCTTAACCGACTGAGCCATCCAGGCTCCCCTATTTTTTTCAACTATTTCTTAAAATACTAGGTTTGCTATAGTTTGCATTTCATGATAAAGGAATTTTTACAGTGAGAAAGCATTCCATTAATTCTTCTTTGTCTGATGTGCATTTATTTTGCAGGTACCAAAGACATTGGGATTATTAAGGATGTTAAGTGTCAAGTTTTATAGTCGCCCAGGACAAGAACAGGTAACTCATAAGCTTAACGTGTGCTTCTCAGATATTTTCACCCTGAGTACCTTTAAAGGACAATTGAATGAACCTTGAATATACTTCATCTGGGTGTGCTCTTAATTGCACAGTATATGGGCATATACATAAGTAAAAATTCATGGGACTGTTTGCTGAAATTTCTGGGTTTTACTATATATCATTATCTCAATAAGGAAACTTAAAAAAAAAAAAAAAGAATGAACATAGTCTTTTTAAATCTGGGTCTGTAAGCCAAGGAAATCTCCTGGGATCATTATATTATCTGAAGTTTTTTGTTTTACAATACTTGTGAATTTTATATCCTTGTCTACAACATATACTTTTCAGTTTGTTTTGTTAATTAAAAAAAAAAAAAATGAGATTATTGAAGCTCCTAGAAGAAACAAGCCCTGTTGATTCTGGGCTTCAGGTACCATTGTTATATTGTTTTTTCCTCAGTAAGAGATGCGTGGCTCTGTGGGAAGGATGTTTGTCGGTTTCACTCAGGAGTGGCCCCTGCGGGAGATGGTTCTATTCACTCTGTGTCTGGCTCTTGCAAGAGTCTTGGCCCATATGGAGGCATCAGATCATTCTCCTCCTGTTTTGGGGAGAACCGGACAACCTCATTTTTCTGTTTCTTCAATTTTTTTACTAACGCAAAGTAAATCGTAAGAAAAATACAGAAATCATAAGAACTAGGATGAGCATTTTGTTGCTGGGTTTGTATTTAATATATTTAAAATTTTGAGTTCGTTATTTCTCTTCTCTTGACTTCAGCTAAATCCTATATTCTGGATTGGTTTGGCGCGCTATCTGTAGAAGCAAGCAGTACCACTACCGTTTATGTCTGGAAAGTCACTTTCTTGTTGAATCCCGTATGTTTGTACTATTTTGCAGTTAGCATTCTCTTCTGTCAGTTCGTGGGGTTTGTTTTCATTTTGCAGATGAAGAAACATATGGGAGATCAAGTGACTTGGCCTCTACCTTGTATTTGGTTCTTTCTAATTTACTATGTTGCCTCTGTTGGTCTGTTACCAATTTAGTGCACAAGAGTGTTACTTTGCTTTTTCTCCCTGCATCCTTTCCCCGTTCTCCTTAATACTATTTAAATTACTATCTTTTTTTTTCTTCATATTTTTAATTTAACTTCTAGTTAGTTAACATACAGTGCAATGTTGGTTTCAGGAGTAGAATCTACTCCTAAGTTACTATCTTTAACAAAATTTAAGGGGCTCACTATGTTTTTGTTTTTGTTTTTAATTTCATTTTGTTGACTGTAATAAAACAATAACATGTCATTTCAGTGTTTATTCTTTTTTTTTTCAACCAATCAGCAAACACTTCCTTTGAGCCTGGGCATAATGTTAGAGCAGAGAATAAACAGGTGAATAAATGGCATTGTATTTCCTCAAGGAGTCCTCAGTGTAGTGGGGGAGAAGGTTAGAGAAGCGGTGAAATAGCACAATATTACACATTTTCTGACCCCTTCTGTCACATCATATGAAGTACCACTGAGGTGTGGAAGAGGGAGCCTTTCATTCTGGAGGGGATAGTTGATTTGGAAGTAAGAGTTCCTCATGCAGAGGGAGGAACTCTGGGCATTTCCAGGCTGGCAATATCATGTGGCAAGTTCTGGAAGGGTCAGAGAGCAGCGCTGGGACTCTGGTTGGCTGGGCTGTGGGACCCACAGACGCTCGCTGTTTGTATCTGGTGCTTACTTCACTTGGACCAGCGTAGCTGTAGTATGTTTAGAACAGGAATTATTTGGGAATTGCTACTCATGCGTCTCCTTTGTATTATATCCTGTGTAATTGTTAGATACTATGTTTATTAGTTGATTTGGGATATTAATAAGCAAATGTAACTGTTCAACCAGTATAGAAAGACCGTTTAAAAAAAAAAAAAACAAAAAAACCTTCTTACCACCCGGGAACTTCAGTTGTACATTGCCTTGACCCTAATATTGGCAGTTCTCTTGTGTGGAACGTGACTCTTTGTCCTCAATCAGAGTACCCTCTGTGATTGAGCACAAAGGAGACGCAAACAACTCATTTCCTTATATTTTGATCTATCTTAATGGCACATTGTACCAGGATCCTTAAAAAGATGTTATGAAATTATTCTTAAACCAATGCCTTCAGTAAATATCTGAATGTTACGTGCTACCTTATTTGTACCTGATGGTTCCTAGCCCGGAAATAATTATGGGGGATAGATTTTTTTTTTTTTTTTTTTTGCGCTGTAATTGTAGAGCTGAAAGGCCTCATATGGCTTATCTAATAATTTCCTATTATTGTGAAAGCTTTCTTGTACATACAGCTTATATGTACTTTCACATGATCTCACAGGAAGCTTGCATTATTGGCATTATGATGCCTATTTTATTTTAATTCAAATATAGTTAAGTGTTGTGTTATTTCAGGTGTGCAGTATAATGACTCAGCAATGTTATCCATTACTCTGTGCTCATCATCAGCGGACACTTTAATCCCCTTCACCTATCTCACACGTTTCCTGCCTCCACACCTCCCCTCCGGCAGCCACCAGTTTTGCTCTGTATTTAAGAGTCTTTTTGTCTCTTTTTTCTTTGTTTTATTTTTTAAATCTCATAAAGTGAAATCATATAGTATTTTGCCTTTCTCTGACTTACTTCACTTAGCGTTATATCCTCTAGATTCTTCCATGTTGTTGCAAATGGCAAGATTTCATTCTTTTTGTGGCTGAGCAATATTCCAGCATTTACAATATACTGCATCTTCTTTATCCATTTGTGTATGGATGGACACTTGGGTTGAGTCCCTAGCTTGGCTGTTTTAAATAGTGCTGCAGTAGACATAGGGGTGCATATATCTCTTTGAATTAGTGTTTTCATTTTCTTTGGGTAAATACCCAATGGTGGAATTACTGGATCACATGGTAATTCTATTTTTAATTTTTTGAGGAACTTCTATACTTCGGTTTATTTCTGGGCTCTGTATTCTCCTCCATTGATCTATGTGGTTGTGTGTGTGTGTGTGTGTGTGTGTGTGTGTGTGTGCAGGCACACGTGTGCGTGTGTGTGTGTTGGTACCATACTGTTTTGATTCCTATAGCTTTGTGTTATATCTTGAACTCTGGGATTGTGATACTTCCAGCTTTTTTCTTTTTCAGGTTACTTTAATTATTTGGGGTCTTTTGTGGTTCCATATAAATTTTAGGATTATTTGTTCTAGTTCTGTGAAAAATGCTGTTTGTTTTTTGATAGGGATTACATTAAATCTGTAGGTTGCTTTGGGTTGGGTAGTGTGGACATTTTAATAATATTGGTTCTCCCAACCCATGAACATGGGATATCTTTTAATCTGTTTGTGTCATTGTCTATTTTTTCACCAGTGTTTTATAGTTTTCAGGGTACAGGTCTTTTACCTTTTTGATTAAGTTTATTCCTAGGTGTTTTGTTGTTTTTGTTGTTTTGGTGTTGTTTTGGTAAATTAGATTGTTTTCTTTTTCTTTTTTAAGATTTTATTTATTCATTTGAGAGAGACAGCACAAGCAGGAGGAGAGGCAGAGGCAGAGGGAGAGGAGAGGGAGAAGCAGACTCCCCACTGAGCTGGGAACCCAACATGGGGATTGATCCTAGGACCCTAGGATCATGACCTGAGCTTGAAGGCAGAAGCTTAACCATCTGAGCTACCCAGATGCCCCAGGATTGCTTTCTTAACTTCTCTTTCTGCTACTTCATTATTAGTGTATAGAAACGCAACAGATTTCTGTATATTTTGTATCCTGTGACTTTACTGAATTCATTTATCAGTTCTGGTAGTTTTTGTGGAGCCTTTTGAATTTTCTATATATAATATCATGTCATGTACAAATAGTAAAAATTTTCTACTTCTTTCTTACCAATTTAGATGCTTTCTATTTCTTAACTGATTGCTGTGGCTAAGACTTCTGGTACTATGTTGAATATAAGTGGTGAAGTGGACATCCTGGTCTTGTTCCTGGTCTTAGAGTAAAAGGTTTTCATCGTTGGCTATGATGTTCATTGTGGGCTTTTTGTAGATGGCCTTCATATGTTTCCAAATAACCAGCTGCTGGTTGTCTGGCATATAATATTATCTTTCAAAGAATATATTAATAAAAGCTATATATGTTCTTCTATAAAGAATATTGGCTTGGAAAATTTTTTTCCCAAGGACTTTCTCTTTCCTACAGACTTTTGCAGTGTTTACCCCGCCTCTGCTGCTCCCAGGTTTGTTAGCCATGCTTTTGAGAATGATTGATTGATTGATTGGGGGGGGGTCAGACTTATAAACCATAATGGGCAAGAATATCTCTGGGACTTCTTGAGGGCAGAGGTTTATGTTTTGCTGGTTCTTGGCTCCCCAGAGTGTAAAATGGCGCCTGGCACGGGATATTGTATTACTGAGTTTATTCAATAAATAATTGTTGAATGTTGGAAGGGCAGGGCTTATGAATTCACCTTTAAGGCTCCGTAGTAATTCAGAACACTCTCAGTGTATGCACTACAGTTCAGTACTTTAATTTTAATAAAGCTTGTATATTTGAAAGGTGTAATGAAATAGGAAATCACTCATTTTTAATTGTTCTAAGTAGATGATATGCAGTGGAAGAAAGTGAGGCAATTTAAACTGATCTCAGTATAAAGATCTGATATTTAACATTTAAAAGAATTATGGTTTTAGAAAGGACAGTTAAAAGTTTTATTGCAGTGTTGAAAGCAGGCACAATTCCACTCTAAATATTGCTGCCAGTAGTAGAAGGCTTTAATTAGTGTTTTTAATTAAAAAAAAGATCAAATGGACGTTTGAGCTAGTGGTTTAATAAATGAGAAATAGAGGTGGAAGTTAAAGTCCTGTTCATATTATTAGTTTTAGTAGTATTAGGATCGCATTACCACGCAAGAGAATCCATGAGGTAAGAGGAAAGTACCTTTTGAAAAGTTTTGAGAAGAGATTTGAGACAGGGAGGTAAATAGAATTGATCATTAAAAGGGCTGTAGATTAATTTCTGGTGGAAGAAGACCATCTATTGTGTAAATGGTCTTTGTCAACCAGCTTACTTTGTCCCATGTTGCCTACACAAGCTGATAACAACTTACCAAGTAATTATTTAGTGAGACTGCCTTTCAGTGGCTGCTCACAGAATAGAGTAAACTAAAGCAGGTAGTAAGTGATAGTCATCATTTTCTTTCTCATTTTATTTGCCTCACCTTTATTGAGGTATAATTCTAAGATATTTAAACTATACAGTATGATGATTTGGTATATATGTGTACAATATGAATGGATTGTCCCCCGTCGAAGTCACACATTCATTACCTCACATATTTACTTTTCTCTTCTGTGTGTAAGGATGTTTAAGTCCTACTCTCTCAGCAAGTTTCAGTTACAGAATGCAATGTTACCAAGTGTAACCATCATGTTATACAGTAGATCTTCAGAACTTCTTATAACTGAAGTTTCTACCCTTTTACCCAACCTCTCACTCTATACTTCCTCCCTCCCCCAGTCTTTGGTAGGCAACTAGTTTCCTACTCTCTGTTTCTGGGAGGTTTTTTTGTTTGTTTGTGTTTGTTTTTTCTTAAGATTATACATAAGTGATGCCATGCAATATTTGTCTTTCTGTGTTTGATGTATTTCACTGAGCACAATGCCCTCCACGTTCATCCATGTTGTCACAAATGACAGGATTTCCTTCTTTGTTTAAGGCCAAATGATACTGTGTGTGTGTGCGGTCCACATTCTCCCCAGCCTTCCTTCCTTTCTTTCTTTCTTTCTTTTTTTAGATTTTTTAATTTATTTATTTGTCAGTGAGAGAGAGAGACTCACAAGCAGGCAGAGTGGCAGGCAGAGGCAATGAGAGAAGCAGGCTCCTCGCTGAGCAAGGAGCCTGATATGGGACTCGATCCCAGGACCCTGGGATCATGACCTGAGCCGAAGGCAGTGGCTTAACCAACTGAGCCACCCAGGCGTCCCTCTCCCCAGCATTTCTTTTTGATGATAGCCATCCTAACATGTGTGAAGTGATATCTCATTGTGGTTTTGATTTGCCTTTCTGATGATTAGTTGAAAACTTTTCATGTACTTTTTGGCCACTTATGTGTCTTTTTTTGAAAAAATGTCTATTCAGATGTTTTCTTCCATTTTTAAATTAGGTTATTTGGGGTTTTTGCTAGAGTTGTTGGAGTCCCTTGTGTATTTTGGTTTGTAATATCAGATATTTGGTTTATAAATATTTTCTCCTATTTCCTAAGTTGTCATTTCATTTTATTAATGGTTTCCTTTGCTGTGTAGATGTTTTTAACTTGATGTAGTCCTGTTTGTTTATCTTTGTTTTTTTTGGCTTTGCTCTTGGTGTCGAATCCAAAGAAGTCATTGCTAAGACCAGTCAAGGAACTTATCCCCTGTTTTCTTATAGGAGTTTTAGGGTTTCAGGTCTTATGCTCAAGACTCATCCAGTTAGAGGAGATTTTACTGTATGATGTACATTAGTGGTCCAGTGGCTCTCCAGTTTTTCCAATACCATTTATTGAAAGAGTATCCTTTCCCCACTGTGTATTATATTGTTGGCTCCTTCATTATAAATTAGTTGACTGTCTATGCATGGGCTTATTCTGGGCTCTCTGTTCTGTTCCATTGATCTTTGTGCCTGTTTTTATGCCAATACGGTATTATTTTGATTAACATAGATTTGTAACAGTAGTTTGAAATCAGAAGGTGTGATGCCTACAGCTTTGTTCTTTTCTTTTCTTTTTTTTTTTAAGATTTTATTTATTTATTTGTCAAAGACAGAGAGCACAAGCAGGGGGAGAGGCAGGCAGAGGAGGGAAGCGAGCCTGATGCAGGATTCCATCCCAGGGATCAGGACCTGAGCCGAAGGTAGCTACTTAACCAGCTGAGCCACCCTGGCATCCCAGCTTTTCTTCTTTCTCAAGATTGCTTTGGCTGCTTGGGGACTTAGGATCTTTTATGATACCACACAAATTTTAGGATTATTTTTTATGTTTCTGTGGAAAATGACATTTGAATTTTGGTAAGGATAGCATTGAACCTATAGATCACTTGGGACACTATGGACATTTTAACAGTATTTTTTCAATCCATGAACATGGAATATCTTTCCATTTATTTGTATTCAGTTTCTTTGATCAGTGTTTTATGGCTTTTCTTATACAGTGCTCTCACCTCCTTGGTTACATTTATTCCTAAGTGTTTTATTCTTTTTGATGCTAGTGTAACTGGGATTGTTTTCTTAATTTCGCTTTCTAATAGTTCACTGTTAGTGTATAGGAATGCAAGTGGTTTTTGTATGTTGATTTTTGTGTCCTGCAGCTTTACTGAATTTGTTTATTCTGACAGCTTTCTGGTGGAGTCTTTAGGGTTTTCTATATATAATACCATGTCATTTGTAAAGAGATATTTTTACTTCTTCCTTTCCAGTTTGTGTGCTTTTTATTTATTTTCTTGCCTAATTGCTCTGGTTAGGATTTCCAGTCCTATGTTGAATAAAACTAGCAAGAGTGGGCTTTTTTTTTTTTTAATAATTTCATTTTATTTTTTCAGTGTTCCAAGATTCATTGTTTATGCATCACACCGAGTGCTCCATGCAGTATGTGCCTTCCCTAATACCCACCACTAGGCTCCTCCATCCCTCCACCTCCCTCCCCTCTAAAACCTTCAGCTTGTTTCTCAGAGTCCACAGTCTCTCATGGTTCATCGCTCCCTTCAATTTCCCCCAGTTCACTTTTCCTTTCCTTCTCCTAATGTCCTCTATGTTATTCCTTATTCTCCACAAGGAAGTGAAACCATATGATAATTGACTCTCTCTGCTTGACTTATTTCACTCAGCATAATCTCCCATCCATGTTGATACAAAAGTTGGGTATTCATCCTTTTTGATGGCTGAGTAATATTCCATTATATATATGGACCACATCTTCTTTATCCATTCATCTGTTGAAGGGCATCTTGGCTCTTTCCACAGTTTGGCGATTGTGGCCATTGCTGCTGTGAACATTGGGGTACAGATGGCCCTTCTTTTCACTACATCTGTATCTTTGGGGTAAATACCCAGTTGTGCAATTGCAGGGTCATAGGGTAGCTCTATTTTTAATTTTTTGAGGCATCTCCACACTGTTTTCCAAAGTGGCTGCACCAACTTGCATTCCCACCAACAGTGTAAGAGGGTTCAAGAAAGGAAACAACAAATGTTGGAGAGGATGTGGAGAAAGAGTGAGCTTTCTTGTCTTGTTCCTGCTCCCAGAGAAAAAGCTTTCTGCTTTTCACTGCCAAGTTATATTTTCTTGACCAACATTCCATCTGTTGTAATGATTAAAATAAACATGACATTCATATTTGAGGAATATAAAAAAAATTCAGACACATTTTAAGTGAAGTGAAAATTACAGCTCAATTTTATTGCTTTTGGAGCTACCTAATTCAGATAGAGAAGATGAGACCAAGATTATTATTCACTTATGCTGAGAAATCTTAATATAATATGAGGAATAACAGTTTGAAGGTTTAAGGTTTATTTTTATTGTGATGTGCAGTTGATTGAAAAGCCATTTCCTCTTACTGCCAGAGCACACACTCTGAAATTCTCTCCCTGGCCAACCAGGGAGCATTCAGACTTCTAAATCTGCAGACTCTGTTCACAGAATTTAGCCCGGATTTTCTAACTGTGGCTTTGGATCTTGTATAACAGTTACTGTCAGGATAATAAATTATTCCCTGAGCCAGAAATACTCTGTGCTATAGACACTCAGAAATGTTTCTACAAATAAAAGAGGAGTTTTTATTTCACAAGGAAAACACTGTGTGTCTCAAATAACATAGGTGACTTGTCTATTGCTGACTGACTGTAGTTCAGCTGCCACTGAGAACCGTCTCTTCTCACTGAGCATGTGTATGAAACTTAGATGATTTGGGGCTTTAAAGAGGTGTGTGCTTAATGTATACACATCTCATGTCTAGGATCTGCTTGAAAACACTTTAGGGGGGCGCCTGGGTGGCTCAGTGGGTTAATCTTCTGCCTTCAGCTCAGGTCATGATCTCAGGGTCCTGGGATCGAGTCCTCTCTGCTCAGCGGGGAGCCTGATTCCCCACCCCCCATCTCTCTCTCTGCCTGCCTCTCTACCTACTTGTGATCTCTCTGTGTCAAATAAATAAATAAAATCTTTAAAAAGAAAAAAAAAGAAAAGAAAACACTTTAGGGGAAAAAAATTCCCACGATTATTGTAGTGATTTGAGAAGGATTCGTGAAACAAGTATGGAATGTTGATATTTGTTTATAAGCTGGTTGTTGGGCCCATGGGTAATCATCATACCATAATTTCTACTTCTGTGTCTGTGTAAGTGCACATTTCTACAACAAAATGCTTAGAAAAAGCAACACTAAGTTTGCAGTGTGGCTATCATAGTTTCAAATAAAACTAAGGGGATTTAAGAACTCACCAGGTTAAAAGCTAGTGGTAATATTTTAGTTAATATATTTACTATTTAATGTCTAAGAAAGAAAAGAAGGAAGGAAGGGGGGCGGGGGAGAATGAGTAAAACAAAGGATGATTTAGCAGCTTCATTCGGTGTTTTCTAGCTCACAATGCTGTTGTTAAATTCTTCACATTATTCAGTATTTGTTGTTGTTGTTAAAGAGATTCATAAACTTCCTCTTTACTTTCAGAGCCCTTTTAGGGGAGTTGGTTAATGAAGCATTTATAACACCTGGGAGTGATCATACAGATCACTCGTGACTGATTATGTAGGTGAGGAAAACAGTAAAGTGTACTTGACCATGACTTCTCCCGAGGAGCATGCCTGTGGCTCCTGGAAGGTCTACGGCCCAGGGGAGGGCAGTGATCATGGCGCAGTGGAAGTGACCCTGATTGGGATTGAAGATGCTTCCAGCTCAGGGTCTGCAGTCTATACTTGAATGATCTTCAGCAAGTCTTAAACCTTGAGGTCTTCAGTTTCTTTCTCTATAAACTCTCAGTGACGGAGGGAGAGTTCTTCTAGCTAATGAGAATCAATGCTTGTGAGGCCCACCTCACACCAAATCTCGGGGCTCGTGGACCAGAGTTGTGAATGGAAGATGCCCGGCCCTTCACCTTCCGCTCCTGACTTCCGTTCCATCACGGAGGTGGGGATGGGGTCTATTTAACATGGTGCTGTTAGTGCTTGTGCTTTTATTCCTTCTCTTTCTCAGGCCTTTGTATTTTAGTCTCTGTTCTATTTAATTCAGGCATTCTGGACTAGACGCGTTATACCCAGTTAAAGTGATCTTAGTCCTCAGTGAGGAGATTAGAGGATGCTAATCTTTTCATCTATCTACTCATCCCGCAGTTTCTCACTTTCTGAAGTCATTCTTTTGTTTTTGATGGCTAATATATCTTAGCCATTGTAGACCTGAGGACTTAAACTCTTGTGTCTGTAGAGACCAGGTGGATATGTAGTGAATTGAGCCAGGCATACTTTCTCTTTTTTTTAGTATAGTCACATTTAGTTTTTGCTTCGATAGCTGATACTTGGCCTTAATCTTGGGGCCATAACCAAGAACGGTGGGGGCTTTGGCCAACTAGAAAGCTTATGACCCTTTTAAGTGTACATATGCTACCCAGTCCCACCTGATTCATTGCCATTTGATGGTGGTGGGCCTTATGTTGCCAGATTTTCTAAATGTTAAGGACAAATAGGGTTGTACGCTGTTGTTTGGGTCTGTTTTATTATTTGTGGGTCAACTACCTTAAACCCTGGTTTTTATAAATGCTTGAAGGGCACTAGATGTCCAAACAGTTTTCGATTCTTCTCATTCTGCCTAGGCAATAGGCAGGAGACCTTTCTGCTTGTGTGGTTTCTCTTGTGACTGAGCAACCTAGTATTCTGATGGGGAAAGAACTAGAGATTGTTGGGACGCGAGTAGGACTGTGCACACTGAGGTTAGCCTTGTGAAATATGTGTGCTACAAAGTTTTTCTTTTCTGAAGCAACAGTTACATTCCTCAGATTTACCAGGAAATCTGGAAAATAAACACTCAGTGTTCCTCAAATTCAGGAACGCATTTCTCCCCTTTCCTTCTGTTCCCATCACCATTGGACCCGCTTTTCTGCCAACTCTCTCTTCCTCCTTTCCCTTTCCTTTTGTCTACACAGCATGAATTTGTGCCTCTCTGCGATAGAATATTCCAGACATTGTGTACATACAAAATCTTGTGAAAATGTGGACCCCCAATTCAGGAAATTCACAATCTGGCCAATATCAACCCATAAAAAGTTAATGAGAACTCATGGTAATTGATGTGTGATATAAGAGAGTATTTGTATAATGCGCACATATTTGGGCTTTCAGCTATATGTAAATTATAATATTGTAAAAGAGATTACAGAAAAACTCCTGAAGGAGTTTCTTTATGCTGGAGCACATTATAGTGTTATGAAGTTGTTCGAACCCTTAATTATGAGAGATCATTTATGACATGGCACCCCCTGGAGAGTGTTATTAAATTCTGGAGGTTACTTCTGTTCAGCTACAAGTTCCTTGATCTGACATTAATGTCCTATAATTACTGTATAGGATGGGATCTTTAAGATGAGCCTTTCTCCAGATGGGACCCTCCTTGCTGCTATTCACTTCTCAGGGAAACTAAGCATCTGGGCCATCCCGTCTCTGAAGCAGCAAGGGGAATGGAATCAAAATGAGCAGGTATGTCTCCTGATTATTATTATTCTAAGAATGATTCTCACTTAAGGGTGAGTACTGACAGTGGTAATTTCATTTGGTTGACATTTTACTGTAGCACATAGCTATTATTTATTCTCATCATGCCAAAGCTTTAGTTATATAGAATATTACCAATATAGTAGGATAAATTAAGAATAGAGTAGCGGCTATGCGTAAAGCACTGACTTTAATTTGTAGTGAAATACACTTTATAAATGGAGTCTAATCTGTCCACCAACCTCTCATTTTTTTTTCTCTTTCTCTCATAAAAATACAGAATGGAGATACTAATTTTTTAGCAAGAGTCAACTAATATGAAGGCTTCAGAGGGTCAGTATTCTAAAAGGGTTCCAATTCTTCCCACATGTTGCAATGCTCCTGTAACATTGGGCTTACGTAAGGCTTAAGGCTTGGCTCTTCACTCAAAAGGTAGATAGTGAAGACATAGTCTGTTAATTTTTTAGTGTCTTGAAATGACAGATTTTAAGAATGAACACGTTCAGTTATTTCGCAACAGATTCAATATCTGTTATAATCTAAAATCCTGATGGGCGAATAAGGACTGCCCATAAATGCTATGTATTGTGTTAGAGTGAAGCTTTAAAGAAAAATCTTTCCCAGTTAAATGCAACTTATGTTCTAGATCTTTTACCCATCTGATGACTGTTTAGCATTTCAGCACTTAAGGGTTATACTTCCCCATACCCCTTTTCTGTAAGAATATCTTGTCACCAGCTTCGGTGGCTGTTTTCATGATTCCAAGATTGGAGCCTATGCCCCAAATGGTCTGAATGGATTGATGTCTTTTTTCAGAGTTCTTTTTAATGTCATTTCATCCGTTAAACTGAGCTATTAAAAGAATTTTCAAAAGCAAAGAGTGTTTTGTTATTCCCAGAATAGCAGAGGGAAAGAGAAACTTGTCTCTACATTTTCTTATACTTTTCATAGACTTCTGTTTGTTTTCACTCTTCTTCAGTTTTTTTGTTTTTATACACAAGTTTGGGGAGATTTTTTTCCCTCTAGTTCCCACTCACCTTGAATTTAATTTGGTCTCCACATGTCTACAGCACTCTCTCACTGGATCTAGATTTGTCCTAAACAGAAGAGGCGCTCCTCAGTCTTCAACCTCAGCAGCTCAATACAAGGAACATTCTCTCTCTCTGCAGAATAAATAGGTTGATTTATATCTTCCTCCTAGAAGTAGAGTGGATCAACTCTAAAACCATTTGTGTAACAAATACAGCTACACACACTGGATTATTGATCCAAAAAGTACCGTGTGTTTGTCATGGTTATTGATGTATGGTGACGAATTTGTCATTTGGGAATACCCTGTTCTATTATATGTGTGAAATTTTACATTTGGGCGATTTTTTTTGAAACATTTACTAATTTTCTTGAATTATTTCATTCACTTAATAGAAATACTGGTTAAGTTCAAGGCACACTTAGTATTTCATTTTGTTAGTATTCCAGAATGGCCTATGTGTATAGTGCAAAGTCCGTTTAGGCAAAATTCATTAGTATGCTCTTTCGTTTTCTGAAATTCTGGATATCCTTCTTTACCTGAAAGGACAAAGTGTATTTATTATAGTCCTTATTGGCTTATATTCAAATTTTTAACTCGTTAGACATCATTTTGACATTAGTTGCCAATCAATATCAGTATAATTAATTACTCTTTAGTTCATTAATGTTATTCATTAGATTTTTATAATGATTCTATCAGAAGAGTTAAAAATTGTTTAAAAATCTTGAATAACTAAATGTAAATATCTCTGTAGTTTGGAAAATGCCACCAGAAAATGTGGCGAGAGGGACACCTGGACAGCACAGTCAGTTAAGCTTCCAAGTCTTGATTTTGACTCAGGTCATGATCTCAGGGTCATGAGATCGAACCCCAAATCTGGCTCTGCCAGTGTGGAGTCTGCCTGTGACTCTTTCTCCCTCTCCCTCGGCTCCCCTCCCACCACGCTAAGATAAACAATTAAATGAGAGAGAGAGTGCGAGAGTGAAAAAGAAAGAGAGGAAAGAAGGGAGAAAGAGGTTTATGGTGGGAAGAGATGAGTTCGTGCCGGAAGTTGGTCTTCCGTGTCCCAGGGAGACTCTTTTGAATTCTGCCTTGAGAGGTTAGAAGGGCGATGTGTCAGGAATTGCTGTGGAGAGGTCTTTCTGTTGTCCTGCAGTGAGCTTCCATCTTGCCCCTTCTAGCTCTGGTTTAGCACCCCCAAATATTCTGCAGAGACCATCTCTTGATGCAACTTGGTTCTCAAGCTAGTTATATCTGTAATTACAACCTGACCAATGTTTAGGGTGATAGATCTGTCTTTTCAGATTGGGTTGCTATAAATTCCCTTGAATGCCTAAGAAAACTAGAGAAAAAAACAGGTTTAAGGGCTCACAAAACTGAAAACCAGGGACCTGGTTGCCATTACCATGGACATTTGCAGGTGGTAGATTCCTTTGCTGAGGGAACAGTGGCTTAGTGAGAATTCCTGAACCTAATCCTACCTTTACTGCTGTTTCTACTGGGGCTAAGCACACGACCTCATTCCACATTTCATCCCATCCTGGGCTGGTGGCTGCCAACCCCTCTGTTTTCTTGCTGTAGCTCAGCACATGGAAAGACTGTCGCTGAATAGAATAGATTTTATGCTCCAAGATCCCTGCTCATTTTAGTCTGAAAAGAAATTTTGTCCAAAATTGAAAACACAGAAAAACTTAATTTCATCTAATCTTTTCTTTAAAATTCTAAGATTGTGGTCAAAATGCAGACTGATTTTTTACCTGTCGTCTTTTCTCATCTGGTCATTATGCTCCTTCACACTTGCTCCCTGAACTTTCCTCTCCCTGCTCCCTGCTATTGTCTGATCCTTTCTACTATTCTTTCTGAACCTTTATTCCATGATAAACTCCTATGAGGCTTCATCATTTTCACAGAAAGAACACTCTGGTTTCTTTTGATACACTCATTTCAGGCTTATGTAGCTCAATAAGATTGCAGTTTATATAGACAGTATTCTTACAGCTGTTGTAAAATTTGCTGTAATAATAACCACAATTATTACTTATTGAGCACTTACTTTGTCCCAGGGTTACTTAGCAAGTAAGCAGTAGAGTTGAGATTTGGTTTCATCTCTCTCTGACTCTGATGTACGTGCTCTTTCCATGACCCTGTGGGGAAGTAAATACATTTTTAAAAAGGTGGAAAAAACATATTTATTAGGTTTTTTATTAGGCTTTATTTATTTGATCTTTAAAAGAATAGAGATAAATCATTTTTCTCAGTGAATGTAACACAGATTTCTTCAGTCTTCTCCGATGTGTTGAACTCTTGAGCCCTAGTTGGGGTGTACCACCAAGAGCTAGAGTAAATAATTGACATAGTTTCTTACTGGTAAACCCTTAAGTTCACAAGAGATATATATACAGTACTTAGGATGTACTGGGAGATTATGTGAGGGTGGTAACCCTGTGTTCTACTTTGCTTGAGTCTTTCAACTGTATCCTGGGAGTTCATCCCCTTGGATCGGCTGTTTTGGATTTGGATATTGCTATATGAAGGGAGTCATTGAAATCTAGTGTACTATGGTAAGTGCTATAAAGCTTATGTGTAGCAGTTCTATAAAGAGCGAGCTCTTAACTATATTCATATTAATCATCATAAAATAATAGAGTTCAACTAGTTACTCCTTACCAAGTTTCAGAGTAGAAAATGCATTAAGTCCCAGTGCTTGCCCTTAAGGTGTTCACAGTCTTGCAAGGGAAATTATAAACAAATCAATAAAGGAATATGTTAATATTATGAAAAGATAAGCTCAGAGGAAGGACACGCTATCCAGTTGGTAGAGTCGGGGGTGGGGGGGAAGGACCTTTGTGAGTAAGTAGTGTTTGTATAGTAAGGCTTGGCTGTCCACCCTGAGCAACTGTCACCTATTTCAATTGCTTCACTACAGTCCTAGTTAAGTGACAAGCGTTTTCGTATTTTAATGGATGGAACTGGTGCTAAAGGAAGTAAACTTGTATCACTGCACATTAGAATCAAGATTCCGGTTGGACTGGGGTTCTCTGACCTCATAGGTTAAGACTTTCCTTCAGAAGATCTTCTGCAGCCCTTATGTTGAGAGGGGCTGACTTTCATCTGGGCCAGTTAGACACTAGCGATGATATTAATGGAAAACAAGAGAGAGAGTCCTTGCAGTTATCGTGAATGACACCACCGGAGTTGGGGCGTTCATTTGTGCTGAGACCGCGGAAACGTGAAACTATAAATAAGTCATTTACCAAATATATTGGGGTCATTTTGTGTACTCATCACTGGCTGAGAAACTTCCAACAGTGCTTCTTTCTCAGTCCTGCAATAGTCAAGGGACCTTGGGTCAGCTAGGTAGGACAGGGCTCTGCCTCTCCATGTGGCTTTTCTAGGAAATGAAGAGCTGAGCCGTTGAGTTTGATATCGATTACATGGTAATATAGAGTGTGTAGTCAGCTTATCGTTTTGGCTAAAACATCGCCAGAGAAGAAACTAGAGTTATATTGCCTCTACAACCTTAGCCTCTTCTACCAAATTGTGAATGCAGCTCATCTGGGGCTGGCTTCTTGTAATTTGTCACGTTATTAGTTTTTCATAATATGCCTTGTGTGATTGAGTATTTTCTTTTTAAAATCTAATGATTAAAGATAGTTGTGGAAGTGCCTATTGTGATTTACTTCTCTCCAGTTTTGAGTTGATTAAATACTTCAGCTTTCATTGTCAATATGAAAATCCATCTGGCTAGAAATCTGTGAGTATTAAGTTTTGTTCATGTCTGGAATATAGTAAAATTGCCAAAGTGATTTTCATTTCAAACATTTCCCATATGTTATGTTTATATATTTCCATCTCATTTTTGGCCTTAATTTTTATCTGAAGTTTTATTATTTTTCTATTTGTATTTCTTAGATGAAACAGAACAGATAAGTTTCATTTCTCCTACAATTTTATTTGCTCTTTTTCACACTAGTTGGTATTGAGCAACTTTGTTAAATGGATCAATCAATGAAGAATAAGTGGGAAGATGACAGTTAATGTGATTAATCTTGATTTAAGCCACAGCTGTTTTCACAGCTTCATTCAACTGTGAGCTTCTGGAGGATAGACGCAGAATATACATTTCTTCCATGGGGTCTGACATAGAGCTTGGCATATTAAGTACGAATAAGTGTTTGTGGAATGAAAAAAAACCACAAAAACATTTGACAGGTTGCTTTTATGCTCCTTGGAGGCAGGGCCTTCGTTATGTTTAGCTTCCAGCCATTAAAAAGAACCAGCAAATACAATTCCTAAATCTGAAGAAAATGTTGCTGTAGCCATGAGAGCCTTTCTGTATAAAATCTGTAAGTGTATTCCTAGGACATTCTCCTCTAGGCTGCTGCTGTACCGGAAGTGGGGGCACCTCGGGCTGTTTTCAGACACGAGGTGCCACGTCCTACTAAGCAGAGTGACATGAAGGTTACTTCTCCACATATGTCAACATGGTCCCAGGGGTGAGTACCCCTGGCGTGCTTTCATGGAAGTCCTGGGTTCTTGGTGACTCTGCTTTCAAAGCACCAGCCTACAGAGTGTTTATCAGATGTCCTAAAGCACAGCCAGATCACGGGTCCCCATACTGACAGAGTTTTTAGGGACAAAGGTTGCTAAGTCTGGTGCAGTTTAAATAGTATGGGGGAAGCAGTGGGAACATCAGCTTTTTTGGGGGGTGGTGAGGTACCTCTTAATCCTCTTTACCTATTTTTGCCCATCTCCCCCCACTCCCACAGCTACCGATTTGGTCTCTATTTATGAGGCAGTTTATATTTTCTTCCTTTGTTTTGTGTTTTAGGTCCCATATATATAAATGAAACCGTATAGTATTTGTCTTTCTCTGTCTGACTGACTCCACATAGCATAATATCCTCAAGGTCCATGCATGCAGCCACACAAATGGCAACATCTCACTCTTTCGAATGGCTGAGTAATACTCTGTTGTATGTATATACCGCCTCTTTTTTATGTCCTTTATCAATGGACACTGGGTGGCTTCCCTATCTTGGCTCTTATAAATATTGTTTCAGTGAACCTAAGGTTTATATATCCCTTCAAATTAGTATTTTTCTTTGTTTTCTTTGCTTTCTTAAATTTTCTTTCATTCAGGCTTTCATAGCCTGAAGCAGAGTGAAGTTTGGAATTTTGTTTGAGCTTCCTTCTTAAATATACTGTGCAGATAATTTCATCAGACTCACACATACTGTGAGGTTAAACATTTAGTTCACATATCTAGAGTGAATTCTAGGTGTACTGCAAAGGTGATAGCATGTAGATAGTTAGGTGTATATCCAGAAGAATTTAAAACAGGTGCTCAAATAAATACATTGACGTACGTATTTGAGCAGCACTGTTCACAATAGCCACAAGTGGAAAAAACCCAAATGCCCATTAATGGAAGGCTGGAGAAATCAATTGTGGTTAACACCTATGACAGAATATTAATAGTATTCAGCCATAAAAATGAATGAAGTACTGATACATGATATAATGTGGATGTACCTTGAGAATGTTATGCTACTTTAAGCCAGACACAAGAGGTTACATGGTCTATGAATTCATTTATATGAAACATCCAGAACAGGTAAATCCATCTGAGGCAGAAAGCAGATTGGGAGTGGCTGAGGGGAGATGGAGTGGGAAATAACTGTCTGCTGGGTTCGTGGTTTTATTGTGGGTAGATGGAAGTGCTTGGAAACTGAAAGGAAGTGACAACATGGTGAATATACCAATAGCCAAGTGCTCAACTGACCGATTCACCCAGGCGCCTTCTGACCTACTTTCTTTTTCCTGAAAAAATTTAGTCGTTTTTAACCTTTTTTGTACTTTTGTTCATGTTATTTTCTCTGACTGGAATGTCTTCCTCCACCCATGTTCCGTGTCCAGATTTTATCCAGTCGCAGAGCACCAAGTGTAGCACTTTCTTTGTACCTCTTTAACCCCCTCCCTCTTTCTCAAGCCTGTATTCAAAATGGTCTCTTCATCCTTTGATACCGTTGGTGCTTTTATCTGTACCTCTTTTTGGGTAGTTATCAAATTTGAACTTGGGTTGTAGTAAATTTTATCTGTTTTTTAGCTCTCTGCCTGCTTGAGTTGTGGGGCCTACGATAACTGGTTTCTTTTCCCTCTCTCACAGTGTAAGGGCACCGTCTGCTTTGACTAAGGAGCAAAAGAAACCACACTTCTTAGAGGGTGTAGGAATACTAGTACTATGTCAACTCATTTTCCTATACCTTAGGCATTCTAATTGGAGTGTAGGGATTTAAGAGATTAATCCATTCCCTAATCCGGCATTTAGCTATTCTGACAGGTGAGCACCATGATGGGTCTGGGAATATGAGGACGGCTGACAAAGCTGTGCATGCAGAAGAACAAATCTCACCTTCTGGTTAGAAATTGAAAGCACAAGACACACCCATTATTGAAGCCATCTGCATGGAGCCATATTGGTTTCAGGGGGACTGAAAATGGCTGAAGTACACTATGAACGATCAAATAAGTTCAGTTGGTTATTTTCACTAATATATACCTTCCGGTATTCTAAGTCTTGGAAAGCTAATTATCTTTTTTATGATAAAGTAAACCAGGACAATCTATTTCTTGGCTTTTATGGTAACTTTTTGGGTAAAGTTTAAAGAATTATGTCTTCTGTTCTCGGGCTGCTCTGAGTGATTTATCATAGCTCTTAGGCCATGGAAGGAAGTATTAATTTTCATACTCTAAAGGGTTAGCCACTGAGAAATTGTTAATAAGACATATATGCTTGCTCTGTTACATTAGATGAAAAAGCATATTTTGATGAATTAAAGCATTTTTTTTCTTAGGCTTACAATTTTAGGTAAATAGACAAATGATTTTTTTGCTGGCCTTTTCCCATACTGTTAAAATTCTGAAAATGAAATAATGAATGAGCCAAGAGGATGTCCGGCAGTGTCTTAGTCTCAATTGTTTTATGATATTTGAGATTCTAGAAGGTGGGCGCGATATTATGTTCCATGAAATTAGAATATGAATAGATCAGGTTTGAGGATTGCATGGCTATATTTTTTTAAGTAAATTTCTAGTCCTGGGAAGTCAGAACAGCAGGTAACGGGGGGTTGCAGAGTCCTGTCTCAGAGCTGGGGAGCCCGAGGCCTGGAGAGGTTGCTCAGCTTACAAGTTGTGGGAGTAGGACTCGCATCCAGGCCGGCATTATTTACAACAGCAGAGTTGTTCTCCTCCCAAAATGTAAGTGTGTGTGTTTGTGTGTGTGTGTGTGTGTGTGTGTGTGTGTGTGTGTGAGAGAGAGAGAGAGAGAGAGAGAGAGCAAACTGTTCATGTATTTTGCTCTCATTTGTATTAATTGCATACTTGCTATCTTCCTGTTCTTGTGCATGCTATTTTCTTTATTAAATTGAGTCACAGTAGTTGCATATGCTCATTTGAAGTGTAAGAACAAGATTATCGAGAGGAATAGATTTCAGCTAGGTATAATTAAGAGATCGAAGGAAAGCATCATTTCCATATTTTGTTACTTCAGAAAATCCACAGTTCTCGCTATTCTCTTGATTTTCTTACATTGTTGACTCAAGAAGTCTTATGCATATTTTTCATATTTAGCCAGGTTATGATGACCTTAATCCTGATTGGAGACTCTCTGTTGAGAAGAGGAAAAAAATCAAAGGTGAGTTGTATGAAGTATGATAATTAAAACCTTAAGAGACTACAATTGTATAGTAAAAGTACTCTTTGGACGATATATGTAGGGGACAAAAAAAATCTTTTTCTTTTTACTCTCCAAGGTTCTCTGGCTGAGGCCCTGTAAAATTAGATTGACACAAGACAGGTTAACAGGAGAAAAACAAACAGATGTTTCTAGTGTGTACCTTGAGCTTACACGTGGGAATACCCAGAAATGAGTTAACTCCAAGGGTTCTTTGGAAATTGGTCTTATTATAGAGAATCTTGGCAAAGGAACAATAAAATTATTAAGAGAAGTGACAAGATCAAGAACTTTGGGTTTCTCAAATTTCTTAAAATATTTATGTCACAATGGCGTATTTCTGAGGTAGTGATTCTGAGCTCCTTCCCAAGTTTAAGAGGAAATCAGCTTTGAAAACTGTTATATGTCTTTCTTAAATTTTTATTAAGAGTATAATTCTCTCATATTGCTTGTCTGAAAAAGGATATATGAACATTTTCTAAAGCCTTTTTTAAGCCTTATGTATACTTTGTATCAACCTTATGATATGTATACTTTGATATACCTTATGATATGTATACTTTGTACCAAACTTTCAGCTTACTCTGTTGAAAATGCTGATATTATCCCTACATTCTTCATTTTTTAAGTGGAAAGACCTAAGAACACTTACTCTTGCATCCTTAGAATTTTGGACTTTGGTAAATTGTTGGCACTTAGATGTTTATTAAATAAATTACCATTTTGTAAAAATTTGAGTGATGACTTAACAATTTATTTTTTCTTACTTAACATGTTTAGGGCCCAAACACAGTTTTTAAATTGATCTTTGGACTAAATGTGTTGTATTTAAGCCACGTTGATGGACGGACTTGTATCGATTTTTTTTTTTCCCTCCATTAGATAAAGAGTCCTTTTACCCGCTGATAGATGTAAATTGGTGGGCAGGCAATGCAGTGACTCTGGCTCGTTGCTCTGGTGCTTTGACTGTTTCATCAGTGAAAACTTTGAAGAATTTACTGGGAAAATCCTGTGAGTGGTTTGAACCATCACCTCAAGTCACTGCTACCCATGATGGAGGATTTTTAAGTTTGGAGGTAATGCTTTCCCTTTTAGAGAAGCTGGTGTATTGGAAAATAAGCATGTACTTCACCAAAAATCTAAACACCTGATTTTAATGTAAATTTAATTTTTTTAAGTGATGGCTGTCCATTTATCTTTATCGAAGTATGGCTAACCATTTGATTTTTAAATTTTAGCAATCCCGTTATCTAATCTTGTCATTAAAAACAAAAATCTGCGATTGGAATCAGAGATTGAGTGCAGTATAATAAAGATGTATTGTTTAATCGATTAAAAACCTTGCATTGTTGGGACGCCTGGGTGGCTCAGTTGGTTGAGCAGCTGCCTTCGGCTCAGGTCATGATCCCAGCGTCCTGGGATCGAGTCCCACATCGGGCTCCTTGCTCATCAGGGAGCCTGCTTCTCCCTCTGCCTCTGCCTGCCATTCTGTCTGCCTGTGCTCGCTCTCTCTCCCTCTCTCTCTCTGACAGATAAATAAATAAAATCTAAAAAATAAAAAAAAAATAAAAACCTTGCATTGTAGAAGACTGAAGAAAATGGAGTCATTTTGTTCTTTGTAAAGCATTTTTTCTTCATTGGCATGATAGTTTTTTTTCTTTTTTTCCCTTTTTCTTAGATTAGATATCTTAAAATGTAAAAGGTATTTCTATTTAAATATGGTCTTTAACAAACTCTTTCCATGAAGTTTGGGAACTTAAAAATTCTGGTTCTTTTTAGTCAAGAAAGCTTGTTTGTCTCATGTCAAAAGACTGGAAAATAGAGGCTATTTTATATAACTTATTTTATATAACTTAAAGTTATGTTTTGGTCATTAAAGATTCTTATTCTAAGCCTTTCAAGGTTAAGGACCTTTAATAGTTTTCACATCAGTGCAGATTCACAAGTATTTTTTTACCTCAAAGTTTGTTACTGAGTCTACAGATGTTATTTAAAGAGAACCATGGCTTAAAATTGAAGGCAGCTCTATTAAGTCTGGGAATGAAAGTTATCTTTAACAGTCAGGCTTTCAGACTCAGAAGTTTGTGAAGCTGTTAGACATTTTTTTTTAAAAAGGGAAGGAGGGCAGGAGAGCCATTCTCAGTAAAGCAAATAAATACCTTCATGTTCGTTTTCTAAATAGATGAAAAAATCCTGTTTCTCTACAGCAGGTACAAAAATATCAAAAGTGAAGGAATTAGCATTCTTTTTATTTTCCTAAAATAATTGCCAGACCTATATTTGGGAGATTATATTAATGAACCATTATGAAAATAGGGTTTAGTTTTGGAGATTTGGAGCCAATAAGGCAATGGATATTTCTGGAACTGTTGATGGGTATACTGTTTGTTGTTGGGTTCCTCTGAAGTCTGTTCTTTGTCTTCACCATGTGGCTCATCGAACTGGAATGGAATTAAAAATATTTTTCTCATGGACTCTAGAGCTTGTCTTGAGTTCCTCACTACTGATTTCGCATCTCCTTTTTCAATTTAGTGTGAGATTAAACTTGCCCCCAAACGATCTCGTTTGGAGACCAGGGCTGGAGATGAAGATGAAGGGGAAGAGGACTCTGATTCTGATCAGGAAGTTTCTGCCAAGGCTCGCTACTTTGGCTACATCAAACAGGGCCTGTATCTGGTGACCGAAATGGAACGATTCGCACCTCCGCGGAAACGCCCGCGAACCATCACCAAAAACTACCGCCTCGTGAGTTTACGCTCCACGACCCCAGAGGAGCTCTATCAGAGAAAGGTGAGGGAACATGCTGTCACTATCAAAGTTCTCACAGGCCTCCAGATTTTATTTCAGTGAGAAAAACCCAATTGTTTTTCTTTTTTTGAGAAAAACCCAATTTTTTAAAACAGAAATTCCAAGAGGGATTGTCCTAACATTGATGTGTTAGAAATACCAGTAGGGTAGAGCTTTGAAAATAGTGCTGGCTTTTGTGCCTGAGGAATTGAAATGAAAACAGTGATTGAAGGATGAATCCACTCAGACTGTCCACTTGTGGCTTAGCCGGGTGTCTAACCCTAACCATAACCCTAACCCTTACCCTTGGTAAGTGCCACTGTCTGCTCCAACTGCAGATGGTGGGGGAAGAAACGCAAGCTTGCTCTCCCATCAGGGGTTTGCTTGGGAAGCAGACTGAATCCACACTGAGCATTCCAGTTATCTCTGTTGTTCCTGCTCTGTCCTGGGTGGGCCCTGGACTAGGAGTCAGGCTGTTGGCTGTCCTTTCCTGGTTCTGCCGTCGTTTTACTGTATACATGTGGGCACTTCAGCTGTCTCAGCTTTCTGTTGAGTGTGGAGAGAAATACGTGCTCTGTCTGCCGCTCAGCAGGTTGGTTGGCTTTTGGTGCCCCCCCACCCCCGCCACCATGCTCATGAGAATAGTTAGCAGTGGGTCACGTGCTCCAGAGGGGAGGGGATTATCCTCATCCATGACCTCATCATGGCGACACTGCAGACCAGTCAGTAATGTAACCTTCCTGTTCCCATTTCCTTGTCCCAAGATTGAAAGTGAAGAGTACGAGGAAGCCTTGTGTCTGGCCCAGACCTACGGCCTGGATACGGATCTAGTCTATCAGAGGCAGTGGAGGAAGTCCGCGGTCAACATCGCTTCGATTCAGAATTACCTGGTATGTTTAAATATTTTGGTAACATGGTATAATTCAAATGTATGGCTTTTTTTGGGGGGGGGGATGCTAGGGCTTCATATTGGAGTATTTTATATTGCTGACATTTCTATAGCCGAAGCGTGTTTTATTCAGTGTGGAGAAGTTATCTTTTATCTCGTTGTATTGGCCTTGCAGCTGGACTTTGTGATGAAGATGGGGGAACAGATAGTCATTGATAAATGAGTTAACTGCCTGGTTTTACTGGTAGTTAAGTACCAGTTAACTACTTTGCCTAATCCTTTCTTTTCCTCCACCTCAGTTACCTTTCTTCGCCTGCATCATTCGGGGTCGCCTCAGGAGCCAGAAGCCACCTAGTAATTTGAACAGGGAAAGTTTTAATATGGAGCCTTATTTTCTAGTGAGATTTACTATAAAGGGGTAAAGAGAACCCTAGGGAGTACCTTCGGGCTGAAGGAGCATCCCTAGAGAGGAAGCAGACTTGGAGGGGAGGCCCACTCCCTTGAGATGGGATTCAGACCTTACTGACCTTTGAAGGAATGGTTGGCTGCCCAATGGTTGGCATCTTCGGGATGCCTCGGGCCAGGGCTGGTTCTTGGTTGCCAAGGTTGGCATGTAGGAAGAGGTGGGATGGATGGGCAAGCTGGTGCCTGTAGCTAGGGTGCCCTGGTAAGCTGAGGCTGGGGGGTTGGAAAACCTCAGAGAAGAAACCATGGCCAGGACTGAAACAAACAAACAAAAAGCTTCTAGTTTGCAGATGGCATCATCTAGGAAGACTCCCAACCCCCTGGGCATTGGAGATTCACTGAATCTGCCTGTGGGGGTAACAGCTGAAATTCAGTTGGACGTTGTGTTCAGCGGGAATAAGGGCAGAAGCCGCCCCTTCCAGGGGTCCCCTACATGCACTGCTGGCTGCTGAGCCATAGGGACAAGTTTAGAACCTGAGCACATTAGGGCTGGAAACCAGAGCTTTTCCTCTGCAGTGGCCCTCCAGCGCCCTCTCTTGATGAAGCTTGATGTTCTGTCAGTTGCAAAATGGAAATGCTGTCCATCCCATGACTGGCCGTGAGGAGAGCTCTTGAAGCTGAGAGGCATTAGATACTTGCCATATCAGGCTTGCCAAATTCGCTTTCTTTGTTTAAATCTTGCAGCTGGACTCTTCCTGCTGCCCGCTGCCAGGGTTAAATTTGTTACGTAGCCTGTGTATTGGAACCCTCGACACCTTTGTGAGGACACAGTTGGATTTATGGCATGTTTTAAAGAGGGCATGACTTCTCATGTGACGTTAAAAAAGGAAAATGCCTTTGCATTTAGGAAGATCTAAGAAATGTTGGGGAAATTTCGTGATAATTTTAAAATTATACATAATTGTATATACATTTATGTATAAAATTGTACATAAAATTAATGTATGTGAGTAATTAAAAATAACATAATGTGAGAAAGTTTTAAGAAGTTAATGCTTCAACCAAATCAGAAGACAAACTGTTAATAAGTAAAACACCGGAGAAGAGAGAGCATGAGAAGTAATGAAATAAAGGAGGAAGTTCCTTGTATTTCCTTTAGGAGATCAGAACACCAAAGCTGTATTATCTTTCTTTTGTGACTCAGGACAGTGAGTTGTGAGTTTATGTGTGCCCATTCAGGGCTTTTTCTGGAACACAGTAAAGGACAATATTGGTCCCTGAAGGAGCTGACAGTTGTTAAGAGAGACAAAAGCAAGTACATTTTTTGGGGGGAGAAATACCTAATTCAGCTACATAAGTAGGCAATTAAGAGTAAAAGTACTAGGCGAGAGAAGGCGAAAGGAGCACAGGAGAAGCATAAATTGGCCTTCCCTTTTAGGGAGCCTATAATCTTTCTGATAAGATTCATGTCTAAAATATAAATAACCATACAAGAAGATTCCAGATAAAGGCTGTGGGAACCCAGTGAAAGTAGCAATCATTTTAGACCCAGTGGTTCGGGAAGGCTGTAAAGTGAAGACACTTTGAGTAGATTTGAGAGACTTCAGAACGAGCATCCTGGAATTAGAAGAGAGGAAGCTGTTCTTCATGGGACAAATGGTATGAACAAATTCAAAGGAAATGAGCATGACTTGTGACATCGACTGAATTTGTCATAATCTTTGTTTCATGTCTACATTAGTACCTGGCCCCCCTTATGAGCTCTGTAAGTCAACCCATCTGCCGCATCAGATATTCAACAGCAGTGAACTTTGGGAAATACGATTAGAAGATACATTGACTTGGGTTCTGAAGGATGTGGAAGGCTTGTGATGACTTAGGCTTTTTATCCTTAGGGTAATGGGGAAGTGTTGTGGATTTTTGACTCTGGAGGCACAGAAGTAGATGGTGTAGAAGATGAACTGGCATGGAGGGAGAGTGTTGGTGGGAAACCCTACTAAGGCAAAGATGTCATAGGTGCCATGTGGTGATGCCATGGACTGGTATGGAGGCCATCGACCTGGAGAAGGGAAAATGAGTTAAGAGGCATATGAGGAAAGAACTGATGGAATGGAATGTGTATAAAGGAATGCAGGGTTTAAGAGTCAAATCTTACTTAAAACTTATAACCACAATGACCCTTTCTTGGAAGAGGCGAAGTCAGGGATTTTGGATGGAGTTGGAGGAAGCAGTTCGGAGGGAGGAATGGGCCCTTGGTCTTTGCAAAGAATAGCACATCATGGCTTTTATGATGAAATTATCATCTACACTTTGTGTTACATCTCATGGTCAAGTAAATCTAGAACTTTGATGTGCTATGCCTCATTAGTTTTGTTTCAAAGTGCAGCATGCTCGTTACAATAGGCTATATCTTATCTTGCTTTTCTGCTTGCTCTTCTACTCTATTAGATAGCCCACATGCAAACTAATAAGCAGCTATAAAAACTTGGGTAGATCTTCTTTATGTTTCTGAAGGAGTCCTGAACTTTGTGTTTCAGTAGACGAAAAAAAGAAAACTGTAGGAATCTCCTTGTCTATATCCCATTCTAGTCACCATTAGGGAATTAGCTTTTTCCTGTCAAGCTTCTCTAGCAGCTACCTGTGGCTAAGGGGTTGGGTAGCTCTACTTCCTTAGGTCTAGCTTTATGATTCTAGAAGGCAGTTGTCCTATGCTATCAGATATCCTGGGTTCTTTAATGCCGCTGTCTTTTATTTGTATCCAGAGCAAAATAAAGAAACGATCCTGGGTTCTTCATGAGTGTTTGGAAAGAGTTCCTGAAAATGTGGATGCTGCGAAGGAGCTGCTTCAGTATGGACTGAAAGGCACAGACCTGGAGGCTCTGGTGGCTATAGGGAGAGGAGCCGACGACGGCAGGTGGGTCATAGAAAGATCGGGATCCAAGAGTAAAGGTGACTTTGTGAAAATATTAAAGCCGAGACATGGCAGAGGGTAAACTTTTCTTTATTTAGGTTATCCTGTAATGAGACAGTTGCCTTCGATCAATGCTTCTCTTATCTGAGGTCACAGCTTTCTTTCCTTTGAGTTAAATGTGTGTATGTATGATAGCTTGATGCTAAGAAAAGAGCAGATTCTACAGACCTTTATCGGATGCTGGCAGTTTCTAGCTGTGGGCTAAAGGCACTTACCTGGGAGTGCTTCCCAGTCAGGAGCACCCCTTTGGCAAGCGTGAGCTTCATTTTGTTTGTCTTGGCTTCCTACCTCCTTTAGAGAATTCGAGTGATTAAATCCTGTGTCTTAGGAAAGCACTTTGTAAACTTGTAAGTACCACAGAAATGTCTGTCGATAATAATAGTAAAGTTATTTGACAGGAGTCATTGCTTATTAGGCATTTGGAATTTTTTAAAGATATAAGTGTGATGATATATTTAACAAGTAAGTACTGTAAATGAGACTGACGTTCATTGTCCTTTTCAAACCTTGTTTTTTTGTACTTTAATTAATTAATTTTAAGTAATCTCCATGCGCAGTGTAGGGCTTCAACTCATGACCCCAAGATCAAGAGTCCCATGTTCTATGGATCAAGCTAGCCAGGCACCTCATAAATTTATTTTACTAATACTTTTATTTATTTATTTATTCATTTATTTTATTTATTTTTAAGATTTGTATTTATTTGAGGGAGAGTGAGCATGCACAAGAGGGAGCAGGGGGAGGGGCGGAGGGAGAGAGAGAAGCAGACTCCCTGGTGAGCATGGAGCTGGGCTCCATCCCAGGACCCTGGGACCATGCATGACCTGAGCTGAAGACAGACGTTTAACCCACTGAGCCACCCAGGAGCCCCTATTTATTTATCTTTTAAGTAAACCATTTTGAAACCTTAAATAGAAGTGATTCCAACTGTAAACTCTGGGCAGCATTTTCTCGATGGGCTGTTTCACATTGGATAAGTATAAATCTCACATGTTTTCCTAAGTAGTTCTTATTGCCATGATTTTAAAATTTTTGTATGACGATTAGTGATGACTTTTGCCCATCCTGTGGATATGAGTGAATCACTTTCCTTGCAATACAAAAGCTTTCTTTCAAATAATTGGTTCTTTCTGTGTCTGTGGAGAGCAACTTAGTGATAAAATCAGCCCGAGTGGGGGAAAGCAGCTTTCACTAATAGCTTTGGGTTTGTTTTTTTTCCTTCCAGATTTACATTGCCTGGTGAAGTAGACATTGACAACATCCCCTATGAGGAGCTGTCACCACCCAGTGAAGAGCCTGCCAGGAATAAAAAGGAGAAAAAGATCAACAAGAGACGAGAACTACTTAAATTAGTGAACTTTGCAAAGTAAATGATTTATGACTGTTTGGTACTTTTTTTTTTTTTTTTTTTTTTTAAAGATTTTATTATTTATTTGACAGAGAGAGAGAGATCACAAGTAGGCAGAGAGGCAGGCAGAGAGAGAGAGGGGGAAGCAGACTCCCCACCAAGCGGAGAGCCGGATGCGGGGCTCGATCCCAGGACCCTGGGATCATGACCTGAGCCAAAGGCAGAGGATTTAACCCACTGAGCCACTGTTTGGTACTTTCTTTAAAATAACTGGTCACTCAAGTGTGCTCTTCACGAGGATTAATTGCTCTGAATTATTCCAGCAACGCAAACCAAATGCAGTTGGTGCTATTTTACCCTCGTGCTTTTGTGTACTCTTCTGTCAGTTTGGGGCTCAGTGGAACATTGTTATTTTTATTCTGTTTTAACTCATAGAGAAGTGCGCTTCTGTGTTAATGTAAGTGGCCTAACACAGCTATTCACAACAGGTTAACGCTGGAACAAAAGGAACTCTGCCGCTGTAGACGGAAATTACTAACCTACCTAGATCGGCTTGCAACCTATGAGGTAAGGAGTAGTTTTAATCAAACCAATTAAGTTTATTCAGTCTATCATTATAAATGATACTGCTGCCCTAATATCTGACGTTCTTGATCTTTTTAACTATGTATGTTTTGGGAAAAATTCATTTTGTGCAGAAGTAGTTTCTCTTATATAACTGCTTTGGTAAAAATTAAGAGACTGTGGAAGGCAGAAATCATGTTAGTCTAGGGAGCAGAAACACTTTAGCCATTTCAGTGTATCTGTGTTTTCTAGGTATGTGATGCTTTTTATTTACTTTGATTTTACATTTTGATTTTAAGGTTATGGCATATAGCTGTCTCCAGTACTGAATTTCGGTATACACTGGGTTTTAGTAATCCTAATATGAATATTTCTGACTCATTTTATTTTAGTGATTTGCTAGTGCATTGAATTTAGTTGGTTGAACTTTGGTCCTAATTATGGCCAAAATGAGACACTTCAACTTTATTATTTTTTTGTTTGTTTTTATTTTTTATTTTTATTTTTATTTTTTTTAAATTTTATTTTTTATAAACATATAATATATTTTTATCCCCAGGGGTACAGGTCTGTGAATCGCCAGGTTTACACACTTCACAGCACTCATCATAGCACATACCCTCCCCAATGTCCATAATCCCACCCCGCCCAACCCCCCTCCCCCCATTAACCCTCAGTTTGTTTTGTGAGATTAAGAGTCACTTATGGTTTGTCTCCCTCCCAATCCCATCTTGTTTCATTTACTCTTCTCCTACCCTCTTAACCCCCCATGTTGCATCTCCTCTCCCTCATATCAGGGAGATCATATGATAGTTGTCTTTCTCCGATTGACTTATTTCGCTAAGCATGATACCCTCTAGTTCCATCCACGTCGTCGCAAATGGCAAGATTTCATTTCTTTTGATGGCTGCATAGTATTCCATTGTGTATATATACCACATCTTCTTTATCCATTCGTCTGTTGATGGACATCTAGGTTCTTTCCATAGTTTGGCTATTGTAGACATTGCTGCTATAAACATTCGGGTGCACGTGCCCCTTCGGATCACTACGTTTGTATCTTTAGGGTAAATACCCAGCAGTGCAATTGCTGGGTCATAGGGTAGTTCTATTTTCAACATTTTGAGGAACCTCCATGCTGTTTTCCAGAGTGGTTGCACCAGCTTGCATTCCCACCAACAGTGTAGGAGGGTTCCCCTTTCTCCGCATCCTCGCCAGCATCTGTCATTTCCTGACTTGTTAATTTTAGCCATTCTGACTGGTGTGAGGTGGTATCTCATTGTGGTTTTGATTTGTATTTCCCTGATGCCGAGTGATGTGGAGCACTTTTTCATGTGTCTGTTGGCCATCTGGATGTCTTCTTTGCAGAAATGTCTGTTCATGTCCTCTGCCCATTTCTTGATTGGATTATTTGTTCTTTGGGTGTTGAGTTTGCTAAGTTCTTTATAGATTTTGGACACTAGCCCTTTATCTGATATGTCATTTGCAAATATCTTCTCCCATTCTGTCAGTTGTCTTTTGGTTTTGTTAACTGTTTCCTTTGCTGTGCAAAAGCTTTTGATCTTGATGAAATCCCAATAGTTCATTTTTGCCCTTGCTTCCCTTGCCTTTGGCGATGTTCCTAGGAAGATGTTGCTGCGGCTGAGGTCGAAGAGATTGCTGCCTGTGTTCTCCTCAAGGATTTTGATGGACTCCTTTCTCACATTGAGGTCCTTCATCCATTTTGAGTCTCTTTTCATGTGTGGTGTAAGGAAATGAATCCAATTTCATTTTTCTGCATGTGGCTGTCCAATTTTCCCAACACCATTTGTTGAAGAGGCTGTCTTTTTTCCATTGGATATTCTTTCCTGCTTTGTTGAAGATTAGTTGACCATAGAGTTGAGGTTCTATTTCTGGGCTCTCTATTCTGTTCCATTGATCTATGTGTCTGTTTTTGTGCCAGTACCATGCTGTCTTGATGATGACAGCTTTGTAATAGAGCTTGAAGTCCGGAATTGTGATGCCACCAACTTTGGCTTTCTTTTTCAATATTGCTTTGGCTATTCGAGGTCTTTTCTGGTTCCATATAAATTTTAGGATTATTTGTTCCATTTCTTTGAAAAAAATGGATGGTACTTTGATAGGAATTGCATTAAATGTGTAGATTGCTTTAGGTAGCATAGACAATTTCACAATATTTATTCTTCCAATCCAGGAGCATGGAACATTTTTCCATTTCTTTGTGTCTTCCTCAATTTCTTTCATGAGTACTTTATAGTTTTCTGTGTATAGATTCTTAGTCTCTTTGGTTAGGTTTATTCCTAGGTATCTTATAGTTTTGGGTGCAATTGTAAATGGGATGGACTCCTTAATTTCTCTTTCTTCTGTCTTGTTGTTGGTGTAGAGAAATGCAACTGATTTCTGTGCATTGATTTTATATCCTGACACTTTACTGAATTCCTGTACAAGTTCTAGCAAATTTGGAGTGGAGTTTTTTGGGTTTTCCACATATAGTATCATATCATTTGCAAAGAGTGATAGTTTGACTTCTTCTTTGCTGATTTGGATGCCTTTAATTTCTTTTTGTTGTCTGATTGCTGAGGCTAGGACTTCTAGTACTATGTTGAATAGCAGTGGTGATAACGGACATCCCTGCCGTGTTCCTGACCTTAGCGGAAAAGCTTTCAGTTTTTCTCCATTGAGAATGATATTTGCGGTGGGTTTTTCATAGATGGCTTTGATAATATTGAGGTATGTGCCCTCTATCCCTACACTTTGAAGAGTTTGAATCAGGAAGGGATGCTGTACTTTGTCAAATGCTTTTTCAGCATCTATGGAGAGTATCATATGGTCCTTGTTCTTTCTTTTATTAATGTGTTGTATCACATTGATTGATTTGCGGATGTTGAACCAACCTTGCAGCCCTGGAATAAATCCCACTTGGTCGTGGTGAATAATCCTTTTAATGTACTGTTGAATCCTATTGGCTAGTATTTTGGCGAGAATTTTTGCATCTGTGTTCATCAAGGATATTGGTCTGTAGTTCTCTTTCTTGATGGGATCCTTGTCTGGATTTGGGATCAAGGTGATGCTGGCCTCATAAAATGAGTTTGGAAGTTTTCCTTCCATTTCTATTTTTTGGAACAGTTTCAGGAGAATAGGAATTAGTTCTTCTTTAAATGTTTGGTAGAATTCCCCCGGGAAGCCGTCTGGCCCTGGGCTTTTGTTTGTTTGGAGATTTTTGATGACTGTTTCAATCTCCTTACTGGTTATGGGTCTGTTCAGGCTTTCTATTTCTTCCTGGTTCAGTTGTGGTAGTTTATATGTCTCTAGGAATGCATCCATTTCTTCCAGATTGTCAAATTTGTTGGCGTAGAGTTGCTCATAGTATGTTCTTATAATTGTCTGTATTTCTTTGGTGTTCGTTGTGATCTCTCCTCTTTCATTCATGATTTTATTTGTTTGGGTCCTTTCTCTTTTCTTTTTGATAAGTCTGGCCAGGGGTTTATCGATCTTATTAATTCTTTCAAAGAACCAGCTCCTAGTTTCATTGATTTGTTCTATTGTTTTTTTGGTTTCTATTTTATTTTTTATTTTTATTTATTTTTTAAATTTCTTTTCAGTGTTCCAGAATTCATTGCTTTTGCATCACACCCAGTGCTCCATGCAATACGTGCCCTCCATAATACCCACCACTAGGCTCACCCAACCTTCCACCCATCTCCCCTCCAGAACCCTCAGTTAGTTCCTCAGAGTCCACAGTCTCTCATGGTTCATCTCCCCCTCCGATTTCCCCCAACTGTCTTCTCCTCTCCTTCTCCCCAAGTCCTCCGTGTTATTCCTTATGCTCCACAAATAAATGAAACCATATGGTAATTGACTCTCTCTGCTTGACTTATTTCACTCAGCATAATCTCCTCCAGTCCAACCCATGTTGACCCAAAAGTTGAGTATTCATCCTTCCTGATGGAGGCATAGTATTCCATTGTATATATGGACCACATCTTCCTTATCCATTCGTCTGTTGAAGGGCATCTTGGTTCTTTCCACAGTTTGGCGACCATGGCCATTGCTGCTATAAACATTGGGGTACAGATGGACCTTCTTTTCACTACATCTGTATCTTTGGGGTAAATATCCGGTAGTGCAATTGCAGGGTCATAGGGTAACTCTATTTTTAATTTCTTATGGAATCTCCACACTGTTTTTCAAAGTGGGTGCACCAACTTGCATTCCCACCAACAGTGTAAGAGGGTTTCCCTTTCTCCACATCCTCTCCAACACTTGTTGTTTATTGTCTTGTTGATTTTGGCCATTCTGATTGGTATAAGGTGGTATCTCAATGTGGTTTTGATTTGAATCTCTGTGATGCCTAATGATGATGAACATTTTTTCATGGAGACACTTGAACTTTAAAAAAGTTATACTTTATTTTTATTTCTTTAGGGACACAAACACTGGCTGTTTCCAACATTCAGATGTTGTTAAAGATATTCCAGCAAAAATACATAGTTTAGGTTGCTTTTTCACATGACCCTCACAGCTGACATTACCCAGAAATTGATATAAATTCCTAACTTTTAAAGTTTGACTTCACTTGCAGATTACTTCCTCCACCTGTGTTAGTCCTTTCTGTGGAAACAGCTCTCTCGGCCCTTGGTACTGGCACACAGCAGGTGCTCAGTAAATGTGACCTCTAATATGATGCTTGTCCCCAGAATAATGGAGATATTTAGTACTTCTAATGCTTATAGGCAAATCTAAAAGCATTTGATTTCCTATCTGCTAATAAAATAAGTGTTTTCAAACAAAATACCACTGATAAAAGAGGGTTGTTTATGGTTACTAGAAAACATGATAGTTATACAAATAAGTTGCAAAAAATTCCCAATACTTTTATCTATGGGTACAACTAGTTTGATTGTTGGATGGCCCTGTTATTTTAAAACGTATTGTTTTACTGTATTGGAGTTTTATTTTGAGGTAATATATGAAAGCATGTGATGAGCTGCAGAAGGCAGTACAGATAGGGTTTATTATGTTGTCTTAGCCTTTGTTTTACTAAATTTTATTGATTCGAGATCTTGAAGACTTCCACGAAATGTTCAGAGTTTGACTATCCAATTAATTTTCTTTCATTCCCCTTTAGGTATCGAATTGCTGTTTCCCTATTTGACAGTTGGAAGTATGTTCACTAGTGCCTGGTTTAAAGTATTTGTTGAGCCCACTTTCTTGGAGAATTAGGCTAATTAGGCTTTTGAGAAGTAGGTGAAGTTGATGAATTGGTTGTTAAAACTTAGAAATGAAGATGTTCAGACACGGTAGCTCACCAGCTAGATAGTAGTAGAGATAGGCATTGCATTTTAATCCTGAGGCAAGCTTATTTTATGAATCCTGTAATAAATTAGATAAAAGTAGATTCATTTCTATGTGACACAAGTGCCTGGTAGGTACCAGCCATCATGGCAGTGCTGGAGGTGGAGATAAGAACAAGGAAGTGTCCTGGAGTCCACATTATGTAGGCACTAAATGGTGACAATGACGTGTGTAGAACTGAGGGAAGAACGTGGTGGAGAAGGACATTCCGTTTTTCCTGGGGACGTCCTAGAAGACACTATATAGGAAATGCCATCCCAACTAGTCCTTAAAAAAGAAACAAAACAAAAGCAGGCAAATTTAGGGGACTGGGGAGTGCTCTAAGGCAGACATGGGAGCAGAAGCTCCAGAAAGGTGTAGGGGTTTTGTTTTGTCTTGGTGGCTGCTGTATCCCCAAGCTCAGACCGGTACCTGGCTTCTTGAGGAGCTCAGCAAATATTTGTTGAGGTAGTTGATAGGTAAGAGACTACCTTAAATACCAGCACGTTTGTTGAGGACTTACTGTTTGTCGGCCACTGCGCTGGCTACTGAATCCGGATTATTTCCCAGCAGTCTTTCAGGCAGGTAGTGTTTTCCTTCCAGTGTTATGGATATGAAAACTGAGGATTGGAGAAGGAAAGTAATTTGCTTAAGGAGAAAGCGGGAACTCACAGCGAGGTCTCCTGGATTCATTAGCCTGTGCTGATAATCCTCCTGCGCTCTATGAAGTAAGGGGGTGGCGTGCTCCTGACAGAGTGAGCTGGTGGGGGGAGCTGGGCTGCCAGGGAGCGCAGCACAGATCGAAGGGAGAAGGGGGGTTAGAACAGTTTCTGGCCACATTTGAAAGGTCTCTCATGCTGTATGTGGAGTGGACTTGAACTGCCAGAGGTGGAGTGAGTTTAGGGAAGAACAGGAAGTGGGTAAGGGGAGACAGTGATTGTAGGCAGCTCCTTCTGGAAGTTTTGTTTCAAGGTGCCAAGAAGATAATGTATGTGAAATTAAGAGTTTTTTTTTTTTTGATAGAAGGAAGAAGTATTGTTTGTATGCTAATGAGAAGGAAGCAGCCGAGGGTGAGGAGGAATTTATCCAACAGGAGAAAGAGGCGATAATGGCATGATTAGAGAAATGGGATTTGGAGCATGAACAGGGTTTGGGGAGCAGATGGTTATAATTTTTCTGTTGTAGCTGAAGGAAGGAAATCCCATTGGTAGAGATGCAGGTAGATGTGTGGTTTCAGTGGGTGGAAAACGAATATCCCATCTAACAGTGTCAGAGTGTATGAAGCAAGTTTTCAGTTGAGAATGGAGACAGGGATAAGTGTTGGAGGTCTAGAAAGAATGAAAGAACTGTGGAAAAGTTTCTAACAGAACAGGGGAGAAAACTTGTTAGGGAAATGTAGTACCATTGAGGGACGGCAGATTTGAATTGAATTTATAAAATGTCCAACCTTCCTTAAAGTATACAGAAGAGTATAATGAACCCCGGATGTACTCACTGCCCAGTTCAGCCATTTTGTGGATCTTGTATCTTTTACTCTCCACTCCTGCCTTTTCTTTCAGCTAGTTGTTATAAAGCAAATCCTAGACATCTTATCACTTCACTCATAAATACTTATGTGTCTGTAACTGGTAAAGAATTAAAAAATAACCCAATAACATTATTATTTCTAAGAAAATTAGTAGCAGTTCCCTAATATCATCTCCTATCCACTTCATGTTCAGATTTCCCTAGTCACCTCATAAATGGTTTTACAGTTGGTTTGTTTGCATCAGGATTCCAACTGTGCTGAGATCTTGAAATGAGAATTGTCAGCTTGATTTTGTGGTATTTTTTCAGACTTGTACCTTGTAATCAGGGTTCTTAGTTGCCTTGGATTAAGGATGAGGTTTTGCCAGGTGAGTATGATGAAGGGAAAGAAGCAAGGGATTAAAGAAATCTCTGAATGGTGGACCAGGGACTAAGCTGGTTGGAAGGGATAAGAGACTTGGAGGAAAGAGAGCAGGTGAAAAATGTAGGGTCAGTGGGCCGGATGTCTCAGTGACATTGCGGAATTGCTGGAATGCCATATGTTGGGTTGAGCTGGGGGGTGGAGGAAGGATCAGTTGCTCAAGAATCCATTGTTGGACATGGAGATGTCCCAGAGACTTCCTTCGGGTGATGATAAAGATCTAGGGAGCTGGTAGGAGGCATAACTGGGATGGAACAAAGGGAACGGTTGTTGTGGATGGGGAGTCCAGGAACTGAGAACATTTTTGAAATGTTTTCTTTCTTGGTTTCCATGAATATGTTTTAAACAGCCCCCAGCGCCCCCACCCCCTCCTGCCCTTACTTCTCTGCTTCTTCAGCTCCTCCATTTGCTTTGCTCTTCAGATGCCTATTCCTGACCTTCCCTTGTCCTCCACCACATCACAACACTTTTTTTTGGGGGGGGGGGGGGGTTGATCCTTTAAATGATGTTGCTCCTTAAGGCTGTTTTCATTCAACTTGATCTCCCTTGAAATCATACTCACTTGTGTGTTAGTAAGTGTGGCATGTATGTGACTCACCTCGCTCCAGAACTCTTGCTCTATCCACCTGCCTTCTGGGTGGCTCCTTCTAGATGTGCTAGAGTTCCAAGCCCAACATATTTGCAGGTGACCTTCTCAACGCCCACCCCCCCCACCTCCTCCACACCTCCTCCTTGTCTCTCTCCTACCTCAGTAAATTAATTCAGTCAATAAGTAGTTATTGGTTACTTATTATATGAAAAGCAGACTGCTGGGGATCTGGGGTTCAGCATTAAGCATGACAGACAACGAGCCCTGTGTCATACATTGCCGTGGGCAGATTCTTACCTGCAGTTGCCATGGCCAACCTGTTTGTGTTTTATGTCCCAGCTTTGGGGCACCCCCGGGAAGCCTTCCCCATCTTCCCAGGACGAGTTTTATAGTACTCTCCTGTGTGTTTCCCTTCGCCTGTTCCTGTGTCCCTTTTTGTTTCCATGAGATTTTAAACAGTTTGGAAGGCAGGAAACGTGTCCTGCTCATGACATCACTGTTGCCTATCACAGTGCCCCTAGCGCATAGTAGACACTCAGTAAATATTTGTTGAAGGAATGAACGGTTCAGGCTGCATTTTACATCGATCGCCAGCAGCCATGAAGTTAATGCAGGTGTTCATACTGCGCTGCCGTGTATCACGGTCGCTTACTTGTTTGCAGCAGGTGGTGGGTTTTGGTTGTCTTACTGTAATTAATTTTTTACTGCCCATTTCATTTACTTCTTAATTTTTTTTAATTAACAGTATTTATAAATATAGCTATTTTCAAAATAAAGGCAAGAATGCAGATGTACTACTTGAGTTAACAGTTGATAGTTTAATTAATTCAAGACTTATTTATTTAGGGAGGCAGAGTTGTAAAGGTTTTTAATATTTTCTTGTCACCCATATTTAAAAGCCTTTTCATTATTAAGTCTCTGTTTCCCCTCAGGAAATCCTAGGAGTGCCTCATGCATCTGAACAGAGATATGATGCTGAATTCTTTAAGAAGTTCAGAAATCAGAATATTGTTCTCTCAGCAAGAACTTATGCTCGGGTAATTTCTTTTTTGTAAATAAAATAATTATGGTTATTAACACTTTCTAAATCTCTGAGCCGCACAGTTAATGTTATTGCATGCATTTACCATCATTTCATTTTTTTGTTTTAATATTAATGTAGAGAAGATGGAATTATATTTTTAAAAATGTTTATTCATTGTCCCTCTCCCCCTCCCCCTGTTCATGCTCTCTCTCTCTGGCAAATAAATAAATCTTTAAAAAAAAAAGGCAGGGGCACCTGGGTGGCTTAGTTGGTTAAGCTTCTGACTTTGGCTCAGGTCATGATCTCAGGGTCCTGGGATCGAGCCCTGAGTCCTCGGAAAGTCTGTTTCTCCCTCTCTGTCTGCCCCTTGCCCTGCTCATAGTCTTTCTCTCTCTCTCTCAAATAAATAAAATTTTAAAAAGTGTTTATTCATCATTCTGAATTTTAAAAGTAAGTGATTTTTATTACACTAGATTGAGAAATGTGATGCAGACTACAAAGAATTAGAAATATTTCAAAGTACTGAAATCAGAACTGCATAAAAAGTTACTTTTAGGTGTTTGAACGTTGTCCTACAAAGTCTTTCCTTTATTTCTAAGGCTTACAATGGAAACTTACCCCTTGCTGTTTGTACAGGAAAGTAACGTACAAGCCCTAGAAATTCTGTTCACTTATCATGGATCAGACCTGCTTCCTCATCGCCTTGCCATTCTCTCTAACTTCCCAGAGACCACTTCTCCACATGAATATTCTGTGTTGCTGCCTGAAGCTTGGTATGTGATTGGGTTTACTGAATTTTACCTTCTTTTTAAATAACAGTTTTTTGTTTCATGCTAAATAATTTGAATTAAACAAAATTAATTTTAAAGTAATCTCTTTAAACTTTTTTCTGATTATAAAATTATTTCTAACTTATTTTTAAATGATCTCAAAGCCAAAATGTGTCTAGCATAGGAGGATCACCTTAACTTAATGAACATGAACCTTACTTTTTATTTTTTTAATGAAGGCCTTCTGATTTTCCTGGTGTGTACTCCATGTTTTTATGGTTAAGAACAGTTGTTTTTGTTTTTTGTGTTTCTTTTCTTTCTTTCTTTCTTTCTTTTTTTTTATTTTTTGGTTAAGAACAGTTTTTAGGATAACTGTCTTTGAATTAGATCTTTTAGAAATGAAGTAGTTTTGAAAATATCAGGTGGTAGGTCCAGGGGACTCAGAAACGTCTGAATCTTGACTCTTAATAACTGTTTCCCCCTGTGAAATTGCAGTGGGAGAAAGACAAATGGGAAATCAAAGTTCCCTTTAATTATTAATTGGACTGATGCTCTTTATCTCAGTTCAAGGCTATTTGAGAATTGGGTCACGATGAGGGACATAGACTCTAAGTTCAGTGGTCCTCATTGTATCACCCAGTAGGTTTGTGGAGGCCAGAATGTTTCTTCATGAGAATGAAGAGAAGAGAATAAATTTGCCTCCATGCCTAGCTCAGAATGGGTAGGTAGCCTATTAGCTCCAGGCCTGAGGCCGAGAGGAGTGCGAAGGATACTCCGCTTGTCCGTTACTGCACTGAGGTCAAAGGCAAGACTATTCGCCGTGACCTTTTGCATCCAAAGAGTGAACTAGGTCAGTAAATGTGAGACTTCTACATCTACTAGTAAATGTGGCTCAGTCACTGATTTGCATGATTTATATCCTTTGGGGATTTTTTTGAGTTTGCTTATCTTTACCTTGAATCGCCAGTCCCTGTGCTACTTGTTTGTGTTGCATATGTTGAGTAACGTGTGAATTGATCTATGAAGTCCGCTCGTGATCTTCAAACGCTCTAAGAGATTAGGACCATTCCAGTTGAAATCATTGTTACAAATTTTAGGTACTGGCAACTTAACTCTTTTAAGGGATGTTACTGGAATTTAGGGGATCATTCAGCTTCCTTCTTTCTCCCCTGTCACCCCCACCCACTATCCTATTTGTAGGCTTGGGTATCGATGGTGAAGATGAACATTTATAGAGTAATCAGTAGGTATTTCCTACATAGGTATATGTGGTTTCCACTTTTGGTATTATCCCTCTTATTACCGAGAACTGAGATTTACAGAGGTTTAGTTTGTATAAAGTACAGCCGAGATTTGCAACTTAGATTTATTTGTAGTTGTAGATCAGGAAGCTCAAAAAATAAGTTCTAAATTCCTCATTTTGTACTACTCTTGGTACTAAAAAAAAAGTCTTTGTCATGATAAAAGTGAACAAAAAGAAGTTTAAGGTGCTCTTTTCATTTTCATATGATTTTCTTTTATATCCTTATAGTGATATGTAAAATGTATTTTGTGAATGTATATTTATAGGTATTTTGAATATAATTTTGTTGTTTTCTTGCTCTCTGCAAAATAGATCTAATCTGAATATAAATGACTTTTTTCCACTATAAATTGTTAGTATAGAGAAGGGCTTTCTCTTAAAAAAGACGGAGGAGATCTACCATCTCTTGAAGTTTTTTTTTTTTAAAGGTATTCTGTCCTTAGATTTGAGTTCATTTGTGGTTATTATCTCCTGATGACTGCCTAGATAAACATATGATTTTCTGAGATTTCACAATTGGTATGCAAAATAGTTTTACAATGCCCAGTGCTGGGTTATCTCTGAATGCCCTATGCTTCCTTTACTGGGGCTGCTGTAACCAACTTAAATTGTGACAAATACTTGAACTATACCATATTATAGCAGAGGGTAATAGAAGATAAGGTTATTCAGAATCATCATGTTGGGATATGTTGCTTAGACAAATTTTGAAAAGACTTTTTTAGGAGTCTTTATATTCATTTTAACGCATTAAGGAAATAAAGATTTTTGTTTCTCAAGAAAGTCTCATTGAGTGTAGTTTTGTTCTAATTAGAAAGAATGAGGAACAACAGTAGGTTATAACAGTAATGTCTGTCTCCTTATGATTTTATGTGGCTGCAAAGCAAACCCGTGGTTACGTTTCAGGCGTAGCTTCTTCTGCGAGGTCTTCCATACACTTGTTCCTTTTCCTATATTTTCATCATTCTTTGTTCTTGTACTATAACCCTTTTACAGTGTGTTTTTAGTTATTTTTAGTTCAGCTTTTCTCCCTCTTGTTTCTGATTTTTTTTTAAGATTTTATTTATTTATTTGACAGAGAGAGAGATCACAAGTAGGCAGAGAGACAGGCAGAGAGAGAGAGAGAGAGAGGGAAGCAGGCCCCCCCACCCCCCGCCAAGCAGAGAGCCTGACGTGGGACTCGATCCCAGGACCCCGAGACCATAACCCGAGCCGAAGGCAGAGGCTTAACCCACTGAGCCACCCAGGCGCCCCCCCCTTGTTTCCTTTTTTAATGAGCATCCAACCTTAACCCAAATCTAACTCTTTAAGGTGGAGAGCATCTCCTCCAAATTTTTGGATTCTCATGGCCTAGGGTGGTGCTTGTGTAGTTGAGTCTCTGAAAATGTTTGCTGGCTGGGTCAATTAGGGCTCTCTTGTGTCCATTTATAAGAGAGGTCAAAGGCTGTCCCGAAGAAAGGACAACAGAATAGACTTCTTAACCTCTAACAATGGACGCGCCCTGGTTAGTGTCTCACTGAGGCTCCGATGGCCTTAATTCCTGAGTCCAGTGCTATCTTAGGGTTAAAGCCTGACTCTTGCCCAGCTTGAAGTTTCATTCTAATGGATGCGTGGATCAGTAAGACCTATTTATAGAAATCATTTCCTTTTTGAGGAAATTTATTCTTCTTCGGATACTTGGTATTTATTTTCCAATCACTTTCAAGTCAGAGCAGCACAAAGTGTCTGTTCTGTTGGAACCACAGTGCTCTCGTCCCCACCCACGGTGAGCTGGGCGCTCTTTGTGTGCCTGGCTCTGTGGGAGGGATTCTGAAGTGAGCAAAACATGCTTTCTCTTTAGCAGGAATTAATCAGGTATGTTTGAGGCAGCAAGAGAATTTCCTGCGTACAGCATTGTGCTTTCAAACTGAGAAGAAATAAGAATTGAAAAGACTCTAAATACATTTGCAGCCTTTTCTGCCTTTTTTTTTTAAAAAAGCCTCTTCAGTTGCATTGTTTGAAAACTAGTTTCTCTTCCTCATTTAGTGCCTTCAAGGACGGTAGAACTTTCTGTACACGTGCTCGATTTTCTCAGAGCGCACATACTGCGCAGCAGCTGCACCGTGTCATCCCGCTTCATCAGCCTGTCAGCCCCTCCCCTTGTATTTTGCAAGAAATGACTTTTCAGTGACCTATTAGATGGTTAGATGGTTTGAAACCAGGTACCCACCTCGAAGTGTATGGCTCCCAGAGGCAGAGTGGCTGTGAACTCTGCACGGTCTTCAGCTTGCCCTTAGGATGGTACGTCCAGTCCCGCGTTTCCTCCCCTCCGCCCAGGACCATGCCATGCCTGCTGCCGCCCTGGCGCCTCGTGGCCACTGTGCCTCCTGCCTGGTGCGCCCTTCTCCCATATCTTCGGGTGACCGGGCCTCTTACTTCTTCTGCATCTCCTCTCACAGGTCAGTCTCCTTCTCTGACCACTCTCGTTCCGTAGCCTCGCTCCCTCCCACTGCTTGCGTCCTGAGCAGGTGTTTCTTCCCCGTACTCTCACCTAACATATCCTACGGTTGTTTGTCTTCTCTACTCTGTCTCATCTCCCTGGGCCACCCTATTTATGATTTTACCCTCACTTTAAATCCTCCTTTCCTGCCTTGTTTTCTTCCTAGATTGTATCACCCCTACCTTAGTTTGAGTTCTATTTACTTATCTTGTTATCTACTTCCCAGTTGTGTTTTCTTCCCTTCCTTAGCCCCTGCCGCATTTAGAAGATCACCTGGCACCTTGTAGGTTCTCAGTAACCACTTGTTGAGTGAATAAATGAATGAATGAGTAGCAGATCCATAAGGAAAGGACCTTGTGTCTTGTTCACTGTGTAGAGTGTACATGGGAGGGTAGGTAGGGTTTTGCATATTAGAGTCCAAGCCACGTAATATCTTGAGAAGTAATAGTAAGTTACGTCAACAAAGTGGCCTTTTACTTGCCCCGTGTTGAGATTCTGTAGGCAGAACTTTCTCTCTGGCATTTACCCGAAGTTTGATGAACCAGTTTTGTTTGAACCAAATTTGATGAGTGTGATTGCTGGGAAACTTCTGTGGCATGTGTTAATTTTGTGTGTGATATTGTCACTCTTAAATTATCGTGTGTGTTTGACAATGATGAAATGTGAGCAAGTTTTTCTAAAACTTTGAAATTACATTTTCTATCCTAGACGATATGTCTTTTCTTAGCTATCTATCATTTGTTATTGCTATAAAATGTGTATACTTCATATTCTAGTTGACTATTTTAGTTGAAGTACAAAGGTGATATTTCTTACTATATTAGCTTCCACAATTTTTGCTCATAGGTTTTTATAAAAGGAATTTTTTTTTTTAACTTTCGGGATTTTTGGTATTTATGGAATGTTTTAGAAAGATTATTTAATTTTTTTATTTTATGCCTCTTTTCCTATTGTAGAATCTTTCTAGAATGGTGGAAGTAACCTAGTTTAAAAAGTTGTGTTTTGAATAGTTGGCTGTTGAAGTAGGATCAGAGTAAGAGCTTTGATTCTAGAACCAAGGTGTCTAGTTTGTGTTTTTTGGATACCTTTTCTTAGATGTCCTCTCACTTGTCAGATGGGCATGATTGTAACACCTACCTCTTCGCATTGCGAGAATGCCTAATGAGTCAGTGTGTATACAACACTGAGAACAGGGTGCGGCATCAAGTAAATGTTACGTAAGTGTTAGCAGCCGTCGTTAATGCAGAATCCTGTAGTTGAGGGGTTTCTTATTGGAATTTCTTATTGGAATAATTTTATAACTGTAGAAAAGTGGAATGGAGAATACAGGGTGTTTCTGGATACCCTTCACTGGGCTTCTCCTTTCTTCCCATATAATCATAGCACATTTGTCAAAACTAAGACACTGTCACTGGAGTAGTCAGTTCTGCTATAACATGCCATAGGCACTCCTAACGATTACTGGCTATGCAGAACCTTGCAGTGAAAACCATGGCACTGATGGGAAAAGCGGGATTAATGGTCCAGCACTCAAAAGCTTTGTTCAGTGAAACAAAGTTAGGAACCTAAATGAAAGTCCTCACATATTTTTACATGTGTTACATAGGTAACAGACATCTAAATGCTAAAATATGGCACTTACCTTAAAGCCCTTAGACTTTGTATGTGGAAGTGGGTGTTGGAAGAGTTGCACTTGTGCGTTATTGGGGGATGGAGGAAGGGGGGGTGGTAAGAAATTCAGAGAAAAATTGTGCCACCAGCTGTGGATGGTGGGGGGCTTCCTAACCCATTCTGGAAACTGAGCTTGCTGGTAGATGTTTGGGTGTCCCTGCACGCGTAACCCGATGTGGCTGGTTTTGTATTTCTGTGTGCACAACATTTGTTATGGATGAAATTGGGTGTCAGCAAATGTGAAATTTGTGTTATGGTCAGATTGTTTCCTCGTATATATCATTTGAACAAATTTGCACCCTCAAAACAGTGCAGCGGAACAGACTACACAATACTGTTAACTAAGTGACAGATTTATTTGGATATAATTAGTTTTTCTGCTAATACCCTTTTTCTGTTTCCGAATCCAGACTAGGATACCACATTGCATTTGGATTTCATTTATTTTTAATATGTGGAAATAAACTCTGCCGTACATATATGTCAGTCAGGAAATTCTTTGACACCTGTATTTGCTAGATAATGAAAATTGACACTCATATTTATATTCCTGGATTATTTCCACCTCAGTAAGGAAAGATTGCATTATTTAGTGTATTTGGGGATATTGCAATATTTAAAATATTTTATAGTTGTAAGTGATAAAACTTGATTGATGGAAGTCAAATATCCAGGAGATATTTGCCCTTGTCCTAGACAAGCTGTTACGGTGGTAACTTGGCAGTTTGTTTGCTTGTAAATATCTGAGTTCAGTGAGATTATTTGGTGATTGAAAGTTTGAAAAGCGTGCTATAACATGCAGATGGATTATACTTGTGTGAACCATAAAAGTGTTTCTTTTTTTTTTTTTTTTTTAATTTTATTTTTCATAAACATATAATATCTTTTTATCCCCAGGGGTACAGGTCTGTGAATCGCCAGGTTTACACACTTCACAGCACTCACCATAGCACATACCCTCCCCAATGTCCATAATCCCAACCCCCCACACCCCCCCATTAACCCTCAGTTTGTTTTGTGAGATTAAGAGTCACTTATGGTTTGTCTCCCTCCCAATCCCATCTTGTTTCATTTACTCTTCTCCTACCCCCTTAACCCCCCATGTTGTATCTCCTCTCCCTCATATCAGGGAGATCATATGATAGTTGTCTTTCTCCGATTGACTTATTTCGCTAAGCATGATACCCTCTAGTTCCATCCATGTCGTCGCAAAAGGCAAGATTTCATTTCTTTTGATGGCTGCATAGTATTCCATTGTGTATATATACCACATCTTCTTTATCCATTCGTCTGTTGATGGACATCTAGGTTCTTTCCATAGTTTGGCTATTGTAGACATTGCTGCTATAAACATTCGGGTGCACGTGCCCCTTCGGATCACTACGTTTGTATCTTTAGGGTAAATACCCAGCAGTGCAATTGCTGGGTCATAGGGTAGCTCTATTTTCAACATTTTGAGGAACCTCCATGCTGTTTTCCAGAGTGGCTGCACCAGCCTGCATTCCCACCAACAGTGTAGGAGGGTTAAAAGTGTTTCTTAACACTTTTCTTCTCCCCATGACCTGCAGACCCAGGTCCTCTTTGCGCCACGCATACTGTAACACATGTTTGTCCCTGGCATTTTATTCCCTTGCTAACCCTGAATCATTCCTGCTTTTCCTAGGCTGTAATCCCTTTGTGGTGCTCTCTGCCCCACTTGATAATGCAGCAAGGTTTAAACTAACTGTGTTCTTTAGCAGTTTGATTCAGAATGAATATATGTCTTTTGTGCATTTGTAGGTCCTATTTTTGGCTTTGCATTTTTTTTTTTTTTTTTGGCTCTGTTAAGTGTAGGGATAGTTAAGACCATGTGGCCATTATAAACTTTTTATGTTTTTAGAAAAAATTTTAATTGTAAAAAATGCATAACATTAAATTTACCATTTTTAACCGTTTTTCAGCATACAGTTCAATAGTAAATACATTGACCTTGTTCAGCCAATTTCCAGAACTCTTTATCTTGTGAAGCTGAAACTCTGTGCCCATTAACAACTCCCTATTCTCCACTAAACACAGCCCCTGACCAGCACCATTCTGCTTCAGGTCTGGATGAAGCCGTCTACTCTAGGAGCCTCCGAGAAGTGGAATCGTGCAGTGTTTGTCTTTTTGTGGCTCTCTTATTTCACTTAGCCTAATATCCTCAAGGTATAATACACTTTCAGTGAAATTAATATTATGATTAAATAAAATTTAGAGTGGCTTGCCATCTGTGGGTCATTTTTCTGTTGATGCTACAAAAGTACTTCCCAAATGAAGTAAAGGATGAAGATGAATTCTAGTTTGAGATGCAAGGTTACCATTATTGCCTAACTTCCTATGGAAAACCTTTTCTTCATCTCTTGGTCATAAAGAGGGCGTACAAACTGAATGGAACTTCTGGTATCCCCTCTAACACTTTGTTTTCTAAATCTTGGGTTTGAGTAGCCAAATATAGAGACTTTTTCTATAATTACAACAACATAAAATTTATGTCCTAAAATAGCAAAGCATCAATATGTATTTTATTAAAATTCCCAGTAGGATGAATTTGATTTCAGTCAAATTGATTTTCTCTTATAACTTTATTTTATTTTATTTTTTTAAAAGATGTTATTTATTTATTTGACAGAGAGAGAGAGATCACTAGTAGGCAGAGAGGCCAGCAGAGAGAGAGGGAGAAGCAGGCTCCCTGCTGAGCAGAGGCTGAGATCCCAGGACCCTGAGATCATGACCTGAGCTGAAGACAGAGGCTTAACCCACTGAGCCACCCAGGTGCCCCATCTCTTGTAACTTTATAGAATTTATTTATTTATTTATTTAAATAGATTTTTTTTTTTTAAGATTTTATTTATTTATTTGAAAGACAGAGATCACAAGTAGGCAGAAAAGGCAGGCAGAGAGAGAGGAAGGGAAGAAGGTTCCCTGCTGAGCAGAGAGCCCGATGCGGGGCAAGATCCCAGGATCCTGGGATCATGACCTGAGCTGAAGGCAGAGGCTTTAACCCACTGAGCCACCCAGGCGCCCCCTCTTGTAACTTTAATCAGTAAAAAATAATTTATCCTTTGATAATCAGATGAGACTGTTCCCATTCTTCATAATGGAAAGATTAGGTAGAGGTTTACTTTTTACTACATTGCAGTTTCAAATTGTTGATGCTTTGAAATTTTACATTGGTTGGTGATCTTTTTTTTTTTTTTTTTTTTTTTTTAAAAAAAATGTTTTGAACTACTTTTTTTTTGAAGTCAGAGTTGACCCTAAGCGGCTTTTATTTTTATTTATTTATTTATTTATTTATTAAAAATTTTATTTATTTATTTGACAGGCAGAGATCACAAGTAGGGGGAGAGGCAGGCAGAAAGAGAGGAGGAAGCAGGCTCCCCGCCAAGCAGAGAGCCCGACGTGGGGCTCGATCCCAGGACCCTGGGATCACGACCCGAGCCGAAGGCAGAGGCTTCAACCCACTGAGCCACCCAGGTGCCCCCCTAAGCGGCTTTTAGATCCAAGCTGTAAAGTCTTGTTTATTTTCCTTGAAGGGCAACAGAAGACCATACCAGAATCAATTAATGGTGGCTAAGTTTCATAGTTTTAAGGATATTCTGGAAGTTTCTCCCCCATAAGAAACATATTAATGTTTCTTTGAAAGCAGATGCTGATTTTTGAATTTTAATCTTTTTTAAGTGAAATTTATAACAAATCATGAGTACCTTTGGAACTGATTTAAAGATTAAAGCATTTCTATATTGCTTTATCTTATTTCGTTTTCATGGAAAGAACAGTTTGAAGAAGATGGAGGAGTCATTTGAGATTGTGTGATGTGAGTCAGATATGGTCCCTGTCATCAGATAAATGTAGTAGGGAAGATATCAGGCAGGTTAGGTTAGATAAAACTATCTTTAAAATACATGTTATAGGACAAATACAGGTAGATTTGGAGATGGGAGAGATTACTTTCTGTTACAAAGGAGATAAATCAGGAAAGCCTTCTTAGAAGAGGGAAAGTTTGCTTTAGATGTTGAAAGTTGAGTGTGATTTTTGATATTGGGAAGTTTGAGAAGGAAAGAGTCCTCTATTTACTTATTTATTTAGATTTTATTTATTTATTTAAAATATTTTATTTATTTATTTGATAGGCAGAGATCACAAGTAGGCAGAGAGGCAGGCAGAGAGAGAGAGGAGGAAGCAGGCTCCCTGCTGAGCAGAGAGACGGATGCTGGGCTCGATCCCAGGACCCTGGGATCCTGACCTGAGCCGAAGGCAGAGGCTTTAACCCACTGAGCCACCCAGGCGCCCCAAGATTTTATTTATTTTTTTGATAGAGACACAGTGAGAGAGGGAACACAAGCAGGGGAAGTGGGAGAGGGAGAAGCAGGCTTCCCATTGAGCAGAGAGCCTGATGCTGGGCTCAATCCCAGGACTCTGGGATCGTGACCTGGGCTGAAGGTAGATGCCTAACAACTGAGCCACCCAGGCACCCTCGTCTGAATATTTAACATGAAGTTGTTTTACCCACTCAGTCTTCACCTGGACAAAAGATGTTCTCAGTGAATTTGTTAGTTGAAACAAAGTGAATTAATGTACAGGATTCCCAGTAGACAATCAGGAATCTCCTTTTCCTTATGTTTTTACGTAGCCTACTCCTGTTCATAAAGATTTCTTTTTCTTCTCTGAAATTGTTAAAAAGCAGCCTCTGTTGGTCATTCTTTTGGTCATTCCCATTGTAATTTTGTTGTTGTAATGGAAATATTGCCTAATCTGTAGCCTGGATGATGAAGTAATTATGGAAAAAATTGGGGCCTTGCATTCACTTGTTTGATTCTCAAGAGAAAAATAAAAGTGTTTCTTTTCCCTTTAAAATTGAAAAGTTGATTAGTTATCTAATCAAAATTCAATTCCCATATGTGCAGTTTATTTCTGAACTGCTGCAAACAAAGAGCAATAAATTGGTTTGTATTTTAGGCTTGGAATAAGTATTTGGCCTTCTGTGGGGAGAGGGGTATAGAGAGTACTTTCGAAAATGGGCTATGTTGGCGGTTTCCGAATCCAAGACTAACCTGGTGTTTGGATCAGAAAGGAAAAGCTAATCGCCTCAACTGTCTGGGAACAGGGTCTGGAGCTGGCACTGGGATAATTGTTTGCTTGTCTCCTGGCATTATGGGCCTGTTAGATCTTGACTCAATTAGTTCTTGTCTTCCTATTTATATAAAGCAACCAAATGCATTTAGGGTAATTTCTTTGATTAAGAAGGTGGAAATGAATTTTATTTCGAGGATTTTTTATGGCTTTGGAAAGTATGTTGATACTGATATTTGTTATGTATTTAGATCTGAGAAATACTAAAGAAATGAAGGTGTACTGATTTGTTCATTTCCTCTTTTGAGTATGGAACTTTTTTTTAAATATATGAACCAATTTTATGTTTCACATGTAATTCTCACAGCATATTTAAGGGATAAATAGGAAAAGGATTGTTATCCTCCTTTCAGGGCAAAAATTTGAAAGGCATTAGTAGAAATAATATGTTGAAATAGGGAGTTATTTTAAAAAATAATTTTAATTGCACTGTCATTTTACTGTATATGTAATACCGTCAGATGTTTTTAATATGGCTTAATGTGGTTCAAAGTTTCTGATTTTACTTGAAATTAAGATCTATTTGAGAGGGTACTTGTTTTTTAAACTAATGAACTCTCCAAAAAATCTGTTACTAGATTCAGCATTACCTCGTGGTACAAATGATACTCTTTTCATGGAGATGAGATTTTTCTTTCCTTATTCATTTTCCTCCAAACTTTAAGTACCCTGCGTAATAATTCTGAACATGTGATCCTTAAGTAGATTATAACATCTTCTGAATGGTTGAATTACCTTAGGGAAATAGTCCCTATAATTCTTCTTGATCACACAATGTCTTTTCTAGTCAAGATTTCATTAATATGTAAATACTTGTCTGTAACAGCAGTGAATCTCTTTATCACACTATATTTAATTAACATATAAATAACCCTGTGAGACACTTTCCCAATTTCTGATATAGACAAGCCTGTTTAAATATTGTATTTGTAATAAGAAAAATTCTATTAATCAAATTCATATTTCATACACAAAATCCATGCATTATTTTAAGGAATGTTTTGACCTCCATATGTACCCAATTTTTAATCCCAGAAGTTTTGATACTATATGTAATAACTGTAGGAAAAAAACTCCATGACTTATGTAAACGTTGGGATCACGTGACATGGTATTGCCATCTATTTGAGGCAGAGAAATGGACAGTGGTACTCTAGGAAAGCAAAGGCTTTTCGTCAAAAACACGGGTGTGTGTCTTGCTGCTGATACTTTGCTAGCTAACTGATACTTTCCCAAATGTGTTACATTTGGGAAGTCATTTAGCTTCTCTAAACTTGAGTTTCTTCATGTGTGGGATGGGGACATTGTGGAGGTATCCTGACGCTCGAGTAACGTGAGCGATGTCCCCTGCCACTGTTGGGAGCATGGAGGTGGCGTCCGGTGTCCGCCAGTGGTTAGAGTAGCTGAGGGTATGGCAGGGCGTGGCAGCAGCACCAGTGTCCATGGTGTCATGTCACAGATATCTTCTAGTTCAAGCACATGAAAGAGACTTACAAGAGACTGATGAAGGATCAAAATGTAAAATTAGAATAGGGAATATCCGTCCCGACGACAGTGACGCCGTGATGCTCATCTGGGACAGCGCCCCTTTCCTGGGATCAGGTGCCTGTGGTTCCGGATGATCAGTCAGGGGGTTGCTTAGTGAACCTTATTTCAAATGCAATTTTAAAGGTTTTATTTTCGCTTTATATTGGATTCTGTATACAAGAAAGTGAATAAACCGTGAATGTACAATTTGGTGAATTTGTGAAGAGTTGAAGAAGAATGACATTATCAGCGTCCCTTATACCCTGACCTGTTTACCCTCTCATGGTCCCCTCGTCCAAGAGGACCACTACCCTGTCTTCTGACGCCACAACTTAGTTTTGTCTGTGAAAGAATTGGAGTGGCCTGTGTGGGCTATTTTGCCTAAACTCTGGAAAAGCATAATTAACTATTCTTACCTCTCAGCAGAGCTCGGATTTATGTTGTCTTTCAAATTAAATACTTTTCTAATGCTGGATGTACATTGGCATTTTGTCTTTTTATATTTAAAGTGTGTTTCTTATAGAAAATATACAATAGGTCCTTGAACAATGTGGGTGTTACGGGCACCGACCCCCAGTGCAGTCGAAAATCCATGTGTAACTTTTGATTCCCCAAGAGCTTAACTACTAATAGCCTGCCATTGACCGGAACTTACCAATAACATAAACAATCAATTAACACATATGTTGTATGTATTATATACTGTATTCTTACAGTAAAGTAGGCTAGGGAAATAAAAATGTTATTAAAAGATCATAAGGAAGAGAAAACAATCACAGTACTGAATTGTATTTATAGGAAAAAGAAATCTGTATATAAGTGGACCCACATAGTTCAACCAAGTGTTGTTCAGGGGTTAACTGTAGTTGAAACTTGCTACTTAATCTGGTAATCTCTGCCTCTATGCTGTCATGCTTTGGCTATTTATATATGGTGCATAGTTTAGTATGGTTCCATTCATAGATGACCATCTTGGTATTTGTTTATCATTTGTTCAATTTATTCATTGTTTGCCTTTTTCTCTTTTGCTGCCTTCTTTTGATTTAGTTATTCTTATAATTCTATTTAATCTCCTTTATTGGATTATTAGCTATACCCCCCTTTTTTTTCTTTTGGTGCTTACCCTAGTGTTTACAGCATAGGTCTTTAACTTATCATAGTCTACCTTCAGATAATGTAGTAGAACTTCATGTATAATGTAACAACCTTACCCCAGTGTTTTTCCATTTTTTCTCTCTGCTGGTTTTTGAATGATTTTTGGCCTCTACTTAGCTTTTATGTATGTTATGAACTCCACGATACATTTTTATCATTTCTGCTTTAATCAGGTACTTTTTAAAAAATTAAAAATGTGCTTTGTACTTGCACATTTCCACTGCTGTTCATTGCCTTTTGTAGGTACAGATTTGTATCTGGTATCAATTTTGTTCTGTCTGGAAGGCATTCTTTGGCATCTCTTTTAGGACTAGTCTGCTGGCGATGTATTCTCTGCTTTTTATGCCTGAAGAAGTCTTTGCTTTGCCTTTGTTTTGGAAAATACTTTTGCTGAGTACAGGATTCTAGGCTGTCATTTTTATCCGTTCAGTTCTTCAGAGGTGTCAGTCCTCTGCTGTCTTCCATTGTCCTCCATGAGGCTGGTTGTCATTCTTACCATTTCTCTTTACATCGTGTGTCTTATTTTCTTTGTTTTTAAGATTTTCTTTGTAACTAGTTTTGAGCTCTTGGATTGCGATGCACCTCGATGTGGTTTTCTTCGTGTTTATTCTCATTGCTGCTTATTGACTTCTTTGGATCTACACCGAATTTAGAAAATTCATGCCAATTGTTTCTTCCAATATTTTTTATCTCCCCCTGTCTCCCCGCCTTAATACACATACTCTTTCCTGGACCATCACTTAAATGTGTGCTAGCCACTTGCTCTTGACTTACTACAATTCTTTTTTTTTTTTTTTTTCAGTCATTTTCTGCTTTTCATTTTGGATAGTTTCTATTACTATGTCTTTTGTAAACTTGACTAGTCTTTGCTTCTGCCATTTCTGCCCTTAATGCCATCGGTGTGTTTTCATCTGAGTGGCTGAGTTTTCATTCCTAGGAGTGAGGTTTGGACTTTTAAAATATTTTCTATTTCTATATCATGTTATTGGTGTTTCTTGGTCTGGTTTAAGAAATTGATAATTCTCCCGGTTATGGGCCATAATTTCCTGCTTTTTTGTATACCTGGTATTTTTTACTGGATGCCAGGGATGCAGGTTTGTTCATCTCACTAGCTGAGTTCCTATCACTGTTGTTATGGAACCTATTTTTTCCTTTCCCATAATGCATTGTTTATTTCATCACCCTGTGTGTGTGTGTGTGTGTGTGTGTGTGTCTCCTATAAGGTTGGCTTCTCTGTGAAGTTGATCTAAGTGAATTTCTTAATTTATAATGAGTAAAATTAATTTGTAATGGGTTTCCTTGATTTGAAAACTACAGCAAGTGATCTAGCAATGCAGTTATAGGGCTAATGAATTGATATTGTGTCTTGTTATAAACAATCTCGAGCCTGTTTTTTATTTCAGGGTCAAATCCTTCTCTTCCTGTGTCCTTCCTGCTCTTCTTGTTTCTGATTGTGTGAATGAGTGTTGGTTAGGTAGTACGAATCTATACTTAAACATAATTAGACCCATTTCCTTCAAATTCTCTAATGCTTTGCTTTCTTTCTCTTCCTGCAATCTCTAATTTAACTTTGAAATTCATCAGCAGTAGAGATGTGTTAGAATTCCTTGCACCACAGATACTTAGACCATTCATTGTCTTCCCAACCACAGCCTGTGGAATTGACATCAGAGTCTCTCTGTCTTCATTTCTGGGGTTTTCGTTTCTTTAGTTGCAATTGTCTATTGTCTGCAGTGTAATTTGGCCTAGATCCAAAGAACTCATGGTGGTAAAAAGATTTGTACCGCAGTGTCTTAGGGCAAACCACCTTTTGTGCTTCTTTGTTTATCTAAAGCTCCGGACCTTTCACATTTCTCTGTGCTTCTGTGTGTTCACACACGGGCACGGAGCCACCTGCGGTATACGGCTTCTGCGGTGTTGCTGTTGGCATGGGTCTACAGTAGGAGATTGTACAGTCCATTTCAGAAATTTTAAATCAGAAAAATTTAAACAAACCCTAAAGCACATTGTCTAAATCTTTAGCTACAGAAAAAGCGTATCGATCTTGAGCTGTACATACCCTGTGGTTTAGTGGTTGCTTTTGTTTACCAATTTGTTTTTCCTTCTTCAGTCCTTCAGTTCCATCTGTCCATCCAGTAAGTATTTAGCAGGGTTTAAATGAATGCCAGGTATTGCTCTAAGAATATAAAAATGACTCAGACTTTGAAGGAGCGTCTAGTTTAATAAAGGAGCAAGACACAATAAATAATTGTACATATCTTATGTGACTTTTGATGGGATTATATCTTGATAAATCCATCGTTGAAAATACTAAGTTGAAAGTTCATTTAATACACCTATCCTACTGAATATCATAGTTTAGCTTAGCCTACCTTAAACATGTTCATAATACTAACCTACAATTAGGCAAAATCATTTAGCACAAAACCTATTTTATAATAAAGTGGTAAGGATCTTAGGTAATTTATTGAATACTATACTGAAAGTGGAAAATAGAATGGTTGTATGATTACAGAAGGGTTGTAAGTAAATTGGGTGTTGTCCTTAGTGGTCGGTCACATGGCTGACTGGAAGCCGTGGCTCATTGCTGCTGTCCAGCATCGTGAGACCATATCATACAGTGTAACACTAGTCCAGGCAAAGACCTGACTTCAAAATTGAAAGTACAGTTTCTACTGAATGCATATCCCTCTCATGCTGTTGTAGAGTAAAAAAATTGTAAACTGAACCATTCTAAGTTAGGAACCATCCATAATTCTGTGCAGTGATAGCAGTAACGGGAGTACATACAAAGCTTAGTAATGTGGAAGAAAGTCAGGTAAGCTTTATCTGGGAATATGATAGAGGGTTTCAATTGTTTTTCCTCAAAGAATCACCACATTGATTGAGTCAATTAAAGACAACATTGTAAATATGCCTGCCATGAATCAAACTTCTTTTCTATCCATTTGGATGAGATTAAATGCTGAATTTATAATTTTTAAAAATTCTTTTTAAATCTCAATCCACTTTTTTTTTCTTCCTATTGCCACTATACAACTTAGTTTCTGAAGTGTAAATTTTTCTTTTTGAAGAGTTTTTTTTTAAAGTTAGAGGCATACAAAGCTTCCTTTTTGAAAGGAGCGTGCTGAATTACTTGACTGAATCATTTTGCTGAGCCTCTTCTGTAAGTTAGCTCCTGAAGGTGTAAAGAGGCCCCGCTTGGAATGACTTGCGTGCAAACACCACAGCAGCAGTGAGGTAAATGCTGCGAGACTATCACAGCCTCAGCTCTGTAGTCTTAGTTGACTTTTATATTTCTCGTTTATTGTTCAGATTACATTTTTTTCTTTTTTAAAGTTGAAATACAGTCAACACACGATGTTGTTCGCTTCAGATTGGTGTCGACATCAAATTGGTTTCACAGCATCGCGATTCGACAAGTCTATACCTTATGCCAAGTTCACCACAAGGGCAACTATCGTGTGTCATCTTCCAATGTTGTTCCACCATTGACTGCATTCCTTACACAGTGCTTTCTGTTCCCGGGACTTACTCATTCCATAACTAGAAGCTTGTATCTCCCACTACCCTTCACCCATTTTGCTCATCCCCCCACTCACCTGCCCTCTGGTCACCATCAGTTCTCTGTGTTTATGTTTTTGTTTTTGCTTTTTTTTAAAATCTCAATTAGCTAACATTCAGTCCATCATTAGTTTCAGATGTAGAGTTCAATAATGTATCAGTTGCATATAACACGAAGAGCTGTGTTTCTGCTTTTTTGCTTGTTTACTCATTTGTTTTTTTTTTTTTGATTCTACATGTAAGTGAAGTCCTGTGGTATTTGTCTTTCTCTGACTTATTTCACTTAGCATAATACCTTCTAGGTCCATCCATGTTTTCACAAAGGGCAACATCTCAACCTTTTTTATGGCCGAATAATATTCCATCACATATATGTACACCGTATCATCTTCATCTGTTCATCCATTGATGGACACTTGGGTTCCTTCCATATCTGGGTTATTGTGAATAATGCTGCAGTAAACATAGTTTACATTTTCTTTGGGTAAATACCTGGTAGCAGAATTACTGGATTATATGGTTTTGAGGAACCTCCATATTATTTTCCACATTGACTGCCCCCATTTACATTCCCACCAACAGTACATGATGGTCCTTTTTTTCTCTACATTCTTGTCGATACTTGTTATTTCCTATCTTTTTGATTCCTAGCCATTCTGACAGGTGTCAGGTGATATCTCATTGTGGTTTTGATTTGCATTTCCTTGATGATAAGTGATGTTGAACACATTTCTCCTGTGGTTCACTAAGTTTTATATCTTGATTAAATCTTTACAGTTCTTAAAAGGATTTTTTTTTTGTTGTTGTTATTTGTTTTTGAGAGCTCTGATATTAGGATGAAGAGAATATCAGGGGATATGTTTCTACTGATCATTTATTCATTCACTCAGTAAGTCACGTTCTGGAACCAGGCTGTCTGGGTTCAGATCCCAGCTGCAGCTTTTTAGTTGTGTGACTTTGCATTGTTAGTAAACATTCCTCTGCCACTGTCTTCTCTCCAGTAAAATGAGAAAGAGAATGTCTGTCTGTCAGGGTGCTGACTTTATATATGTATGTATATGTTGCTTAGAACTTTGTATTTGTGCTCAGACATAGGAAGTGCTATGTGTGAAATGCCCATTCGGTGCAGGTCTAGAGGCGGGAATATATGGGATCTTGAAGGGTGATGATGGGGAAGTCACACTTGCTGTGTCTTGAGATCTGCATGGGCATATTTTGTTGTTTCTTTTAGTTATATGAGTAAAAGGAAGATTGAAACATTCTTGTTTTCCTCCTAATCCTTTGGTTCAAACTCTCTTAGCATGATAACCTTACACAGGGTCAGGGTTTGTAAAGTACATTGATACAATTCATAAACAGTTTGGTACATTTCATTAGTTTTGTAGTTGATAAATTCAGATGTCATATACCTTTATCTTTGTCCTGGTAGGCTTCACTGGTTTAATTAATAGAGCAAAGATTTGTCAGGGTCTTGTTATCTTTAAGTAATATTAAACAAGAGTTTTGCTGCTATTCAGTCTAAGTACCAGAACGGGGATTGAAATTGACTCGATTTCTCTACTTCCCTGATGGTGGTTGGCGCACTGTAGTTTTGAGCTCCCCCCCTGTGTGAAATAGTCCCCATAGATGCTTAGTTGACTCTTAGATTTCAAATCTTTCAGTATTGTCACATCAAATATGTTCGCCCTTCCTGAATGTAAAACTGGCAACTCTGAAACTATAGTTGAGTTTATGGTATAAATGAAAATTATTATTCACCAGTTTTAATTTACCCCTATTTCCCATAGGTGCAGTATTATAAATATGAAAATCATGACAAAAACATTTAAAAAACATTTATAAATATTTGTTGTGTATAGCACCACATGCTGAATGTAAAAATTGCTTCATAAAAGTTTTGGGGATTAAAAAAAATGTTGTCTATTTTAACTTATTCTTATTAAAGTGTATGCCATGGAAGTTGGGTTTGAGGATGCCTTTTTTACCCCTAGTAACCTTCCTTGTAGCAAAGGTAAGTATTCCTCATTGTTCTGAGCACTTTGAATGCCTCGTCTTCAGAATTAGGGTCCTCTCTCCAAGGGATGGGTGAAGTGCTTATGGGTCAATCTTTCAATCACTGACCTCTCTAGTCATCTGTCGCCCTTTGTTCTGTTGACAACAAACACCTTGGTGAAGAGTAGCCTTTCTCACTTAGGTTTTCTGGAAGAATTTTCCTTTAGAGTTTGTGGCTGTCCCTTAAACTTAAATGATTTTGCCAACTTGTTCTCAGAAATAATCAGATCATCCTTTGCTCATGGTAACAAATTTATTTTCAGACTCTGTTTTAAGCATTTGGGAGAGGGATGATGCCTTGTGGATATTGTTGCTTATTTCTACCTCATAAATCGGCTCATCACTTCTCATTACTGCGTACCGTGTCGATCAGGATATACTCAGGCTGGTGTCAGCAGACTTTATTGCAGTTGTTAGGTATTTGTAAACACAATCATTGGCATTATTTATACAGTGTTACTATTTATCATAAGATAGATCTTGAAATGTCACCCAGTTTACGTATATCTTGTGTTTTACTCCCCATGAAAACCGTCTTGCTGGTGTTAGGAATAATGATGATTTTATGATGGTTGAACCCTTGCCGTGTATCAGTACTGCTCTAAAGTCTTTGGACTTGCTAACTTGATTCACCACAAATCCAAATGAGATTAATACTGTTATTCTTTCTATTTTACTGATTGGGAAACTGAGGCACAGGCCGACTGAATAACTCCCATCAAGGTTACACAGCTGTGTAGGGTGGCGCCTGTCACAGAGGTTAGATTTCTAAGAGCATCCTCTTAATTGCAATGGGTTAGAACTCAAGAAGACATTTGTCTAGTCTTATCTTCATTTGGGGCAGATAATATTACAGTATTTGCTAACTAGATGAAGCAGCTGGGTCCTAGGGGGCCCGTGAAGTAGCTGGTGGAGGGGGGAGGAGAGTCCAGGTCCCGGAGGTGGTATTTTTGCTCTGGTTTCTCGTATACGTCACTAACATCGAGGTTACAAATGAAGTTTGCAAATAACTCCTTAATCTCCTGTATTCTCTAAGTCCTATATTAGTGACAGTGAGTGCCGTTGGTCCAGAGGAGACCTCCCGAGTGACGCCTTTAGACAGCCTTTTTCCAGCCTGGCCTTCTGAATGACAACAGCGTTTTGACTGGACCCCACGGAGTTTCTGACCAGTGTGATCTGCTCAGTAGCCGTCACCACAGTGTAGCTCTGCATGGGCTCAACTTAGGATTCTTTCTTGTCCTTTATTTACCAGAACATTTTCTTCTATGCTAAATAATAGAAATAAATAGAACTCCACATCTTAATACCAACGCATAAAAGGTGGCAATTAGTAGTAACGCTCGGTCTGTTTTGCCTTTTGTTCCCATGACATAGAACACGAACAAAAGAACTTTCTGTAAGTTTATTCTTGAAAAAATTTCTTTGAAATAAAACATTTAAATTTAGTGTGAGAAGTAATTGGCGAGAGAATAGTTGAACATAATAGAACTCCTAATATTCTTTCCTTTCCTGCTGACAGATAAATGTTACCTTCAGATGAAACCAGCAAAGTTTATTGTTTGGAATAAAACAATGGACAGGGTTCTAATAGAAAGAATCTTAAAATTAAGCAGTCATTATTTTGTAAAGAGATCATTTAAGTTTACCCTGTACTTCTCTTTTTTAGTGGGGGTTGATGCACTTAAAATTAAGTTTTAAGTCTTCTCAAGCCAAGCAGAAACAGTACAAGACAAAGATGAACTAAAGTGTATGTTAATGTTTTGTGTTTGTAGAACTTTAGATTCAGAGTGTAACTTCTGCAACTCCCCAGACTTCCTACGGTTCTTTAGAAGGAACCAGCATGTTTTGTTCTAGCCTTTTTTTTTTTTTTTTTTTTTTTTTTAGAATCACAGTTTCACCTCGCCCAGTGACTGATTTACATGACTAGGATGTTTATTGTGAACAGAATTAATGAAAAAGGTTTTCTCTGAATTTTATTGTATGTGCTGTCACTCTGCTTACCTTATGAGAAAATTCAGTAGCTACCATTTGGGCATTTTTAAAAGGGTAATGATAGAACCAGTTGGTTATTTTCAAGTGTAAAGAATGGTGAGATTTAGGGAAATAAGCATTCTGAAATATTTTCCCCGCCTGAACTAGAACATGACCTGTCCTGCTGCCTGGATGGGCTGTGCACCACTGCTGGTGTGGTGTACTTTTTCAGCAGCGGCGTGGTCTGTATTAGAAAAGTGCTCTTGCTGTCAGATCTGCGGATTCCATATAGATATATGTACTTCTTTGGCACATCTGTTTTTAGGAACAGATTATCCCCTTTCATTGCTTTATGCCAATTTTGAATTTCTGTGATACTCCTGAGAGCACTTTTTGAAAAAAAAAATTGAATATAGTTGACAGTATTCACTTAAAAAAAAAAATCTTTGTGCTTTAATTTAGTAATTCAGGTAACACATTATTCTAGGGTCTGCTAAATGCCAGGCACTATTTTAGGTATTGAGGATATGGGCAATAGACAAAACAAAAGTTCTGCCCTCAAAGAATTTATATTCTGGGTAGGGAGGAGATCGTGTTTTTGAAATGCAGTTATTTGAAGCATGATAAAAATCTACAGTATTTTTATAGCAAGTATTTTAAACTCCTAAAATTTGTTTTAAAAGAGTGTGCTTTGCAGAAATATCCTGTAAGAAAAGAACACAAAGAAAGTTTTTGTTCTTTGCTTTTATGTAAGTGTTGGTGATCAGACCTAAGGTCCCGCCGTATTTGGTAGGCGTTAGTTTCATCATATTAGTAAGCTATATAATATTGAGTTTGGTTTTTATATTGTACTTTAAATATGCTGTAAATGGTCTTTACTGGTTTGTCTGAGTTAAAATTCGGGAAGGCTCAAATGACCCTCTCCCAGCCACCTACGCATCTTGCCTGGTGGCTCTTAGGTATGAAGCAAGGGATGGTAGAAATGAGAGTGGATGGATTTGCCGTTGGGGGCTAGATTGTAGCCCCGGTGCCCTTTCTAGAGGGGTGTACTGGTTAGAAGTCTAAATTGTGGATTCTAACTTGTGTTGAAATCCTGGCACTGTCATGTAATAGTTTTATGAGGATGGGCACATTCACTTGGGCCTCAGTTTTCCCATTATAACATGAGGAAGAGCCTGTCACCAGCTACATTAGATTGGTAGGACTAAATGAGGTATTGTATGTTCAATGCGTTTCATCCTGTCTGGTCCATAGTAAGAGATCAATAAATGTTAAAGATAACTGTCACCGATCATCGCAGATACACTAATAGTAGTACAAGTAGTATACTGTTATTACGTCAGTGGTGATCAGCACATTTAGAAACATTTAGTTATGCTTTGCCTTGAAAATGCAGCAGAAATACTTTATTAACTCAGGATTCTTCAGGCCTACCTTTTAGAGTGTACTTCTGAGCAGAACTTGTCATTACTACATGTTTTGATAAAAATAGGTATGTTTTCTTACCCATTTCTGTTCAGTGGAGCTTAACAAAGTTTTATAGCTTTCTAGTCTTTAAATACCAAATGAATATTATTTTGCTGAGGGTCCCACGCCACTATTAATCATTTCAGTAATAACCCTTGTATCTAATATGTACTTTGTGTAGAAAGTACAAATCTTGACTTGTAATACATTTTTCTAAAATTCTTTTTGAAAGCATTTTGTGTAGCTATGGAACCGTGTCTGCTTTAATTAGAAAAGGCAGTAATCGTTTGTTCATTTTTTTTTTTTTTTTGTTCCTTGTTCCTCAATTCACTGCTCTAATTTATTCTTCTGTTGGAAGAGCAAGCATTATCATCCTCATTGTATCCCATGTTCTTCTTTACTTTCCATTTCGGTAGCCTGTGATAAAGTATTAGTTATTGACACAGAGGGAAATAAAATAGTTTTTTATTTGGTGACAACTGAAATAGTATGATTTTGGCATCTCTGCTGAGTAATCCTCCATGTGACGCAGAAACTTAAAAATATGAACTCAGCTGCCTTCACAAATGTATCTCTGATACACAGTTTGCAAGGACATTATGTGCTAGCTGCCAAGTGGGTAAAACACTGGGTTTATAAAATAGGGTGTAATACATTTCTTCTTGTCTGTATCTAATGGGGAGCTTTGACTTTGGAGAATTTGCACCAATAATAATCAATGGACAGGGATGCTGTTGACTGATGGACGGCACGGCCCATTCTCAGACCTTTCAGCTTCCGTCTTCTACCCGAAACCACCCAGGGGGCTCCTGTTACCTCCTACATGAGAACTAATCGCTTCATCGATATTATATTCAAAAGTTTACAAAGTGTTTCTTGGGCAAGGCATGTTGTGTTACCTTGGCAGAGAAAAAAATGACAAATATAACTTATTATAAAAAAGTGCAATCCTTTCCCTGAGCTATGTTAAATTTTAGAAAATTGCAACTATTATTAATACTGAGAAACAGGAGGGAAAATGTTTCATTGAACTAGAAAGCTGGGCAATTGAAATTTGTTCTTAAAATTTTTGTCTTCTTAATTCAGAAGGTTTTAAATGTCATGGGCTTATAGAATATGATAGCTGAAAGGGGCCTTCAAGGTAATGTTTGAAGTGTTTCGCTCTAGAAAATCGTGTGCCAGAGACCACAGGGCTAGGTGCGAGGCTGCTGGGTTTCTGTGCTCCATGCCTCCCGATGCGTGTGGCGTGGTGCTCTGCTGTTACCACACTCCACTGTCCATATCTCACTGTTCATTCTGAATTTATTCTTAATTCCATCCTGCCAGGCCTTATTTTTTCTCCCTTTCTTAGTTTTCCTCTTCATTTTTTAGCGATGCGCTTTCTTTACAGTTTTACTGAGAAATAAATGACATACATCCCTGAGTAAGCTGAAGGCACACAGCGTGATGGTTTGATTTCCATACAGTGTGAAATGATTACCGCAATGTATGTTCAGCTAACATCCGTCATCTCCTATAGATAAAATATAAAGGGAAGAAAGAGAAAAAGAAAAAAAAGAAAGTCCTCTTTGTGATGAGGACTCTCAGGATTTGCTGACCTAATAGTTTTCCCTATATCGCGCAGCAGGGTCAGCTCTCGTCGTCATGTACATTACATTCCTAGTACTGCTTCTAACTAGAAATCTGTACCTTTTGATCACTGAGTGTTATTTTCAACCTGCAAAATAATTTCTCCCCTCTTAATAATTACTTGACCTCAGGTCTGTGCTGTCATATATGGTAGCCACTATTTAAATTTAAATTAAACTTTTATATGGCTACTTAAATTTTGATTAACACTAATTAAAATTAAATAAAGTTCTCTTAGCCATATTTCAAGTGCTTAATGCATGTGCACCTAGCCCCTGGTTACTATAGTGGATAGTGTAGTTATAGAACATTTCTACGATCCCAGAAAGTTGGACTATAAGATTTTTGAGGGCAAGGGGCCATATATGTTGATAATAAGAACATAAAACTTAGGCTCTTGATGTTTTAGAATGTGTGAATGAACGCACACCCATGCTGTCCTTTAGTTCCTTGCCAACTTTTTAGTTTTGAAATAATATCCTTTTCTTGGACCATTTTCTGATCGGAGAGAAGTCAACAATTAGGTATTTTCCATTTACATGGTGTCTATAGTATGTAGCATGGACCATTTAATATATCACAAGCAGGAGAGGAGATTTAAGGTTATAGAAATACTTGTTGCATCATGTTCCTCGTGCAGCCAATCATTGAGCTAATGTAATATTTTAAATGCTTTTTTTTTTTTTTTTTTTTTTTTTTTTTTTTTTTTAAGTTATAATGGTGACTCCTTGGTGCTCATTCCTTGGCATGAACACAAACACCGAGATAAAGACTGGTGCGAGGAGCTGGAGTGCAGGTAAGGATGAGCCTGTGCGAGGGACCCTCATTTCTCCAGGATGCATGGGTAGAAGGCCCTGTTGCAGTGGTGTGCGGTAGGTGACCATGCACTTGATAGTCCCTGATTTACAGAGTTTGAGTGGAGTTGTTTTAAATACTTAATTGTTACATTACAGTTCTTTTTCTTTAATGACTTTTTTTTTAAGATTTTATTTATTGTTTATTTGAGAGGAACACAGACAGAGATAGTGAGAGAGAGCGTTAGCAGGGAGGAGAGGGAGAAGCAGGCCCCCTGCTGAGCAGGGAGCCAGATGTGAGGCTCCATCCCAGGACTCTGGGATCATGACCTGAGCCGAACCCAGAGGCTTAACTGACTGAGTCACCTAGGCGCCCACATTACAGTTTTTTTTTTTAATGGAAGAATACAAAGTATTCAAAAAAATGATCCTGATATACCAACTCTTTTCTTTTTAAAGTATTCCCTTTTAGTCTTTGATACACAGAAATAAAATTTTCATGGTTGTTATTATGGTATGCACACAGTTTTGTTTCTGATTCAATTTGAATTTTTATTTTGGTAAGACTTAACCTTGGAAAGCCTCAGAACGTGGAGTTATCCCCTACTGGCAAGGGGGTGGGAGATGAGGTGTGGGATTGAAAGCATGTGAATTCCCTTTTTCTCACTCTTCAAAGTCAGATAAATGGTCCTTTGCCATCTCTCCTTCCATATTTCCTCTACATGGAATCAGAGGTTAATATTTTGGATTCATGAACTGAGGCTAAGAACCTTCAGACTGATCCAGAAATCCTCCAGATTCCTGGCACCAGGCACAGCATAGAATGGGGTTGGAGTGCTAGAGTTGAACATCAGAGCGCTGAGTGAGAATCTATGTTCTGAACATTGAAGCTTTGGTTCCCTGCCACCTCCTAGGTCCTGGAGTATAGACATATTCCCCAAGCAGAAGTTTGGAGACTTCTTTTCTGGAGAGATGGAGTAGCCTCCGAGAAAAGGCCTCTAGATACTCACATGTTGTCCCAAAAGCTTTGTGCATTATCAGGTTGAAGTGAAGTCAGCAAACGGACAAGTCCTGCCACAGCCCTGGAGCTTCCTAGATGTCTGAGGACGGGCGCCGGCAGGTGGCACACGTAGAAAACGGTACTGAAAGGCAGAGACCACAGAAAAAGAAAACTTCAAAAATTAATACTGCCCAGGAGATAAGATAGTACAATTGTGAAGTAAAAAAAGGATTTTATAAAATAGGAACAAAGAACTATGAGAACTTTAGGGAAGAAAAAATATGATAGTTGGTGTCTAAAAACTAGAAGCGTTGAAAAATAAAAGCAAAGTACTTCTCCAGAAAGTAGAATAAAAATATTATAGAGCTCGATAAGAAAGCAAAGATAAAAAACAAACCTAATGTTCAAATTATAGGCATTCTAGAAAGAGATGACATAATAGAAGTGAAGAAATTTATAAGAAACATTTCAAGCCTATTATTTAGAATCGAAGGCCAGGAGTTTTCAGAGTGCAGTGTCCACTGCACTGAAGCGTACCATCACAACCTTCCAGAATATCCGGGCTGCAGTCTACCGGAGAGAAAAACATACTACATAAAAGGAAGTTTGAATTAGAATGACCTGAGATATCTCCAGAACAGCAATAGAAGCTAGAAGAAAAACTTCTGGTGGAAAATCTTTTTTGATTAGTATTCTTAGATCTAGCTAAAATCATCAATCAGGTATGAGGTTAATCACGTAAGGTCTTGTAAAATTTACCACCCGTGTACATCTCATTTCAGGAAGCCATAGAAAATGTGTTTTATTAAAATGAAGGAGTCAATGGAAAAAAAGAAAGCCATTAGATTCAGAACTGGGCTGTAACAAAGGCCGTGGCAACGGGAGGGCCCAGGATGACAGCTGCGTTCTTGTCGGGTGAGCTAGCAGCCGTCACAGACGAAGGGTGTGGATGGCTTCAAGAGCCAGCTCTCTTGGAAAAATTTTAAAAATGGAACAGGAATATTACCTGTTATGTTTGACTATTGGGAAAAATCTTTATAGTCTTTCATATTTTGCTGTTAATACATCTTTTAGAGAATTTGGAAAACATAGCAATGAATGCATAGACGTCAGTGGGCAGCACAGGAGGACACTTGGCATTTATTAACTCCAGAAAATGAAAAGTTGTTCAAAAAGAACAATAGTTGTGATAATGTACCACTTGGCTCAGGAGAAGATAATCATAATCACATAGTCATAATAATGCAAAGAATTAGTGGTTTAATTGAAATTGTGATGTTTCCATAGTGGAAGAAAAGAGTGTAGGGAAAGTGGATGGTTGTGGTTTAAGACAGCTGAATAGCACATAGGGTAGATAAATCAGAAATAGTCACAAGTACATACCGTTTAGATGCGTAGAGGAAAATCCAGGAAGATGGCTGACAGACATGAACATGGCGTAGAGGGCGGCAAGGACGGTGGTAGTATGGACTGTGTATGGAACTGCTGGCTTTTCATTTGATAGGGGTCTTTTCGTGCTTTTTGGATTTTTGAAACTACGTATACTGTCTGAAAAATGATAAAAGCCCTAAGCGGTAGTGTAATCATTTGGAAGCTCTCTTAATGTTACTGGTAACGTTGGCTGTTTCTTTTCATTTTATTGTGGGATGGATACCTGAGATCATGGAGTAAGTAATTCTTAGTTACCTTTTTTACTCCAGTAAGTTTTAGTGTTGTGGCAATTGAGTGTCCTGCTGTGTTTTTGCTGTTTGCTTTTTAAAAGTTGTTTTTAGGGGTACCCAGGAGACACAGTCAGTTGGGAGTCTGGCTCTTGGTTTTGGCTCAGGTTTTGACCTTGGGGTCAGGAGATCGCCACCCCCTGTCAGGCTCTGTGCTGAGCAGGGAGTCTGCTGGAGATTCTCCCTCTGCCTCTGCCTCTCCTGCTTGTGCTCTCTCTCTCTCTCCAAAATAAGTAAATCTTCAAAGTTTTTAATTTGATTTTCATTTTTTAATCAAAGTTGTATATATTTGCAAGTAGATTAAAGAGCTAAAATTTCTACAAAGCTTGTTGTTAAAAAAAAAAAAAAGCAAAGCCCAAACCTGAAGCAATTACTTTTAATTCTTTCAGGTGATAGTTTTGCTATTAACTCTGTATCTCGGAGTAATAATTGTGTTGGTACTTGATTCCTTAGTCCTGGCCGTTAACTGTGGGCTTCCTAGAACGGAAGGTAATGGTGAGCACGTACCCTGCTCCTTCCGAGCGTGCATGTGACATCCTTCATGCCGCTCCCTTTAACGATCTTGTGCTGTCATTTCAGGGGAGTTGCGGGGGACAGTGGAACTTAAACGTGTGGTCTTCATCAGCCGTATTGAATTAGAAGTCATCACTTAGCAACTGTAAGGAGAGGTTGAAGAGGTAGAGAAACTGATGATGGTGCGAGGTCAGGGCCAGTGGGCAGGGTGATAGGCAGAGGCAGGTGAATTCTCTTATTTCCAGATGGGCTTTTGAGAGAGTAGCGGGGGCAGAGCACCGACCCATCCATCCCGTGCTTCCCGGCCTTTGTGTTATTCTAGGTAGATGAAAGGCAAGAGGGCATTTCTTTTTTGACCAGCTGCAGCAGGCTGAAATGTAAGCGGGCTTGCTGTGCCAGAACCCCCAAAACAGAAAATGAAAAGTCAGAAGAAGTTTGACAGAGGAAGATGGTACAGATTTTCAGGATTACAAGACGTATGGTGTTGCTGTTTCTCTTAATTGGTGTCTGTCCTCTGCTAGATACAAGAATACCGAAGGAGGCAAAGCAGATGCAGGTCCTGTTCTCGGGAAGTTTATACTCTGGTGGGAAAAACGGTCCTGCTGTACATGACCGACGTGAGGGGTGCTCGGAAAGCCCGGGCCGGGGGGCGTGGGGAGCGTGTCACAGGGAGACCGCCGCTTGGAGGCGGGCAAGGAAGGTCGTCCTGGCAAAAGTCTTGTGAAATCTGAGATTTGAAGAATGAGCAGGATTTCATTTAGCCTTGTGGAGGACAAGTTTGGCAAAAGAGAGCAGGGTGTGTTCTAAGCAGAGAGGAGAGCATGTTGGAAGATACTCAAGGCGATGTCCCCTTCGAGGACTAAAAATAAAGACCTACCTTGTTGAAGGAGCCAGAACAGAAGTGAGATTGGCACCAAGATGAGGCTAGAATATTTTACAGCAGATTTACAGGGTCTAAAAGTAGGCACGGGGATGATAAAATCAGGTTTCTGTTTTTATAAAGATAACTGTATTACCCAAGGAGATCCTGAATTCAGTTTTGATCTTGTTGCATTGGAAGTGCCCGTGAAACATGGACGAGCATAGGGAGATTTGGGGGCTTCTGAGTGGAGTGTGGCTTGGGGGTCAAATAGCGTCATTATTTTGTGTGTGGTAGCTCATGTGGTAGTCAAAGGCGAGATCAAGGGAGAGTCCGGCGTGAGCAGGGAGGAGAGAGCTGCACTGGGTGTGGCGAGGGGCCAGGATGCAGGAGTCGGTTGGAGGAGGCTAGTCCGATGGAGGCGACCCTGAAGGAGCTGCCAGGAAGATGAGAGAAGGCAGACAGCCCCGCATACCACAGTGAGGGAAGCCAGTTTCCGGCAGGAGAAAGCAGCGAAATTCTGTCCGTGGTGAGAGGGAAATATTAAGGACTGAAAAAAAGTATCAAAGGACCTCAGAGTTGCTCATGGGTATTTTTTCTCTGGTAAAATAGGCAGCTTTAAAGATTTTGGGGGAAATGTGACTTTTTTTTTTTTCTTCATGACAGTGATGGGGGAAAACCACCGGTCAGACTGTTAATGGAGTTGTGACACTAGCTGAGCGAAGGGGTACCAGTTACAAGCCCAGCGGGTTGTCTGAGGCCTGGGACTAAAATGCCCAAGTCTTTACGGGCTTTGTCTGCTCGCATATTCCAGCTGCTGATAATTCCAATAAAAATTCTACCTGTAAATGAAAAATGAAGCACCTGTTCCAGGCCACACGAACTTCTCTGTGTACTTAATTTATATTATTTTGAATACCCTGGCATTCTACCCATTTTATATGACTAAAATGAGTCTGAAATTAGGCTTAGCTCAGTAATTAATGCAGAGTTTCAGAGCTTTCAGCAGTGGAATGTGCTTCGGTTCTGATTCCAGAGGCCGCTGCCTGGTAATGGTCACCGTGAGAGCACCTGTCCCTTGCCACAGGCTGGCTCAGATGAATGGTGTCCCTAGCGGCGCACAGCAGTGTTCCATAGGTCGCTTTGAACTATCTTGGTTCAAGTCCTTTTTTTAGTCCTTGATTATGGAGGGCAGTTGTCCAAGATCCTCCTCTTAAAAACTCCTCATAATTTGTGATCCCTGGGCTGTTGTCCTTGGGTCCATTCCTCTGGGGGTTCTTCTTTACCTACGGTGAGTGGCACAGAGCGGTCCCGTACTTCACAAATGTCAGCGAGGGGCCACATTGTGACACTGACTAATGGTATATTATAGATGCAAATAAGGCGTATTCCCTCTGATTTTGATGAACATGGAAAACAAGGTTTCTGAATTTATATTTGAGTTAGACCTACCTGGAGGTGTTTTTCCCACATGAGGTCTGGCTGGCCATCGCAGGAGGCTTGATTTAGTGCGCCTGTGGCAGGCTCCCAGCCCTGTGCGTTTGGTAAAAGCCTCCCAGGGTGATTTTGATTTTGTTAATACTTAGTTGATTGATTTGTGGCATGGCTCTTTTGATTTATTGTCCATTCTGATTTTTTTAATTGGGAAGTCTAATAGGAAAATAAATTAAGCATCCCCCAGATGTCCCATGTATCTTGCAAGTGTGCCCACAGATATGGGAAAACACATACAAACCCCCCCAGCCCCCAACATACATACGCACATACTCCCTGCCTCTGTCACCGCTCCCTCCCCATCTCTGTTCTGGCTCTCTCTCTCTCTTTCACAAAATTCTAATTTTTCCCCGCATTCCAGTCAGTTACTAATTGTTTCTTCTGTGGTTTCCAGAATGGTGGTTGAGCCGCGTCTCCAAGATGAAAGCGAATTCTTGTATGCCGCCCAGCCCGAGTTACTGAGGTACAGGACGCCGGAGCTTACAGTGGACAAGGTTATGGACTGGTATCAGACCAGAGCAGAGGAAATAGAGCATTATGCCCGACAGGTGAGGGGAGGATGACAGCGGATCCTCTGTACCGCACTGGGGCCTTAGGACTCCGTGTGGGTCCTGGCAGCCAGCCAGGGAGCCAGGGATCGTGGGTTTCGTTTGCAGAGATAAAGTGAATATGTCTTACTACTTTTGTTCTTTCCTTCTTTGCCTCACAAGCTTTTGTGGCTTTTCTGGGGATTCTTAAAAAGCAAATACATAGAAGAAAAATGGCTCAAAATCTTTCTCTAAAATGTAAGTTGCAAAATATGATACATCCTATCCGTGATTTTCCATTTATTTATTTTATTTTGTATTTATTATTATTTTTTATTTTCCATTTATTTTTAATAGGCTTAATACCATATTAGTGGAAATGACTGTATCAGCCCAGAAATACTTGACCAGCTCCCTGTCCTAGTGCAGTAATGCAGTTGGTTTTCATTTTGCTTTTTAGGAACCTTGTTTGAGGCTCTCTCTCTAATTAGTTTTCCTCAAATCTAAGCCTAATTCCCCTCAGTTCCCCTGTGCCTTTATGGAGCTGCAGGGGAACCACATTGGACAATGGAAGAGAGGGATGAGGATGTACTGAACCTTAGGAGGTCTGAATGCTAATCTCAACTCTTCCACTAACGCACCTCATGACTCTGGATCTGTCACTTACCTTTTTTGCACGTGGATTTTTTTCATGGGCTTGGTTCCTATACCAAGGGCAGTGAGAACAAAGAAAATACATAGGCGAGAATATTAAAAATTCTGCTAATTGAGTGCAATAGTTGTCTTCATCTTAGAGAACAGAAGTTGGCAGTTCAGAGGGAAGAATGGCAGAATGTACATTGAAATCTCATTCAGGGTCTGGTCATTGGATGCCTTTTTATTTCTACTTGTAGTCTTGGCCTTGGACCACCTATCCTACCCTCAGTTTTTCATTTGACAGGAAGGGTGATTTCTAAAAAGTCTGATGAGCAGCAGTACTGTGGGATGGAATTTGCACCTTTGTTTACATTTCTACTTAGTGGTTGGTGCGGCCCTGTGTCTTTGATTTGATAGTCTCCTTGAATTTCTGCTTAACTTTTACTGTTCATAGAGTTGAAGAGGAGTTACTTGTTGGAGCTGATGGTGATATTATAGATCAAACTTTTGGGGAGGGTGGGCCAAGAATATTTTATTGACTTTCCAGGTCTTTGAAGATGGCTGAGGACCATAGTACATTTGAAAATGTTTAGAATCCTGATACTGGGATGAGAAAAATCTCTGGAGGTGCTCTGGCCTAACTCCCTGTGTGCTTTGTACTTTGAGTGATAACGATGTGTCGGTGTAGGTCTATCGATTGTAACGAGCGATCCACTCCAGGGTGGGCTGTAGATAATGTGGGAGGTCGTGGGGTAGGTGAGGGTAGAGGCTCTGGGGGAAGTGGCTGGACCTCTTCATTTTTGCTGTCAACGCTGCCCTAAAATGTGAAGTCTATAAAGAGTAAACGGAAAGGAAACTATAGAGCTTTCTGAAATTTAAGTTTATTAACAGTCTAGTAATAATTCCTAGACATCTTGAATTCATTGTGTGGAATTAGGAGTAACTATAAAGAGAAGTGATTTGGGGATGCTTTGTTTAGCCTTCCTTTCTTTCTTTCATCTCTTCCCTTTATATAAAAACACTCCTAATAGAAGCATTATTCTCCAGCTTCATTTTATTTATTGATGCTTCATGTGGCTTATGCTACAAAGTGTTATCTAACATAGTTTTTATCTTTTTCATTTTTAGAGACTTAATTGATGTGGGACTTCTATTTCCTTGGTGCCTGCAAATGCCTTTTAGCAAAACCTGTCTGTTGGATTAGGAAGTGTGTAGAGTAGTGAAATTTATCCAGTGAGGGCTCGGGGTACGTGGCATAATTCAAGTTGCATTAGAGCCTGCTTTCATTTAAGGTGTCAATAATTTGGTTTTAAAACATTTTTACCTCTGTAAGTATCTGGGAAAGCAACAACTTCAGAGTTGATACGAGGAAAATAAATCTGGATCACAAAATTGGAGAGTGTTACAAATGGCGAATATGCTGTATGTGTTAAACCATTATTAGCACAAAGTTGTGTTTTATGCATCAGGCTTTCTTCATGTTTTCTGAAAATTCACCTGTGATAGTTTTTTTTTTTTAAATTGGTATACAGGTAGATGTGTTTTTTCAGATGTGAACTGTGTTTTTATTACTAGAAATCAGGTAAAAAATATTTACCTGTTGAAGTATTACCAGATCACTCCTGTTTTGCCTCAAGCCTTTCCTACCTATAGTTTCCCCCCACCTTGTGTTTCCTGGCACTGTTCTTTCTAAGTGAAAATGCATTTCTTCTCTTTTCATTTCATCTGTACCGGTGGGCCCTGGGGCTTTGAAGGGCTTTAAGGGCGGTCCGTTAATATTGCTCCGTGTTCTTCCTAGCCCTGCGTGCGCTGCCCCCCGCTTCTCTGCTCCTCCCAGCCCACCACCGTCTCATTTGCAGATGTTTTTGCTTTGTGTTTCACTGGGGAACCTGAGAACTCCGTTCCCTTGGTCCTTACTCTTTCCAGCTTTTCCCAGAGGAAGAGATCTCCCCTCTTGCATCCGGGGTGCTGCTTTCCTTACATGCTCTGGATTCCACATCCTGGCCTGCTCAGGGCTGTTCTGCGGCTCTTGGCTCTCTCCCCAGTGTCTTCAACCCCTCCTTCTCGACTTTGTGCCTATTTTTTTTTTGGCCAGAAAGTTCAAACCGCTTCTGTTTTACAAATACAACAGCAAAACCCGAGAGTCCTCATCTCCCGGCTTGGGTTGCAGCTGTCTTCCCTCTGTCACAACTCAGCTCCGAAATAGTCCCCTGTGCTCTCGGTTGTCACTTTCTCAGTGATTCTTTCCTCCTCATTTGTCTGGAGTCTGGCCACCCCTGCCACGCCGGGGAAACTGCTCCATGTCCGATTCCCTTCCTGTGTTACTTCACACATCGTCCTCGGAAACCACTGCTTCCTCTCCCGTAGTCTCCTGTGCGCGGCGTCTGAGGGGGTCTCAGTGCTTTCCCCCTTGTCCTAGGCTCCGCTATCCGTTTTCATCTCTGGGTGGCTCACATCTTTTGGCTGGTCCCTTGAATTTTGCTGTCCCCCCGGGGGCTACTCTTGTCACTAGTCCAGAGTCTTCTAATACTAGTCACTGTGGTTCTCCCCACTGGCCTCCTTGTTTTCTGGTCAGTTCCTTTCCAGTTCGTCATTCCGTGAGTACTGAGTATTCCTTCTCAAGTGTGTAAACCGACTTATGACATGCCCCCGTGGAAAGTCTTTGGTAGTATTTGCATTTCAGGATAAATGGCAACTTCCTTAGCTTGGGGAACAGCATTCTCCGTTCTACGGCCCCGCCTTGCTGCCTTAGCCATGTTTCTGGTCGCTTCGCTTCAGACCATCTTCTCCGCCTTAGGGAACTAACCACACTCTCACAGCACATCCCGCGTCTCGGCCTTGCATGCTGGGCTCCCGCCTGCCTTCCTCTCCTTCCTTCTTGACCTGCCTGTATCCATGGATTCGTGGAAGTGCATTTCAAGTCTTCCTCCCCGGGGGGGCTTGGTGACGGGTTGGGCTGCACGCCTTTCCTTGAGGGCCCGCTCGCCTCGCTGTACTTCAGCTTTTGACGTGACAGGTCAGTTTTCCGACGAGGTGGAGAGATCACTGCAGGAGGAGACCTCTTCTTCCTCAGTTTCATATTCCTAACCGTGAGAATGGTGCTCAGTTCAGAGGAGGCCCCCAGTACATAACGGGTCGTCTAGGAGTAAGGGAGTAAGCGAGGGGTGCGAGGTGCCGGGAGCGAAGGTCACGTTCATTGATTTTGCCATCAGAGGTCCGTCCTTTCATCAACCCAGTCAAGGGTTAGGGACTCACATTGCTGTGTTCTGAGCATGTCTACGAAGATCAGTCCTCACTGTGGTCTAAATGAAACGTAAATATTTGCATTGAGACAGAGAAGGTGTCTCCCAGAGTTCACCATTCAGCGAATGTTTTCTGAATGCTTTTTCTCTGGGGGGCGCCGTGGAAGGATAGGTAGGTACTGAACGGGGATGTAAAAGCAAAAATGTTTGTTTCCAGAGCCAAGTGATAGAGTGAAAGTAGGATTGATTTGGCATTACCACTAACTAGCACCCCCCCCCTGCTTGTTAATGTTGTGAGAATTAAATTGACAAATATATGTAAAACTGCTCTTAAACTGTCATGCTTTATGAATTTAAGATAGTTGTCTTTCTTTTATTATCTTTAGTATTTCTTGCTGATTGTTTCGAAACAGCTTGACGATATATTTGATGAAGAACTCTACTGTTTTTGCACTAAGTAAATGTATGTTGCTGATAATATAATTTTATATAAGGTGATTAGCAGAATTAGATTCTGTGCTGGAGGCTTTTACTTGAGAAGATGTGGGAGACACAGAACACTGAGATTTACTGTCGCTTTTCTGTTTCAGGTCGACTGCGCGTTGTCACTCATTCGACTTGGAATGGAGCGGAACATTCCTGGTTTGCTGGCTCTGTGTGATAATTTGGTTACTCTGGAAGCTTTGGTTTACGAAGCCGGGTGTGATTTAACCCTGACCTTGAAAGAACTCCAGCAGATGAAAGACATTGAAAAACTAAGACTACTGATGAATAGTGTAGGTTTTATTTTAACTTTCTTCTTAAGCATTCCCTATGTACTCTGATTAATGTGGGTCTCAAAGCTGAAGATAAAATGTCCTCCAGACCCGAGCACTTAGTAAATAAAGGAAGGTTTCTTGTTTTAAAAAATAAATAAAAATAAAAAAGAAATTAAAAATTAAAAAGAAATTAAAAATAAATTTTAAAAAAATCTAATTTTTGAATAAATTACCGAAAGTATCCCCAAATTATTTTGGCTCTTTTTATACCTTGCTTGCCCTTTATTCATACTCCTCTGTATAAAACTTTTTTTTTTCTTTTAGCTAGGCATATTTCTAAACTAGCTGGCTATTCTAATAATCATGTTTCTAGTCCTTCATTATGTTAAAATTCCCAATTACTTAAATATTTCACTTACACAGAAATACTGGCGTTTATAGGGCTAGGTGCTTGTGAGAAGAAAACATCATGGCTTAGGACTCATGACCTTAGGAGAATTTGCCCAGCACTTTTAGATTCTTCCTGGGTCACCCTGGGGTGAAAGTGCACTCCCGCACTTTAGGACCTGGTTTCTGCCGAGCCCACTGAATAGAGAGACACCCCTGAGACAATAATGGTGGCGCTGCCGGGCGCTATCTGTCAAGGGACACCTCATGTAGTCTTTGCTCTTGGGCAGCCTGGTTCCAATGGGCCGGGTGAGGGGAGGAGCCATGGCTGCCTCATGTGCTCTCTTCTCTCCCTGACTAACTAACTTACTTCCTCCCTCCCTTCTTTCTTTTCCTCTCTTCTCTTCTCGTCTCTTCTCTCTTCTCTTTCTTCCTCCTGTACTTTCTTTTTCATCTTCCTTCCTTTTTCTTCTAGTCATCTTTCTCCCTCAGGTGCTCCCTTCCCTTTTGCTTAGTAATTTTTACCCCTGAGAAACCCACCCAGTGAAAACTGACTTGTATTATAGGTAAGACTCCTTTTACAGGACTTAGGTGGATCTTCTGGAATAAATAAAAGAAGGAATTGTGTAATGTCAGGGAGAATGAGTAAAATCATGTGTGTCATTTGGAGTTTTGTGAAGGTGGATATAAAGGAGCGAAACAAAAGAGGAAAGGAAAAGGGAGAGATTCTGGGATTTTATACAGAAGACGGTCCTCAAGTGGTTCCCTTCTAGAGCTCTTCAGTGCTCCTGTCTCTGTCTCTCTGCTTTTTTCTGTTTCACTCTTCCTATCCATGATCACTCTCTCTCTCTCTGTGCACACGCGCGTGCGTACAGACACACACACACACACACTCACACACACTCACATTTTTGGGGTAGAATCTCTCTCTGCTCTGGGAGACCTCATGTTGGAGTTGTAGTAGTAGCGTGTTGGTCTTCCAGAGCGGGGCGTAGGTTGTGAGGGACCATGGTCATGCTTGGTCCCTCACAACTCACCTCTGAGGTGAGCTGGGGTATCTGTTATAGTAAGCATTGGGCTTCTGTTGTTTCACATTAGTTTGATCATATGTGAGGTTTAGAACTTGTTGTCTGGAATAATCAGGTATTGAATGTGTTTTTTTGGTTAATTGTGTTTTCAGTGTTCTGAGGACAAATATGTGACAAGTGCGTACCAGTGGATGGTTCCTTTTCTTCATCGTTGTGAGAAACAGTCTCCTGGTGTGGCTAACGAGCTATTAAAGGAATATTTAGTAACGTTAGCTAAAGGGGACTTAAAATTTCCCCTGAAGATATTTCAGCATTCCAAACCAGATGTAAGTAGAAACTAACTTTTTAAGATCCTCTGTGCTTCTTTCTCTGCAGAATTAGGTTTTATTTGCCAATTTGTTATAATAGGATTTATAAGTAATTTCCCTTTAAACAAAAGGAAACGGTTGTCATGTTATTCTTTTCTTTTTTTATTATTATTTAAATTTTATTTAACATCAATTAACATATAGTCTTTTTTTTAAAAATTTTTAAAAGATTTTATTTTTTTATTTGATAGAGAGAGAGAGAGATCACAAGCAGGCAGAGAGAGAGGAAGGGAGACAGGCTCCCGGCTGAGCAGAGAGCCCGATGCAGGGCTCAATCCCAGGACCCTGGGATCTTAACCTGAGCCGAAGGCAGAGGCTTTAACCAGCTGAGCCACCCAGGTGCCCCAATTAACATACAGTCTTTTATTAGTTTCAGAGGTAGAGTTTAGTGATGCATCGTTTGCATGCAACACCCAATGCTCATTCCATTAAGTGCCCTCCTTAATGGCCTTTCCCCCAGTTAAGCTACACCCCCACCCACAACACCTACAGCAACCCTCAGTTTGTCTCCTAGAGTTCAGTGTCCTTTTTTTAAAGTATCTTATTTATTTATTTGATAGAGAAAGCGCGCAGAGCATGAGTAGGCAGAGCAGCAGGCAGAGGGAGGGAGAAGCAGACTCCCCGCTGAGCAGAGAGCCTGTTGGCAGGGCTCGATCCCTGGACCCTGGGAACATGACGTGATAACCTGAGCTGAAGGCAGACGCCCAGCCATCTGAGCCACCCAGGTGCCCCTAGAGTTCATTGTCTTTTATGGTTTGCCTCCCTCCCAATTTGACATTTTTTCCCCTTCCCTTCCCCTATGTTCATCTGTTTTGTTTCTTAAATTCCACATATGAGTAAAATCATGGGTTCTCATGTATCCTTTAAACATGTTTCAATTCAGTCCATTTTTTTAGGAGTTCATGTTTCTTTATTCCAAAGTTTGTTGACTTTCTGTTTCTATCGATTATATGTATTGATATATATTAAGACGAGAAAAACTAATACTTGATAGATAATTGAATTCTTAATATAGACAGGCTCTGTACAAGTGTTGACTCATTTAATCCTTACAACAATCCTATGAGGTGGGTATTGTTATTAGTCATCGGAGGAGAGAAAAATTGTGATACAGAGCAGTCAGGCAGTTGCCCAGGGTCACACAGTAAGGAGTGGAGTCTGGATTCACACATGGGCTGCTGCTTTTTTTTTTTTTTTTAACACATGGGTCTTCTAATTTCACAGCTGTGTTCTTCTTCATTAAGCTTTACCCTAACACCAACAGAAGAGGAAAAGATTCTTGCCCCTTAGGACCTTCAAAATATTTATGAAAATCTTCATATTTATGAAAATATTTATGAAAACTCATAAGGAAATCTATAATTATTCTTAATAATTTTGATATTTGCTTGAGAGTACTATATGGTTGACTCTCAAACAATGCAGTGTTTAGGGGCACTAGCCCCCCACCCCCTATGCAGGCGAAAAATTTGTGTATAATTTTTGACTACCCCCCCCACCAAACTTAACGATCAGTAGCCTACTGTTGACCTTACCAATAACATAAACAGTTGATTAGTTTTAGAAAATGGTAAGCTAGAGAAAGGAAAGTGTTATTAAGTCATACGGAAGACAAAATGCATTTACAGTACTGGATTCTGTTTATGAGTAAGCGGACCCTCGCAGTGCCGGGGTCAGCTGTATTTATAGGTCTGTACTTCTGCGGGATTCAAATGGTTGTTCACATTCAGTGGCCGTAAATGATTTTAAGTGCAGCATATTGTTGCGAAGTAAATAACCTCTTAATTTAGCCATAAATCAAATGTGTTGTTTCAAGAGACAGTGGCTCCCTTTCTGTTGGAGGGGCTCACGCAGGAAGTGGCATAGCACCATCACTGTAAGGCACTGACTTTATAGTCCTCTTCAAAGCCTTGGATTGGGTTTCAAGCAGAAGCGATGTAAGGCCCTTCCTATCCTAAATTCTAAGTGAGGGCACTTCCTTGGGCTGGCCTGTGCTGCAGTCTGAAGTCCTCTGAAGTATATGGCCACAGACCCTATAACCAGGATAAAAAAAAGAAAGCATTGCTTAAGTAACCTTACACATTTTCTTCATTTCTGACAAAGGGTTGTTTGTCAAACGTGTCTCTGTTCTTCGGCTGTTTAAAATTTTCCATCTTCTCCTAGGCAGTTCCCACTTAGTATTCTGATTTTGAATTTGGGGTGGTTTGCTGTGAGCCGAGGGTGTGTTGCTTCTGACAGCGGAGCACTGTTCGAGCAGCAGGATGGATTGAATATGAATGTTTTATGAGGAAGAAAGAAGTGACTTTAAATTCCTTCCAGTAATCTTGTTTGTGATTCTTCTTCCTTACAGAGCCTTGGAAATCCTTTGTGTGTCGTCAGCTTTTCATTGTTTTTACTTGGTAATTTAGTATGTGCCTTTTGAATAAAACATGCAGCCATTTGCTTTTGTTGAAATATCTAAACATCAAAGCAGAAAACAGTGGGGTTGTTGGGCTCCCCCTTTCCAATCTATCCTCTTTACCTCTATCACTATTATCTTTCCTCAACGGAAATTTGGTCATGTCATGATCTGTGGGAAACCAGTGTCTACAAGTAAATGTTAGGCTCTCTGGAGGGGCTTAGAAGGTTCTTTGTGGTCTGTTTCCAATCCGTCTCTTTAGCCTCATTTCCCTCTGAGAGTGACTGTGCTAGTCCACTCACTCTGACCTTCTCAACCTGTCTTCATGCTGTCTGTCTGTCCTTTCATGCCTCTTTTTGCTTTTATAGACGATTTCCTTTGTTTGGGATGGTCCGCTTCCCTTTTCTTCCCTTTACAGACACCTGCCTGTCCTTCAGGATTCTCTCTGCTAGGAGACCTGTGACTTCTCTGTGCGATGACAGGTCTTGTCCTTGCCTCTGTAATAACGCACATCACACTGTGTCATAATTCATGTTCACGTGTTTCTCTTTTCCTCCCTTTTTTTCCCTATGTGTGTTCTCTATGTCTCAGTCTTCTGTGTATTACCAGGAAGTCAGCGCTTTGCAGAGAGTAGGTGCTTAGTACATTTAGTCAGGGCAAATGATGGGTGAATGATTGAAACTGGGTTTCATTATGATGCTCTAAGACCACTTGCTAATGTTTGTTTGCTTTATTAGGATTGTGCTTGGAGCACTGTTTTTATTTTATTTTACTTGACTCTTCACAGAAAGAATGTACCTTGGATCTGCCATGAGTCAAGCACAGTGTTTATAGAATATAGCAGGAAACAGGAGCAATGATTTCTGTATCAGACAGCTCAGGCTAAGTTATGTTGCATTAACAAACCATCACCAAATCCGAGTAGTTTAGAATGGCAGACATTCATTTCCCACAGTCACAGTATAGGCTATGGTTGGGCTTCTGCTTTGTTCCATGTCTTGTTATGACTTGGCTAAAAGAGCAGGCCCCTTTCTAAGCTGTGGCCCAGGACTGAAAGAGCAAAGCAAAACCACACAGTGGCTCTTAAAGCTTAGCTTCGAGTGTGAGTGCTGTCAAGTTACATCCTCTCACGTTTCACAGGCCAGAGGAGGTCTGAGCCAAGCCTGTTGTTAAGGGGGGGGGGAAGCATAATCCTGTCTTGGAAAGAAGGGAGTGAGCACTTGGGAACAATAATACAAACACATATTTATCCTTTTAACCGTAACACGTGCTTCACTCTTCCTCTCCTTTATAACATCTTGATTTTAAGCACTCGTCTGGCTCACCTGTGAAGTTAAGCTGTTGCTCTTTATTTGCATGGCCCTTTGGAAAGTGGAATTTACAAAGGAACTTAAGCAAGTCTGGATGGAGGTGATTTGGGAATAAATATTCTGCTTTCTCGTATTGTTCTCCGTCTTCTGTGCTAGCATTTCTTTTTTCTTCTTCTTCTTTTAATGCGTTGTGTATGGGAACCATGGGCTTAAAAAAAAAATAGAGTTTTCTAGGCCGAACCCAGATACAATGGATTAGAATTTGGGGGATATGGACCTGGGATGTGCATTTGACAATTTATCCAGTGATTCTGATAGAAAGCCTCTTGATCTGTGTGACGATTATTTCTGACTGTTGGTTTGCTGTTCCTCCAGTTCTCCTAGTGGCGAAGGTCACTTTCATCTGATCAGGAATGGAACTGTGTCAAGTTCCAAAAGGACTCTCCTGCTCCCAGTTCTCCCATGTTCCTGCAGTGCAGTACTCCAGGGCCCTGAGTTTGGAAGCTTTGGGTGCGGACCGAGGCCTGTGTGCCAGCAGTGGTATAGATGGGAGAGTCTGCTTAACACTTTAAACCCTTGTCTGCAATTTCCTGCTTGCCTGCTTTGGGCCCACGCTCCTTAGGGAATGGAAAAGTGCCTCTAGAACTGTGCTATTCAGTGTGGTAGCCTCTAGCATGGGTGGCTATAAAAATTAAAATAATAAAATAAAAAAATTCATTTCTTCAGTCTCACTAGTTTTCTATTTCTAGTAGTTTGTAGTTACAAACAATGCGTATGAACCTTGTTCATAGGTGAATAACCTTGTTCATACGCATTTTTGTGTCTTTGGTATAGCTTCAAGGTGTATTCCTTGAAGAGGGCTCCTGAGCCTAAAGGCAGGGTCATGTTGCCATTGCCAGATTTCTCTCCAGAGGTCTTGGTCCGCTTGACTTTCCCACCAGTCGTGGAGGAGCATCCCTATTTCTCTACAGCATTGTGGACAGAGTATGTTGCTGTGTTTTAAAATTTTTGCCAATGTGGTAGGTGAAAAGTGATATTTCAGTGTTGTTTTAATTGGCGTTTTTTTAATTATGAGTGAATTAGAACATTTCCTCATATATTTGAGGGAGCTGTTTCTTTTTTGGTGAATTGTCCATCGTGCCTTTCCCCCATTTTTCACTTGGACTTTTGTTCCTTTGTGATTTATTTTTGTAGAAATTGAGATTTATTGGTGTAATTAGCCCTTTTTTGTGGTATGTATTGTGTATATTTCTCCCAGTTGGTAGGGTGCCTTTGGACTTTGTTTATGGTGATTCGTGTCAGGCCAGAATTTTTATCTTTTTATTTATGTGTAGTCAAATTGAACAATCTTTTATTGCTTCTGTATTTTGAGTCATGGTGAGAAAGCCTTTTCCTACTCCAGTTAAAGAAAAATTCACTCATTTTCATTCAGTACTTTTATGGTTTTATTTTTATGATAGATCAGTAATCTACTTGGAGTTCATTCTTTTGTATGGTGAGATGTGGATCTAATTTTTTTCCCCCAGATGGCTACCTAGTTGTGTCCCAGCACCATTCATTGAAAGTTTTGTCTTTTCTTGAGTGATTTAAGATGCCACCTTTGTCATATACCAAATTTCCATTTGTTCATTCATCTCATTTTAGAGTTTTGTTTTTGGTTGTTTTTTTTTAAGATTTTATTTATTCATTTACAGACAGAGATCACAAGTAGGCAGAGAGAGAGAGAGAGAGAGAGAGAGAGGGAAGCAGGCTCCCTGCTGAGCAGAGAGCCTGACATGTGGCTCGATCCCAGGACCCCGAGGTCATGACCCGAGCCACCCAGGTGCCCCTCATTCTAGAGTTTTTATATTGTTACTGGTTTGTCTGTATACTAGGCGCACACTGTTTTATTTTGTATCTTATTTTATTTATTTATTTATTTAAGAGAGAAAGAAAACAAGCAGGGCCAGACACAGAGGGGGAGGGAGAGGGACAAGCAGACTCTGTGCTGAGTGCAGAGCTCCATGTTGGGCTTGATTTCACGACCCTGAAATCATGACCTGAGCTGAAATCAAGATGCTTAATCAGCTGAGCCATCCAGGTGCCCCTAGAGTGCACTGTTTTATTTATAGAGATTTTATAATGGGTTTTAAAAATCTGGTAAGGGTAGTATTCCTCTGTATTTTTTTCCCCCTAGGTTTTTTGTTTTGTTTTGTTTTTTGCTTATTTTTTGAACTTTTTAAAAAGATATTCTTACATATTTGTTTCTCCATCTGAACTTTTGAACAACTTGGCTAATTCCATAAAATAGCTTGTTGGGGGGCGCCTGGGTGGCTCAGTGGGTTAAAGCTTCTGCCTTCAGCTCAGGTCATGATCTCAGGGTCCTGGGATCGAGCCCCGCATCAGGCTCTCTGCTCATTGGGGAGCCTGCTTCCTCCTCTCTCTCTGCCTGCCTCTCTGCCTACTTGTGATCTCTGTCAAATAAATAAATAAAATCTTAAAAATAAATAAATAAATAAATAAAAATAAAATAGCTTGTTGCTATATTTACTGTGATTATATTAAAGTTATAAATTGGCGAGACCAATATCTTTATAATGTTAAGTCATCCTATTCAAGAAGAGGGGGTATCATTCTGTTTGTTCATGTCTTTTTTTACTGTCTTTCAGGAGTGTTTGAAAATGTTCCTCATGTAGGTCATGCACATTTCTTGCTAAATTTATTCCTAAGCATTTAATTTTCTGTTTCTATTTTAAAGCGACTTTTCCCTACGTTCACTCCTCTGTTTGTTGTTTCTGTATATGAAAGCTGTTAATTTTGTATGCTAATTTTGCATTCTGCCACTTCACTTATTTTTTTTATTGCTTCGTTCTCTGGGGTTTTCCAGGTATCATATTTGTCATCTGTTCTTTATCTACTTATGTGTAGTGCATAATTTTAAGACCATTTTTAAAAACCAAATTATAATTTTTTAAAATTTTACCTTGCTCTTCAGTATGGAAAATAATCTGCTGCCCATGGTGGGGAAGACTTACTGATTTCCTAGAAAGTTTTAGAGGCGCTCTCTTCTATTGGCTTGAGGTGGGGCAGATGATGGTTTAACAGTTACCACTGAGATATTAGGACAGGAGTGATGGAAATAAGAAGAAGTGTTTCTTACACTTTATGAAGTTAGGCATCTTGTAGAGTTGAACAGAGCATGAATAGTAGGAAGTGTCTCAAACCTTTGAGCATTACAATTCATGTGCATAATAGATTGTTTTAAGAAAGATATGCTAAATGGCCCAGGAAGGAACAAAAAGAAGCCGTAGGAATACAGAGAGGAGAAGGATCCGTGTTTGAGAGTAGCATGAGGACGTGTTCATTAGACCAGCATTTATGGAGCTTATGGACAAGACTAGAAATCCGGGAAAGCCTGACTGAAGTCAGGGCAAATAGAGATAAAGTGGGATTCTCAGGGAGGCTTTAGATAGGGCAAAACTAAGTTTTTGAGAAGAAGTTCCATGCAGGAGTAGAATAAGACAAAGAGACAAAAGACTAATATCATGTTTATATAAGGCAAGTAATTTAATTTGCATGAACTAAAATTTGCCTAGCGGTTCATAGGACAGGAAGGGTGAGTTGGCACCAGGCCGTGAAGGAACTTGGATGGAAGGCTTATTCTTTACCTTTCACAGTGTAGGCCTACTAAGGGTTACCAACAAGGTTTTGAACAGACGTGATCCACTGTGGATTCTAGAACATTTAACTTCCAAGTGATACTTGAATGTTGCAGGGAGGGAAAGATAGGAAGCAAGGAAATCAAGGGAACCATCACAGAAACACAGAAACACAGGCTTCTGTTTCAGTTGGTTTTCCAATGTATTCCTTTCACTGAAACTGCTTTCAGTTTTTTTCCTTTTCCTATATGAGTTGTTTATGACTGTAGTTTTCCTCCATCTCTCCTGTTCTTCCTGTATGTGAAGTTTTCCTGCAGGAGCGTAAGAGACCACGTCGCTTTGTGTGGGCCCTGGGGCTGGCTGCCTCCATCAGGCTCCTGGCGTGACCATGACCAGCTTTACGCCTTGAACAAGTGACGTGTCCTGTCAGTGCCCCAGCCTCCCCTTGGGGAAATGGTTTGAGGAATTAGGAATGAATGCTTGGGAAGCACATAGAAGTAGCACTTGGGACACGATAAGAAATCGGGAAAAATTAGTGATTTTAATTAATTTTTAATAATAATTATTTTTACTGTGTTCTGGCTCTGTTTCACCAGTCTGTCACTTGGCAACCTTGGATAACTCTGTCACATGTTGATGTCAAATTAACGCCATGTTTTTTTCTTAACCCCTTGAAGAAAGGTATAGAACTCCATTAACTCTGCTGCTTTGGAAAACTTCACTTTCTGTTACTTGAATGTTTCTTCTTCGCATCCATTGATATGATTTTTCTACTGAGAAGATGCCTTGTTTGGCAGCTTCTCTCTATCACTTTCTTGAGTTTCTACTAAAATGTCGAAAGCCACCAGATCTTTATTATGGAAATTGCTTTAAACTTATTTTGTCATTGAATAGGGCTCTGAGAGCATAGGTTCAGCTTTCCATTTTAGTGTCTTCGGTAATAATGGAAGCATTCTTCATGTATTAATTTCATCCTCACAACAATGATATTAGGAAGGTGTTAATATCCAGTGAGCTGAGAAGTAGAGATAGGAAAAACAAGGCACAAATACAGTATGTTTGTAGTCTGGAAAATAAGAAAGAAAGTCTGGTTTGCACTGGGAAGTTTGTATCCTGTAGAGACAATGACCCGTGGTAGCCGGCTTTCTGCATCAGAATATGTTCTGTGATTTGAATATTGCTGCACTGCAATGAGACTTCTTTCGAATAATGTCAGTGATGTTTAGTTACATGACTAATATATAATGCATCCTGAAAAATAGTAGGTTCAAACATCTCTGAATATTAGTTAAGGAATTTTATATATTTTTGTAATTGAAACACATAAAATTTGGCTTTAGGGTTAGAAATGCTTTTAATGAATTGCCTTTTTAATTCACTATGTTTCTTCTGTCTACTTTATCCTGAATGGGTCATAAATTGAAGAATCTGTTTTTAGCAGATGCAAAGCTTATGGGTACAAATGATCTTTTCTAGCTGATTCTGTAATTCAAATGTGATTTCATTTAGAATTATTAAAGACCCCAAAAGTCTGTAAGCTAAAGAAAAATCAAGATTTGTTTTTGCAGCTGATTAATTGCACTGTTTAATATTCTGTTGACAGTTGCACTGGGCTATGGAAAACCTGACTCTAAATCTACTGACGTTTAGTACAGCATGCTTTCTTTTCTCTAGCTGCAGCAAAAAATTATTCCCGATCAGGACCAGCTGATGGCAGTAGCTCTGGAGTGCATCTACAACTGTGAACGAAATGACCAGCTGGCTCTTTGCTATGACATATTAGAATGTCTTCCACAAAGAGGATATGGGTAAGAACCTACCTTGTGCCAGGCTTATTGTCTTTTCATCCGACCAGCTGAAATGAAAATGTTGCTTCCCAGAGGGTTCATTAGACAGAATTTTGGGCATATAAAAAATATACAGAGAAGAAAATGGAATCATCTGCAAACCTGTTGCCTAGAGATAAACTTCTGTTTTTCCAGCGGTGTTTGAGCAATCACTATAATTTTGCCAACCTTGATCAATTATCCGTCAAAGAACAAAAATATCACCACCACCACAACAAAAAGTACTTTGCATCTAGCACATAGAGAGTGATGTCTCTGTTTTAGGTTGTTTCTAATTAAGCGTTTTTCATATTTATGAGCTCGTGGTATTCTGCAAATTATTTGTTCTTGGCCCTTGCCTATAATAATCGTGTTCAAGTAGTAATGTATGAATATACATAATTTTATTTTACTTTGTTTTTCTTTGTTTTATTGAAATATAATTAACACACAGCACTGCATAAGTTTGAGGCGTTCATCGTAATGACTCGACGTACATCATGAAACGACCACAGTTAACATCTGTCATTGCATGCAGATACAAAAAAAAAGAACAAAAAGTTTTTTACCTTGTGATGAGATCTTTTACTTTTATAACAACTTTCAAATATAACATATAACAGTGTTTTTGTTGTTTTCAGTTGGTTTCCCAAATTATTCCTTGAGTGGAACATTGTATGTCATTGTCCCCCGTACATACTTATCTTAGACCTGGAAATTTATACCTTTTGACTGCCTTTACCCATTTCCCATGCCTCCCACTCCCACCTCTTCTTCTTCTTTTTTTTTTTTTTTAAAGAAGATTCCACATATAAGTGAGATCATTATACAATATTTGTCTTTCTTTATCTGACTTTTTTCACTTAGCTTAATGCCCTCAAAGTCCATCCATGTTGTCATAAAGGACAGGATTTCCTTTTTTTTTTTAATGACTTTCATATTCCATTGTGTATATAAAAATGGCACATTTTTGTGATTCATACATCTTTTGATGGACCCTTAGGTTGTTTCTTATCAATCTCGGCTACTGTGACTAATGCTGCTCCCTTTCTCTTTTCCTTCTAAGGAAATTTTAATTTTCTGTGAACTGAATGATAGAGATCACCAAGTTTGCACCCCATTGTGAGATAGTTTCATGCAGTCACCAACGGTACTGCAATCAGATGTGAGTTTGATGGGTAAAGGATATTTGCGTGGGACCGAAGTATTACCTTAGCAAGTTCATTTATTTATTTTTTTTTTTGTCATTTCAAAGGGGAAATTTAGCTTTCGAAAATAGAGGCCGACTGCCGTCACCTTTAATTAAGCTACCAGATGTGCTGTCACAGTCAGCCTGGTGTTACATGCCTCCTGTGAGGTGCCAATCTGAAGTAAAGGTGGTCATTCTTACTCTAGTCAGTCCTCTGGGCCGAGCTTCAGGATTTCAAGTGGATGCAGAGAAGGGGGAACAAGTTAAATCACACCATGAAGGAAACGGTCAAGTAAATGCAAAGTGTGAGACACTCTCCAAGTCAGCTGGTTTTTCCACTTTGTGAAAAGTCTGTGTCATAGAGGTGCTGATCCAAGATCAAGGAGTCTGGGGGGTGCCTGGCTGGCTCAATCAGGAGAGCATGTGACTCTTAATCTCAGGGTCATGAGTTCGAGCCCCACATTGGGTATAGAGATTACTTAAATAAACAAAAATTTAAAAAAAGATGGAGTCCAAAGAGACATAATCCTCTCCTAATTTTTAACTATAAAGTAACATATGCACATAATGAAAGTGAAGAAATTGAAGAACTTGTAATTGATCAACAGCTGTTTGCTGCCCCACCTTCCCCGTGTCTCCCCCAGGAAACACCAGCTTAGAGAATGTGTTTCTTCTGGTCTTTGCCTGCCTCCTCTGACAGCTCATGTTGTGGCTGCATTTTTACGTGATTATGGACTTCCTTTTATGGAGGTCTACCCATCCCCCATACCTACTTCTACCGGTTTTTCAGTATAGTTAGGGTAGCATTTTCATCATTATATTATGTAAGTATTGTTTCTGCAGATCTGGGTATGATTATATTTCCTTTGTATGCAACTTTTTGTTTTTCCTGGTTTTTTTTTCCCCCTTTGATTTTAGAAAATTCCTTTTCCTTTTTTGTTGTTTTGTTTCCATTTATCTCCTTCCCTCTTCTGATGGAAATAGAAAGCTCTTTTCTGTAGTCAGACATATCTTAGTTCCTTCCTTTTTTCCCATTTTCTCTCCCTCTGTACCTTTTGGAACATCCTTCTTGGATGTCTTTTCTCTTGCTTTGATGTGGGTTAATTGTTCCATATTCTGTACAGCTGCCATCCTGAGGCTTGGGTTTGCCTCTCTCTCATGTTACATATTGCATTTCTGAAATTTCTTTTCTTCTTCCTTTACTTATTCTCTCATTTTGATGGAACACAATCTTCACAGTTTCCTGTCAAAGATTACATGGACGCATTTTTATTTTAAGACTGTTCCATGTCAAAAAGTTACCAGAATTGCCCCCTGAACTTGGTAGAAACCTTAGCTATATACAGTTCTAGGTTTATAATCTCTTCCTTGTGAGTTTTGAAGGCACCAGTCTTGTCCTCCCCTCCCAGGATTGTCAGTTAGTCCCACACCATTGTAAATCACTGCTTTATAGATGGCTTCTTCCTTTTTGGATATTTCAATGCCTCTCTTCATCTCTGATGTTCTGAAATATCGTAAGGATGTGTTTTATTGTGACTCTGAATTTGTTATGTTGTTCATTTAGACAGCCTGTTCCAATCTGGAAAATCCTGCCCTTTAAAGCTTTGGGAAATTTTCTTACATTCTTTCCTTGATAAGTTTCCTTGGTAATTTTATTTGTACTCCCTTTCTTTTTCTTTCTCTATTTTTTAATACTTCTTTATTTACTGCCTTTTTTATTCTTTTCCCCACTTTTTGATCTTTTGTTAAATGATCTGGGAGTTCCTTCAGTTTTATCTTTTCATCCATCTTTCGAATTTTAAGATTTATTTTGACTTTCTTATTTAAATTCTAAGAACTTTTAAAATAAGATAGTGTCCTACTCTTGTTTCAGAGTAGGAAACTCTGTTCCTCTGCTCCCTGCACTACACGCTTTTTCACCACGGTCTCTCATTTTTCATATCCTGGTTGTTTGTATATCTGCCTTTACTGTTAGGGACTGTCCTCCATGTTGAGTGATTCTTGATCATCAATTTATATCTAAGACACTAAGAAACTGATTGGAAGCCTTGTGACAAGATAAAGCCTTTTCATTGTAGGAGTGCTTGAGAAATCGCCTCGTATGTGAGCACCTAGCTTGTCCTCTTGTTTAAGCTTTGATTTTTTTTGTGTGTAGATTCATCTTAGATTCTAGTATGTTACAGAAATGTTGGGTAGTTTAGAGATCCTGATCATTCATCACCTCATCATGGGTCTCAGTACTGACCACCCAGAAGGAATCCCAGCAGTTAGGCTTGTCAGTGGTAGAGCTGAATGGAGATTGTGGTAGCGCTTAATATGTCTTTGCCTTCCTCCATCTAGGATTAGGGAATCTTCATGTAGGGTGCCTCAGCACGTGTTTATTACCCAGACTTACAGAGATATGCCCATAGGTTATCTCACATCCTTAGTAAAGACTGGCAGGAATAGCAGGTGTGCCTCTGGGAACCGTAGGTCTCTCTCTGAGAGCTGTGGGCTGTCAGTAGGCAGCAAAAGGCTGGTAAAGGCATTGTATGGACAGATTTTGTAGCACAATGTCATTACCCATCATTTAGAAACCTCAACCCAGTGGCTATCAGGGTGTTAGTAGTAAAATTGTTCTCCCTAGAGGGTAACAAGAGATGCAGAGGCTTCTCTTAATGTCTGTGACAGGGGGCAGTAGTGGTGGGAAGTCTTTTCCTTAAATGGCCTTGCTGGGAAACTTGATAGTCTGTCTTTCAGCTTTGTGCCTCCTTTGTTGTCCTTGAATCAACTCGTCTAACTCATTGACTCCCAAGTGACACGTATAATTTTTAGGAATAAGTGTATTAGACCTTGTTTTTCAGTAAGATCAAACTAGCATAAATATCAACTAGAGCGAATCTGTTAATTTTTAAACAGTAATTTGCCTACCATGAAGTATCAATGAATGATGATATTAAAAGAACATATTTTATGTAAACATTATAATTACAGAATTAGTGTGTTTTTGAAGAGTGTGTAGGCTAAGAAATGCCTCTTTTTCTTGGCTTCAGATTAATGGTTTCTTTTGATCTTTTGTAAATACAAAAATAGATTGATACTCTCTTGTTTTCCATGTATTTCTTAATGATTATGTTTCATATTTACAGTTTTCTAAGTAACATTTTTAAATTAGCCTACTATTAAAATATAGAGCTTCCAAATATTTTCTGTGATTCTCTTCATGCCAAGTTCATCAGTTTTATTCTGCCTATGGTTCATTGTTCATTTTTAGTAGTTACGTGGTTATTTACCAAATGGTAAACTGTTATTTTTTTTAATCACTTAGGAAATGAACACTTATTTAACCTAATTAATTTTTGTGCGTCTTATGTAGGCAACATATTCCACTGGCTAAAAAAAAACTATAGTAATTACGTTTATGGATGTCAATTCACAAAGGAAAAACCCTGTATTCTTTTTTTTTTTAAAGATTTTATTTATTTATTAGAGACATAGATCACGAGTAGGCAGAGCTGAAGATGTTCAGAAATAAGACCAACATTTTGCCTAGCAGTGTAATATTGTTGTGTATTAACTATAAGGGAAACCATATCTTTTTTCACTTGAGTATTATATTCTATGTAAAAAACTACTACTAAAACTTAACTTTAATTTTTTTCTCTTAATCTTTCAGTCATAAAACAGAGGTAACAAATGCTCTTCATGACATGGCAGACCAACTGGAACAAATTCTCAGGTGAGAAAAATGTTAGTCTGTTGGCTCCGTGCTGATGCAGGAGGTCTGCCCAAGAAACGTTACTTTTCATATGTCCAGTGGTCATTTGCAGTTTGACTTCCTATTTGTTTGACTCTCTTGGGAGTGAATCTTCTTAATACAGATGTACCGCTAGCTGTGGCAGGGTAATTAAGAGCCTGGATTTTGAAGACTGGTGGACCTGTGTTCAAATATGGGCCTGGTGACTCAGAAGCTGTGTGATCTTTGAACCCCGGGTTTTCTTATTTATAGTATCTAACCCATGAGCTAATGGGATTCATGTTAGAGTAACCATTTAAAGTGCTTCCTACCCATGAGGTACACAAGAAATGTTAGTTCCTGCAACAGTTATTATGTCTGTCAGCAAACAGTGTTTATTATACTCCTGATTTCCATTTTTTGGGCATATTAGCTCTGATAGGATATCTGGATTAGATCAAACTGCACTAGAGCCTTCAAGTAACTCTACAGTAATATTCTTCACTGTCAGAATGAAGCATTAAACTTTCTGTATTGGAGCCTGAAATTCCTAATTTGGCATTTAGGAAGTCAAATATATTTTACTAGCATTTATATGTGTATATGAAGATGCTTGAGTAATTTTAAATAACTATTAAAAATTTTAGGGCTAACAAAATTTTTTCCAACACATAATTATAGAATTATAAGGTAATACCATCACTTTATAGTGGTGATATGAATAGAAAAGTATAATAATTTGGAGTCTACTAATTAGAAGTTTTATTCATTGAATTTAAGGGACTTGAGCAAAAAATATTTCAAGTTGTATTTAAGGAAACAGTGTTTTTGTGCCATATGTGTCTGGGAGTTGAATGAAGAATCATTCACTTCCCTTAGGACCTCTGTTTCTATATTTATTACTACCTTGCTGCTTGTTACTTTGTGTCCTGAAAGTTATACAGTTGTTTTTTTTTTTTTTCTTGAAAAATTCTTAATAAATCAAGTTCTTTCTTTCTTTTCAACCTTAGCTTATTTTAGTTTGGCTGTGTTTCTCCTATCTCTGGTGTCCTTGAGAAGCTGAACATAGTTTGAGTAAAGTTTAGTGGATTAAGTCAATATAGATTCATTCCTTACAAATTCGCATGATTACCTTTTTTTCTGTAATGAAACTGAGAAGAGTGATATCAAAAAGATATGGTGAAATAAAGAGGTATTTCACAGTATTTCACAGAATTTCATGGTATGTTCCTGGGTATAACCATGAGTGGTCTTGATATCACATTATGCTCTTACTACCTCAAGGAAACAGTTATATGTGGTCAGTTTCTGGATGATACCCATGTCTTTCCCTGTTTAGTTTAAGTTACTGACCTTTTAAAATAAGAATTTTTTTTTCTCTTCCACCTCATAGGTACTAATCACTGAAGAATGTTTTAGCATATGTGATGTCAGGTGACATGACCCATGAAACCTGTCTTTACGATGAGCTACTGAATTCTAGCCAGTCACGCTCTATAAACGCTGTAGTAGTTAATTCAAAAATGTGATATTTGGTGAGGTCAGCCATCATATATGTATGATGCTGATGATTGATTGGGGAATGAGATATCTCAAGAAGGTTCATCTGGGACAAAATTTGTGACGTATTTTTTTATTTTTATAAAATAGATTCTGGAGGGAGATTGAGCCTTGTGATGTTTCTTTGGCTCCAACTCTAAAATTGTTTATTTCTTTTCTATTGACCTTGCCTCTAACAAATTACTCACAGGATTGTTCAGAGTAAAAGCTGAGTATTGAAATGATAGATTTGCTTGTTTTACTGATTTGATGCTTTTAGAGTAGAGGAAAATAATAAAAAAAATTTAGATAAAGATATGTCATATTTTAAAAAAAATGGGTTACTAATTCCAAGTACATTGTAGTTAAAGTACAGGAAATAAGATTTGATATATGATTGTTAGCTTTTTTTTTCTGAAAATTAATGCAGTATGTGAAATTGGGTCATTCTATATGCTACTTTTTGTTTTTAGTACTAAACACCTACGTGCTGCTTGTATGTTTAAGACTCTCAGACTTTTTTGTTTGGTATCAAGACTAAAAAATTCCTCTCTCACTTTTAGTGTGTCGGAGCTCTTGGAGAAACATGGACTTGAGAGACCAGTTTCATTTGTTAAGAACACTCAGTCTAGCTCAGAAGAGGCGCGCAAGTTGATGGTTAGGCTGACCAGGCACACTGGTCGGAAGTAAGTAATGAACAAAATTAATTGACACTTGTATATGATTAAAAATAAGTACTGTTTTTCTTTTTTTTTTTTTTTTTACTTCATTGATTTATAATTGGCCAACACTAAATTCCATGTATTAAGTGTAGAATTTGATAAGTTTCGATATTTGTAGATCCTTGTGAAACCATCTTGCAATTGAGGTAATAAGTATGTCACCCTTAGAAGCTTCTTCTTGCCCTTTTATATTCCCCTTCCTTTTGCTTCCCCTGATCACCTCCTTATCCCCTCTCTAGACTACTACTGATGTATAGTCTATTCCTATATATTACTTTGTATTTTCTGTAACTTTATGTAATTGGAATCTCGTATAGACTTTCGTTTGGCTTCTCCCACTCAGTGTACTCATTTTTTCATTCATCCTTGTTGTGTCATGGATCAGTAATAATAATTCCATTTTATTTATCGATCCCAGGACCCTGGGATCATGACCTGAGCTGAAGGCAGAGGCTTTAACCCACTGAGCCACCCAGGCGCCCCTGTTTATGGACTTCTTGGTTTGTTTTGAGTTTTGGTTTTTACAGCTTAAGCTATGGACATTTGTGTACTATAAAATATTTCTAATTTTTAAAATTATAAATAGAATTTTCTTAATTTCATTTTTGGATTGTTCACTCCTGGTGTGTAGAAATGTTGACATATATTTTTTTGATTTTGATATATTGAGCTTGTGTCTTCCAACCTTGTGGGGCATCTGTATTAGTTCCAGTAGGGTTTTTTGTTTTCGTTTTTGTTTTGGCTATTCCGTGGGACTTTCTGTATACGATATCATGTCCCATGCAAGTAGAGACTGCTCTACTTCTACCCAAGCCCTACGAGAGCTACACTTGCACCACCTAGATGGCTCCAGAAATCCCAAGCTCACCCAACAGTAGTAAACTGCTTACGGAATGCAGCCAGTAGTGGCTTGCTCAGGGAACTCTCCTTCCTAAGAAACCCCCTGGCATTTTATATCTGTCTCTCTCCCTATCTGTCTTCTTTAACAGTGAACTATAGTTATTGATGTATGTGCCTTATGTTCCTTTGGAGATGATAAGCTTCTCTAGGGCAAGTGTTATAGTTCTCATACATCTAATATGGGACCATCTATATCAATGGCCCTTTCTCAAAAATTATTAAATGAACAATTTAAAAGGTTTTGGCAACTCAAGTCTTAAGATTTTTTTTTTTACAGCTAGAAACAAATGGTCAGTATTTCTGATCATGCTAACTCTACTCTAGTACCCACTCTTCAAGAAAGCCTTGCTGTTATAGCTAGAACACTTCCTGTGTTTTCCTTGAGTTCCTCAAACACTTCTGAAACCTTTGAAGTTAATCTCTACTCATGCTGTTCTATTCTAGTATGTAAGAGAATATGGCCTCTTTTTTCAAACTAGTTAATTTGAAGTAAATCTTAATTATTTCATATATGCCACCACGGCTTGGCCTTCAGCATCTATGGGAATATTCTTAGGCATATTCTAAACGGTAGCAGATTTCACTGAATCTGCGCAAATCAAGTTTTACCATCTTGAGTGCAACACTGTTTCTCCCTGGAAAATATCCCTCAGTTCCAAGGCTGTAACTAATACATCAATTTATACTTAAGGATCTCTCTGTTAATTTGCAACTCTCTGGTATAGTGCCTTCAGGTTCTACTCTTGGTTCCTATTTACTGAATGTATTCTGAAAAGGCCATTGTAAATAATGTCTTATAATTTATTTTAATTAGAACCTGTACTTACGGCTAGCCATGTGTGAGAAAACATTAATACCATCTGTCCCAGTGTTGATGGCTTCCAGAAGAACAGCTGGGCTATGAGAATTTGAATTCAGCTAGACAATGCCTAGGTTCGATTTTATCCAGCTGGTGCAAGATGGACACTCTCTGCATCAAACATTTTGCAACTTACTTACCTGCAAGCCAGATCTGAAGGAGCCCTCCAGTTCTTTGAAGTTCCCTAAAGAGTTCATGTATCAAGGTCTAACTAATGGACACACTTCAGGGATTGTCGTGGAAGACATGAAAATATGTCAGTTTGTTTTTTCCATTTGTATGCTGAGATAAAAAAAGTATTCTCTTATGCTTTTTGCATAGGTGATAGAAGTAATTACTCATTTTGTGTAATAAATATAAAATACTATAAGCAAATGAAGCATATGTTATTAAAAATTTTGGTGAAAAATTTCATGAAGACCAGAAATTTCATAGGAATGATCTCAAATACATGTTTTTCCCATAGCAATACTATTATATGCATATAGTCTGTTTGCCGTTTTTAATGCATAAAAAAGGGGAAGAGACTTGGGAAAGAAACATCTAAATGGTATTTGACAAGCACAAAACAAAATAAAATCTGCCCTTTCAAACAGTGATATTCAGGATTATGTCGAGCAGCAAGGTTAGCAAGTAAATATAAATAATGGTTCCAAATTCACATATATTCAACAAAGGTGAGCTTCTGGGGGAAGCAGAGAGAATTACAACACTTTCTTCCTCCTGCTAAACAATATTAGTAATCATGGATGTAACTATAGAACCAAAGAAATGTGTTTGTAACTTTCAGATTCATTCATTAACATTTATTGAATACTATTTTATACCAGAAAAAACGGGGGGAGTATCTTTTCATACATTCTAGTTTTAGTTAATCTTCACAATGTACAAAAAGGGAACCTAGCTCAGAGAAATTAAGAGACATATTCAGAACCGTACAGGTAATGGAGCTTGTCTTTATACTTAGGAACGTCTTGCTTCAATGCCTATGCTCTATCAGAATCAGTCTCCTCCGTTTCTTATCACTCTCCAAGATGGGCTTTAAGTGAGGAAACCGGAAGTCAGGAACCCTAAGTGTTCATGATCATGCAGCTACCATGTGTCTGTTCGTGAATTTGTTAACAGACGCTCTCCCTGCTGCAGGAGAACCTGAACGATGAATTCTCTAACTCTGTAAGCCTGGGTACCCACGTAAAATGCTATCTGATCAACAAGACCATGTGTGCCTCATTGGTTGTATAAACCCGATCCTTGGTTGGTAAATTGCTTCTGACCTCGAGGAACTGGAAATGGACTGGAAAACCTGATAGGGGTTTTGTGCTTTGGGCTTTCCTAAGTGTGGTCACTGGCTTGTCCTTGAGGAGATTCTAAGAACTGTACCTGTGGAATTATTACAAAAGATAGGTTCTTGGGGGGCATGAAACTCCTTCCTGAGTTAGACGGGGCAGCTCTTGCCACTATATTATGAGATTCTCTCCTGGCACCAGGGCTGTCCCCTGGGATGTGCATAAGCTTGGTCAGTCACTCTGTGGACCCTTGCAAGGGCTCCCACTGAGACAGCCACTAGTGCTGCGTTGCCGATGGACTGGGGTCCCCAGCCTCTTGACTGATGCCAGGGGTGGCCTCTGGTGGCCTTCCAGGTCTGCACAATATAGTTGAAGTTAAGGAGATCCCCCGTGGGGGTTGCAGTCTGATAGAGATGGAATTGAAACCAATTCTCCTGTGTCCCAGTGCTTTTTCTGCTAGATCTCAGCTGCCCTACCTTTCTGTGCTTTATTTTGTCTTGAAAACTCATAGCTTGTTTATCTTTGCTATTATCACTTAATGCCATTCTAGTTCTGTGTCTAGGTAGCCGAAGACCAAGGTGGCTCGGGCAGCATCTCTAGCATTGACACAGGGCTGTTCAACTTTTCCTTCTGATTGACGTTTTTCCCTGGAAATTCAAATGAGATTATTCCTATTGGTCATTTGGGAGCTGTGTGCCATATAGAATGGTGATACCAATTTTTTTTTAACCTTTGGCCAATTGAAGAGAGATTTCATGAAATCTTTTTTTTTCTCCCTCCCCCTCCCCCCGCCCCCAACCAGGCAGCCTCCTGTCAGTGAGTCTCATTGGAGAACGTTGCTGCAAGACATGTTAACTATGCAGCAGAATGTTTACACCTGCCTGGATTCTGATGCTTGCTATGAGGTAAGTTCCTTGTTTTTAGTTTGGGAAGTTTGGCTGTTACAGTGTTTCCTGGACACAGAGGTGGTGACCATGACCCTCACTCTGAGTAATACCATTGAGTCATAGCGGTGAATAGAGCAGTACTTTCTTGGTTGAGCACTCAGGTATCTTACCTCCCGTCCCTCCGTCTTCGATCACTGCAACAGCGGTTATCCAGCGAGTTAATCCTCAGCTAGGAAACGGACTCCTGGACTCCTCTCACTTCCGTGGTCTTGGTGGTCACTAATGCCTGTTTGATGTAGCTGGGAAAAGCCTTTCCAATCTGTCCTATCTCTGCTAACTTGCAGTTCCTCCTCACTTGTCTCCCCGCTTCCACATTTCTAATCTACACTGATTCAGGGCATTCTTCTAAAACACCTTTTCACGACACTCCCCTTCTTAAAATTGGCTGCTTATTCCATGTGCGCATCAGAGAGTAGCCATACTTTCTAGCGTGGCATAGAAGGCCGTGGCAGACGAGCTTCTGTGCCCGCTCTCCCCCCGCGCTGCTCTCCCCGCGTGCCACTCTGCACGGACAGGGGACGCCATGTTTCCCCCTGCTCCACCGCACCCCCCAGACCTGCCCTGACTCTCCAGCCACCTCGCAGCTTCACCTCCCATGACTCCACTTGCCTTGTTCCCCCGAGCCTGGATCTATTCCCCTTTCCTTTATCTGAAAATTGCTGGTAATTTTCAGGACTCACTTCACTAATTAAGCCCTCCAGGATGCCTGCCTTTGTCCTTTCATGTAACTTGTCTCTATTATAGTCTTTCTTTCAAATGCAGTAACTGGTTTCCATGTGCGGTTTTCCCTGTGGTCAGGAGCCCCTAGGTAGGCATTATCATACTCGTGTTCAGCCTCCTGTCCCCCCAGGGTCTATTGTCTTGTCTGGAACACAAAGGCTACTTAAGAAATGGCTGCTAATTGACGCAGGACTGTAACCCAGGGGGCTTTAATTAATGTTTTTGGAGGGTATGTATCTTACCACCAAATTACTCCTAGTTCTTGTGGAAAATGTGGAAAAATGATCCAACTAACTCATTGAATGAGATAAAATTTAAAAGCAGGTTTTTGAGTTTTTCCTCAATAAGCCAAATGTGAAATCGTTTAGAATCTTTTCTAGTGTTGCTCTGCTCTGACATCATAAAGTGTGACCCCTTGATAAAAGAGTTCTACAAATAGGTCTCTATTTTGTGAAATTGGTTGGTATTTTTATTCATGGTGATTTTAACAAAAGAGTGCTAATATAGACTGTTGAGAAATGGTTTTATATTGGAATGTCAGGTTTTTAAATTCTTGAAGGAGTGTGAAGTTTACATTGATGATAGTACTCTCAAACCATGTACATAAAACTGCCAGTAGCTTCCCCTTTTGTGTCTAAAGTGAAACTTGAATTCCAGTTCCAGGAGAAAATCTGTATTCACATGGGCTCCAAAGCCTAACCATCATTTATACGTCTGCAATAGTGTTTTAAGTTGGAACGGCATTGTTTTGCTATTTTCCTATTTCTGATTCTGATTGGAAATTGGCAATAAATATATTACACTTGAACTAGCTCATAACAACTTGACTTATTGTTTTTGTTATGTATTTTTTTAAGATTTTATTTATTTATTTGCAATAGAATGAGAGAGCACAAGCACCGAGAGCCCTAGGTAGAGGGAGAAGCAGACTCCCTGCTGAGCAGGGAGCCCGATATGGGGCTCCATCCCAGGACTTGGGGATCATGACTTGAGCCCAAGGCAGACACTCAGCTGACTGAGCCACTCAGGCGCCCCTGTTTTTGTTATATTTTGTTATATTAACACCTTTTTATTAGCTTTGATATTTTAATGATTTCTGGTGGTTAGCCTCTCTCCTTTGAGAGAACATTTGAAAGCACATTATAACAGCTTGAAATGGTTATAGAGGAAGGTAATATGGACTTGGCAAATTATATATTTTTTAAGTTACATTTTAAATATTACATTTTAAATATTATTTTAGTAGCTTTTAAATTATGCTATGTTGTTTTACTGACTTTTGGCTATTATAGTAGAGGTTGCTTTCTTGGAAAATAATTTGAAAGCTCAATGGCACAATTTTTGAGAAAGTTAAAGGTTCCATTACAGCATGTAGAGCAGAAATCTATATTGTTCATTTTAGCAAAAACTTAAATTTTAGAGTGAGTGAATTGCATTTCTCAATCTTAGACATTAACTCTTTATGGCTTACTTGGATAAACCAAAGGAATAGAGAAATTGTCATATCTAAGTCATTTGGGTCACTTGGAGTAAGCCATTTTCACCTGTCAGTTATAAATGATTAGGGTTGTTCATTAGTAATTTGCTTTCTGTCACAATAGGTATTTTGTAGCAGATCCCTTATAGATATTAGTAATTTTATCCTTATCATAGTCATTTTAATAAAGCCCTGTCTAAAAATACTACCTTCCCTAGAAGCCTAGAAATAAGTGAAAATAAGGGGATCCTTTGAAAATGGGGTAGTCTTAATTGTAAGAAGATTCTTGATTCTCCATGAAATCTGCTTTTCATCTCTTGCTTCTATTTCTGTGCTATCCTCATCCAGCAGATGATGGGGTGAACATTCTTGGAGAAATTCTTATACTAATTATATATTGACATTATTAGTGTAGATCTCTTTGTTTAAGACTTTTCTGGACTAGGTAATGAGTAAATATTCTCAGTTACACAGTAAATTCTATGTTAATTGATGCTATTAGTTACCTAGTAGAATGCAATGATATTTGCACGAATACCTTACATCAGTGGCTCTTGTTTTATTTAAATAGTTTTTAGTCTGCACATTGGAAAAAAGTCAATGTTGTATTTATAGCATGACAGCTTAGTTTGTAAGACTAAATTCAGATGCTTAAGCAGTTATAAATTATATGTGTTGTATTCAAAGGTTTTCTTTAAAAAGTTAAAATGTTATAGTTTAAGTGGAGTGGGCCCTATTGAATATGGGACCGTATGTCTAAGGAATCCTGTTTTTTTAAAATAATTTTTTATTTTTTATTAATATATAATGTATTTTTAGCCCCAGGGGTACAGGTCTGTGAATCGCCAGGTTTACACACTTCACAGCACTCACCATAGCACATACCTTCCCCAATGTCGGTAACCCAACCACCCTCTCCCTACCCCACTCCCCCCAGCAACCCTCAGTTTGTTTTGTGAGATTAAGAGTCTCTTATGGTTTGTCTCCCTCCCGATCCCATCTTGTTTCATTTATTCCTTCCTACCCCTCAAACCTCCCATGTTGCCTCTCAACTTCCTCATATCAGGGAGATCATATGATAATTGTTTTTCTCTGATTGACTTATTTCGCTCAGCATAATACCCTCTAGTTCCATCCACGTCATTGCAAATGGCAAGATTTCATTTCTTTTGATGACTGCATAGTAAGGAATCCTGTTTTTAATGAGTATGAATTCCAGATATTTCACTTAAACATTCCTTGTGATACATCAAGATACAATTGATCCTTGAACAACATGGGTGTGAAGCACAGGGGTCTACTTATAGGTGGGTTTGTTTGGTTTTTTGATGAGTACAGTATTAAATGTATTTTCTCTTCTTTATGATTTTAATATTTCTCCAACTTACCTTATTGTAAGAATACAGCTATAGAATACAGCAGATACAAAATAATGTGTTAATTGGCTGTCCATATTATCAGTGAGGCTCCTGGTCAACAGTGGGCTATTAGTAGCTAACTTTTGGGGGAGTCAAAAGTTATAGGGGGATTTCTGACTGCATGGGAGTTCAGCACCCTAATGCCCATGCTTTCAAGGATCAACTGTGTTAGGCTTCCAGTTGGTTTGTTCCATTAAGTTATTTCTTCTTCCTAGAAGATGATTTTGTTTTATTGAGGTGAAATTCACATAACATAAAATTAACCACTTAGCGCGCGCTTCATTGTCATTTAGTGCATTCACAGTGTCGTGCTACTGCTGCTTTTAGGATGGTTGTATTTTTAATTGATTTCATTGGATGTCAGAGTCTTCATTTTGTTGAGAACTGAATCTGCCCTCTTTAACTAATTAAAGTTTCTTCTTTCCCCCAGATATTTACAGAAAGCCTTTTGTGTTCCAATCGCCTTGAAAATATCCGCTTAGCTGGGCAGATGATGCACTGCAGCGCCTGTTCCATAAATCCACCCTCTAGCGTAGCCCATAAAGGGAAAACCCAGTACAGGGTCGGTTATGAAAGGAGTATTGACTTGGTCTTGGCCGCCAGCAGAGAGTACTTTAATTCTTCTACCAGCCTCACGGATAGCTGCATGGATCTGGCCAGGTAGAGTAATTCTGTATTCTTCCATGGGAGCGGGGGGACAAGTCAGAGTACACAAACTCCATTGTTGGTTTTTATTCTTTCCTTTACAAAACATATTGCCACAAGTACAGATTGACTATACTGTATGGGGCACAGTTATTCATTGCTTGCATACAGAAAGATAATTACCTTATGAATATTCATCATCCTTCTTGTGACCGCTTTTCTCCAGCATGCCTTCCCAGTCTTTCTTGCCGATTATCGGTGAGATTGTACATTGCTTCTGTTAGAAAGGATTCATGCGCTAGCCTGTAAATTCAAGTTCTAGGAATTTGTAGCGCATCGAGGCAGTGGCTGTCTGCTTTACATGACTTGTGCTCTGTTTAGGGTTGAAGGAGCTGATTGGATGATAAAGCTCTGAAGTCCCTTCCTGGTGGAAATTTCTGGACTGTGGATTCAGTTTCTCTCTTGGCCTGTTGTACTGGAAATTTAGTGTCGATATTTTTATTCTTCTTTTTTTTTTTTTTAAGATTTATTATTTGAGAGAGAGTGTGTGAGCATGTGGGGGGGGGACGGGCAAAGGGAGAGAGAGAGAGAGAGAGAGAGAGAATCCTCAGGCAGACTCCCTGCTGAGCACAGAGCCCAGTGTGGGGCTTGATCCCATGACCCTGAGATTGTGACCTGAGCTGAAACTAAGAGTTGGACGTTCAACTGACTGAGTCACCCTGGCACCCCTTTCTACTGTTGATTCTTATGAGGACATTTGCCCTTTTCCTCTCTTACATGTTTTAACCATGTTGTCAAGTTTTTTTTTTTTTTTTTAAGATTTTTTTTTTTTTTTTTTCGAAGGGGGAGGGGGAGAGAGAGCGGGCACAGGCAAACAGAATGGCAGGCAGAAGCAGAGGGAGAAGCAGGCTCCCCGACGAGCAAGGAGCCCGATGTGGGACTCGATTCCAGGACACTGGGATCATGACCTGAGCCGAAGGCAGCTGCTTAACCAACTGAGCCACCCAGGCGTCCCTCAAGTTTTTATATATATGATTTATCTTTCAAATTGCTATTGAAAATCTTTTAAGATTTTTATGTTTTCTTTTATAGTTTTTGTCTTGTGTGTTATCCTTTGAGAGACCTTTAATTTCCAAGACCATTATAATAATTTTTCATTTTTTTTTACTACTTTGATAGTTATATTTTCACATTGAAATTTTAAGCCCATTTGGAATTTATTTTGATGTAGTGATTGTGTTAGCTACTTAGATTTATTTTTTTCCATCAAATGACTAGCAGCTAAAAGCTTAAAGGAAACTTTTTTCCCCAGTGATCTTAGCACAGAGAGAACCATGTTTTCTCAAACGATGTTATTGAACTTGACAGAGTTGTTAAAAATAGTGAATTTTTTTTCTTCTCTCCTAAGGGATTATATTTCTATTTCAGATGATGAAAATATCAAATAGAATAGCTTTTGAAACTGGGAGTTGTGTTTGACCTAAATCTTTTTGGCCGATGTTCTCACAGATCATTTTTAAATCTACACTTCCAATATTTCCCTTTTTCTCCCACAAGGACACGTCTTAATTTGGAAAACATGTTGTATGTGTATATAAGGTGACACCAGACTGATGATGATCTGTGAGCTAGATATATTTAAATGTTCACAGTTATATTTAATACCAATACAATCTTACTGATTAAATTATTATGAACTAATTTTTCAATTGAGGAAATAATACATCCATAGGATAAAAATATTCAGCAGTACAAAAAAGGATATGTATTTACAATAATTCTTTTCATTCCTGTTCCCCTAACTTTACCCCTCAGCTATCTTTTTAAATCATTTTCCCATTTATCCTTCCAAAATAATTTCTTCAATGTTACCTTCCTCTTTCTTAAATCACAAATGAGTGCTTACGACTTGTACGTACCTTTCTGGATCTCCTTATTTTCACTTACAATCTATACTGACGGTTTTTTTCAAGAGGGCGTATCAGCTTGATCTATTCTTTTTGATGATTGTAGAATACTCCATTGTTTGACTTTTCTACAATTTATTTAATTCATGATAAAAATTCATCCTGTTGTATTGTAAAAACACTGGTAGTGAACGTCCCTAATTATGTGTGGGCATGTGGGCATGTGCTGCGAGCCTATGTGTGGTAGAAATTGCCGGAACTGGGAACTTGTGGGTTTGAAGGTAGCGCGGTAGTTTTTCCGTAGCTGTTGCACGTAGGCTCGTCCCTTGTTGCATTTGAATCAGCAGCATGCGTTAGTGCTCATCTTGGCTCAGTTTTACAATTTTGCAAAGCAAGGGAGGCCTCCATCCATCGCTCAGTCCCGCAATGCATCCCGGGGCCCAGGGATCTTCATCAGACAATTCAAGACTTTAGCACCATTAGCCTTTCCTGGCCCGATCTCTGCCTCTTTCTAGTCCTGCGTCCCAGCGTTCGCCACAGGCACCTTTCAGAAAGTAAGTTTATTTGTTAATGAAAAGATCTCTTAAGTGCACTTTGTCTGGATTTTTAAAAAAATACTTAAAATACTTGACAGGTGTTAGAGATTCTTGGTTTAGCCAAGTCTCTTTATCCTGTATTCATCTCAGCACTGCATTACAAACGGACTCTTCTTATGATCAGAAAAATGTCCTTTGTGCCGTGTCTCAGCTTATTCTTTTAACGGAGTTGAAGTTGTCACCAAACAAGATGTTTGTTTTTCGTAGAAGAATAACTGGAAATTATCTGAGTTCTGTCTCCCTTTTTAAACCTTTCCTGTATGATTATTACCTTCGGAGTCAGCAGTAAAAAGAGTGTTGAAGGCAGTTAATGTATTTTGCTTTGTAACGTGATACCGTTCCCTGCCCTCGGTACAGCCCTGCACAGATCACTTCGCCTCTCTGAGCTTTGATTTTGGCTTCCTTAGGAAGTGGGTGATGCTATTTGCCTATCACACAGGCTTGCTAAGAGGATTAAGCAAGGCAACAGAAAGCGTCTAGCAGGATACCTGGAATGTAGGAGGTTTTTGATAAACATGTGTTGGATCTCATGTTGTTGAATATAGAAAGGCATCTTAGCCAAGCATCTGTTACTTCTTTTTCCTTTTTCAAAGCTGATCTTATTTGCTCTAGGTGCTGCTTACAGCTGATGACTGACCGGCCAGCTGCCATTCAGGAGGAGTTAGATCTTATCCAAGCCCTTGGGTGTCTCGAAGAGTCTGGGGTAAAGATCCTGCCTTTGCAAGGTGAGTTTTCTATTTAATGGTGCATTACTAACTTAGTATTAACTTACTTTGCGTTGACTCACTAGCATAGTTCCTTTGTAGTTGTTTGAATTAAGGAGTACTTTTGGTCATTTAATCCATTAGCAATAGATCTGACCCTCTGCCCCATTTTTCAAAGGAAACCTTAAGTGGAAACCCAGAGAAGAAATATATCCAACATTTTATCATAAATTTATTTTGTAAGTTCTCAGTTATATCATTAAAAGAAATAATGCCAGTCAATTTTATGGGATAAAACCAAATGGGTATTGTGGATTAGAGTTTCGGATCTCCATCAATTTTGATGTACAGTTTATTTCTGTATTTTGTTTCAGTTGCATAGATTTGGAAGTAGCTAAACGTGATCATAGATGATTTTTTATGCTTACTACAGAAATTCTTTAATTGTGTTGATACTATTTTATTCAAAGGAATGACAGGAAGTTCTTGTTTAGAGTTTAATTACTAGCGATATCTTAACGTTGCACAAATTCTTCTACCTAAGTGCACACATCTGTGTAGTACCACCCAAACAAGCATGCTGATATGCAGTTGTGTGTCATTATCTCCTTTGTGCTATGAGGACAGTGTGTGTCTCCCAGTGTCCTGAACTTTACCTGACAGGTGGGTGGTAGACTTCCTATTGCCTTGAACTCTGGACCTCAGTGCCCTAAGTGAAGTGGGTAGCGTGGTTATCAGCAGTATGCTTGGTGCCTTCCATGTAATCTCTTTCCTTCACTCTTAACCCTGGAAATGTTTGGGCTTGGGAGTGGGGGAGGTGTAGCGAGGTTCTTTCTGTTTCTGGTTTTTGATAAATTTTCATGAGAATTATCTCTCCTCTTCTTCCTCTTCCTCCTCCTCTGCCTCTACCTCCTCCTCCTCCTTCTCTTCTTCCTCCTCCTCTTCTTCTTCCTTTTCTTCTTCTTTTTTTTTTTTTTTAAACTCCTGATAACTTTGGACAGTAGGGTCCTGTTACAGGTTCCTCGGTGTCTTTGTCATGTGTTTTGAGGGTTTTGAGTCAGATGGATCTTAGGAGATATAAGTCATTAGACTCATTCTCACGTTTTCTTGTGGGTTTCCATTATAGTTTTACTAAAAATTAAAGCTCTGCTTGTCAGATAAATTTATTAGACTTGAACGAGGTAGTATTTCTGCTACCTTGAATAGCATTAGAAATAATTTCCACATGATTATACATATCCTGTAGCATCTTAAGTAAGTATGGAGATTGTGCAATTACTGGAAAATTCTATTTCATAGTATCATTCCTGTAACTTTTGAGCCCAAAGATTTTAAAATTGTGGAAATAAATCAGAGTTACTAAAAATATTTTCATTTTGTTCTCGAATGTGTTACATCATGAACTGTCTCCCCTGAAACACATGTTCAATCAAGAATTCAGTGGTGGGGGAGTCCAGAACACTATGATGCTTGCCCTTCTTATATCTCTTCTAAGGCCAAGTCCTTATAGCTTTGACTCTGTGTATATGTGTGTATTTTTTTTTTTTTGAAGATTTTTATTTATTTATTTATTTGAGAGAGAGAGAGAGAGAGAGAGAGAGAGAATGAGAGGGGAGGTCAGAGGGAGAAGCAGACTCCCCATGGAGCTGGGAGCCCGATATGGGACTCGATCCCAGGACTCCAGGATCATGACCTGAGCCAAAGGCAGTCGCTTAACCAACTGAGCCACCCAGGCGCCCCTATATGTGTGTATTTAGCTACTTATTTATTCCAGGTGGACTAATGTAATACAAAAAAACCTCTTCTTGCAGTCCCCCAAATGCTAAAGATTTAGTTCAATTGACTTGAAATAATAAATAAAACTTTAATTTTCTGTGGTGCCCAGTTAGCAGTATTTTTGCCGGCAGTATTCGTACATCATCTGATGGGTTTGAAAATCTGCAACCAACCTGCTACCGTGCGCTTACTTCTGAGAAATTTCCTGACTGAAGTGTGTGTTAAGAAAGACATTTGCTCGGGGCGCCTGGGTGGCTCAGTGGGTTAAAGCCTCTGCCTTCGGCTCAGGTCATGATCCCAGGGTCCTGGGATCGAGCCCCGCATCGGGCTCTCTGCTCAGTGGGGAGCCTGCTTCCTCCTCTCTCTCTGCCTGTCTCTCTACCTACTTGTGATCTCTATCTGTCAAATGAATAAATAAAAAAATCTTTAAAAAAAAAAAAAAGACATTTGTTCTCATGTCTTGACAGTTTTCCAGCTTGATCTATTGATTTCCTATTTAAAATGAATGTCAGAAGACCTTCTAGATGGAAGATGGGATATTGCCTTTCTATCCTGTTTGTGTTTATGCCGCAGATACACTTTAGGTGTAAGCTGCTTTTGTACTTCTCGGGAATACTGGACAAAGTAACTTGATACTTGAACATTCACGGTCCGGGTATTTTTATAGCACGTGTTGTTCATTTTGTCACTTTGCTTTGTTTTAAGGCCGCCTTTGCTTACACTCCAGGAGTTGCTCCTAGTCACCAAGGGAGGGCTAGTGGTACTAGCTATATTATAATTAAGGAGTTAATAGAAAACAGGGACAGAAATATGTAAAAATGGGTCCTTACGTTTGAGTCTCCTACGAAGTGTTTGTGTGTGTGCGCATGTCTGTGTTTTCCCCCATAATTTGGATGTTATGTTTTGTGTAAATTATTCTTACTGTTCACGTGAGCAGATTTGAGATGTTTCAGTTGTCCCTCATGCTCTTTCTGTAGTAGGGTAAATCGTTTTTTAGTCGCCAAGCATTGTGGGTAAAGCCAGCCTGGAGCCACTTACTGCTGCGTAACTGGACAGGTATCTGACCTTGCTTTCTGTGTAAGTTTCCTCATTTACAAAATGGGGATACTAAGAAGCACCTTCTAGAATTGCTCAGAAGTGTTAAGGCCACGTGTGCACAGTGCCTGGGACTTCGTAAGAGCTCTAGTCATCAACTGTCATTTTTGTTACTTCTCATGGAGGTCCTTATTTCTAACTGGTGGTAGAATTAGAGTCTCTTACCTGCTTTCTCATTCTTCCTCTGTTCTCCTCTTTCCACTTGTTTTCCTTCCATTCTGAGTTAGTTTCTTCCCCTATTCCAGAAATCGAAATGATGAAGGGAATAAGGTACATTCTTGACTTGGAAGGACTGACCCTGATGGCAAGACAGAGTCACACTAGTGTCATGTACGAGTTTGAATTCTGATTCAGCCACTTTGAGCTGTGTGACCTGTGGCCATTGTCATGTTTTTGAGCTTCACCTTCCTCAGATGGAGGTAATCATAAAAGATTCTCTAGCCAGACCTGAAAATTGTGTCTGAAGCACTGAGCATTTTTGCATGAGAGGATTCCATACTTAATAAGCATTTCTGTGACTAGGTCAGTAGCAGTAGTAATAGCAATAACTAACATTGATTGAGTGATTTTTATGTTCTAAATATATTTATAGGTTTTTTTTTTTTTTAAGATTTTATTTATTTGTCAGAGAGCACAAGCAGGCAGAGTAGCAGGCAGAGGCAGAGAGAGAAGCAGGCTCCCTGCTGGACAAGGAGCCCAATGAGGGACTCGATCCCAGGACCCTGGGATCATGACCTGAGCCGAAGGCAGTGGCTTAACCCACTGAGCCACCCAGGCGTCCTTATTTATAGGTTTTTATTAATTCTCAAAAATACCTTATGAAGTAGTGGCTATTATTGTTTTCAGCTTCCAGATGATGAAATCAAAGTTCAGGGGGTTAAATAGCTAAACACACACGTGGAGCTAGAATTCAAACCTGTATTTGTAAATAGTAGACCATTCTCTACTGACAAAGTGGTTGTGAAACTAAGGTTCGAGAAGGAAACTCAGGTGTTCTCACTCATCAGCTAAGTGACTTCTGAGTCGTGTCACCTGCACAGTTTAGATTTGGACTTCGGCAGTGGCACCCAGAACTGCCTGTGTTGCTGTGTGCCTTTGATGCCGTTCACGAGTGACCGAAGTTGGTCTTTTGCGTCTGTGGTTTCCTGGGCGTGGTTTCCTGGGCATGGTTCACTGTCTGTGTCTCGTAGAAGGTGTTGGTGAGAGTGTTTGGCATGTGTGTAGCTCATCTGCAGATTCTCCTTTATGCATTTGTGTGTGTGCATGTGTCTGTGTGCATTATAGTTTTTTTTTTTTAAACACTGGATATATACTTATGACATCCGCGGGAAACGAGAGACCTTCAACTATTAAAAGATGCACACATGTTTATCCCTATTATTAATTCCATTTGAAAAGGAATGTTAGGTGTCAAAGAAGACTCCTTTCCTTCATAGAAATATAATAGTATCTAAGGCTTGAATTTACCTAACTGAGAAATTACATTTTGAGATATAATTTAGCATGTCTTATGATAAGCAGTAAGAGAGAATTGGTATAGTGATTGTCCAGAGGCTCAAAAAATAGTAAAGAAATAAATAAAGTAAAATGACATTTGAAAATGACAACTGCATTCTCTTAGAGTCCCACTCTCCAAATTTACTTGATTTATTTGAAATAGTAGTAGTTATGCAAGAATCAGACAAAAAAAAACTTGGAACTTCCGAGAAAATGAGGATCCGCTGCTATGTATGGCTTTAGTTTTCTACTTTGATTTTATGGAGCTAGAAAAAGAATGGTGACAGTAAGGAAATCCACTTACTAGATTTATTAAAACTACAGTTTCTCTAAGAGTACCAGCATTCGTCAAATACAGCTGTAAAAGCATCTATGAAAACCTCAGGCTTTTTATGTATGTGGAGTGAGATCTGTGGTGGGTGTTGTTTTGAAATCAAATTAGAAACATGTAGAAAGTACCTTCCTCATAGTAATTGAATCTGGAATATTGAAGTAGTAATACACATTTCCTTAAAATACATATAAGGAGAAGACCCCAAACAGTTATGGATGTTGAAGGAAAAGTAAAAACCCAATTTTTTGATTGAGAAAAGTTACGGAAAAGTTTGAAGTGTATGGCATCAGTTAATTTTTGCTAGACTGTGCTATCGTAGGGCTCTCAAAAGCCTCAATGACACATGAGAGCAAGTTGATTTCTTGCTTACAGGCATTTCTGCCCCATTTCGTGGGAAATGGCGTTCTCACGGGAGGGGCGAAGGTCAGTAGTGGGGTCCCATGGTGAGTCTCATGAAACATTGGCTCAGAGGTGGCATATGTCACTTCCACTAACATTTCATTGCCCAAGACATCACACAGCCAAGCATAACATTAGTCAGGTGGGTATTTGGGGCACAAATAATTACAGCGGATACTGGGAGTAATAATACAATCTACCAAAGTTAGAGTCAGATGTACACGTCGGCTGTGGCGATGGTGAAGTAAGTGAAGTCTGTATCTGCTTTACGTTTTATGGTAAAGGTCCCAAAGGATGACCGTACTAGCAGATCTATAAATAGCCATCGTGAAGGAGCCCAAAGGATGACTGTACTAGCAGATCTATAAATAGCCATTGTGAAGGAGCCCAAAGGATGACTGTACTAGCAGATCTATAAATAGCCATTGTAAAGGAATCCAGGACACACTGAAGTATTTAGGAGTTAAAGGATAGGATATATGCAACTTATTCTTGAATAGTTCAGAAAAAAACAGACTGTGTGTATGAGTGTGTGCGTGTGTACGTGTGTTTGTATATATGTATGGGGGGGCTTCTGTGCATGGTGGTATGTGTGCATGTATACATGGAGCAAATTATTAACAGCTGATTATTCTTGCCAAAGAGTTCTTTGTACCATCTGGCAACCATTTTGTAGGTTTGAAATTAAATCATAATGAAAACTTAAAAGAGCCCATTCCAGGGGCACCTGGGTGGCTCAGGGGGTTGAGCCTCTGCCTTTGGCTCAGGTCATGATCCCAGGGTCCTGGGATCGAGTCCCACATCGGGCTCGGGCTCTCTGCTTGGCAGGGAGCCTGCTTTCTCCTCTCTCTCTGTCTGCCTCTCTGCCTACTTGTGATTTCTGTCTGTCAAATAAATAAATAATCTTAAAAAAAAAAGAAAAAAAAAAGAGCCCATTCCAAAGAAAAACCGCCATCTCTCTCCTTTATCTCCCCAACACCTGGGCCCTCTACTGCCTCTAAGAAATTTTGGGGAGAACACAGAATGTATGGGAGCTAGCCATGGATTTGGGAATGTACAAAGGAATGAAGGCTTAAAAAACATATAAGGAGGTGGGTTGAATTCTGGTTCCATCATTTTGTTCAGTGACCTTTCCACGCTTTTTTTTCTGAAGATGATGGCACCTACCTTGTCAAGTTCTGTCTTGTAGGATTAATACATGTAAATTACCTACAACAGTGCCTGGCATGTAGGCCGTATTCGTGTAATGTCAGCTGCTATCCTTAGAGTTGCTACTGTTGTATTTCCGGGGGCCCAGGCGCCCAGGTAGTGCCAGCCTTCTTAAATGTTGACAACTCTCCCTTACATAACCATTCCTTCCTAGCATATGTAGAATAATCTTTACTGAAGTTTTTCCCCCCTCCCTTTAAGTGTCCTTAATTACCTCATAGTGTGAACTGATATGATCGGACATGTTTTATTTTCCTAATATCTGGCTTAAGCGAGAAGATTGAACCTGTTTGGGAAAGGGTAGTACATTGGAACAGTGAGCAGTTTGAAGATTCTTACCCTTTAAATGGGGGTGATGAAGTAGAGGTGGAAGATGCATGTTTGGAACATGGAATGGCTTTTGGGGTGGGGGGGCAAAGTGAATGAGGGCTCTGGTGTAATAAGAACAAGTATATGAAGTTTTCAGAGACAAACACTGAGTTCCTTATAATTTTCCCTAAGACCCTACATGGCACTTGAAAAGGTGACAGTTTTCTTAGCTTCCAGATACCGATGCCTTTGCTGTTTCAGAAGGTTGGTGACAAAAGAGCCTAGCCTAGCTGTGTATTATTTATTCAGAAGCAACAATAACTTTAATGTTTTAAAAATAATTGTATCTTTCTTAATTCTTTTTGATCTGGAGGCTAAGAGTTTACATTGTGTTTGCTTACCTAAACTGGGACCGTCATGACATTCCTCGGCGATGTCCCTGGTTACAAGTATTTAGTCTTTCTCTTGCAGTGCGACTGTGCTCTGATCGGCTCAGCCTCATCAAGGAGTGTATCCGCCAGTCCCCCACATGCTACAAACAGTCTGCCAAGCTTCTGGGCCTTGCCGAGTTGCTGAGGGTAGCAGGTAAGTTTTGAAAGCTGAATTGCAGAGGAAGGTTTCCCTGCCATCCTTGACATCATCCTGGGCAAAGGCCGGAATATGTGCTTGCCGGTGTCAGAATGCCACTCTTGACCAAGGATTTATCTTTTCTGCAAAGATCAGCGTGTTAGAGGAATGTGTCCCCATACCGAGCTGCTGGTCCCTCTGTCCTTTAAGCATTCAGGGTGCTAGGAGGTGGTTGTGAGGTCAGGAGTAGAAGTTGGGATTAATATTTGTAATCAGAAAGCTTAAATATAGGGGCGCCTGGGTGGCTCAGTGGTTTAAAGCCTCTGCCTTCGGCTCAGGTCATGATCCCAGGGTCCTGGGTTCGAGCCCCGTGTCAGGCTCTCTGCTCAGCAGGGAGCCTGCTTCCTCCTCTCTCTCTCTCTGCCTGCCTCTCTGCCTACTTGTGATCTCTGTCTGTCAAATAAATAAATAAAATCTTTAAAAAAAAAAAGAAAGCTTAAATATAGACAAGTCAGCCCTACCACTCACCTTCAGTGTCCAGATTTGGTGTGATATTTTTGAGTTTGTGCAATTTCTTAGAAGAACTTGTGCATTTACTATTTGGTGGGGTTTGCACATAGGTGATCGTGCTTCATCAACTATTAAATGGTAAGGATGATGGTATTTTTCTCATCTTACAAGGGGAATTGAGGATCAGAGAAGTCTTGCTCGGCAGGGTTCAATAGCAGAGCCCACTCCCAAAGAAAGTCGGACTCTGCCTTTCATGCTTCTGTAACCTCACTGTTCTGCCGAGCAGAGTCTCTTAGTCATTTTCTTTTGTATTTTTGACTTACAGTTACCTCTACATGAACAGTTGCTGGCCAGGGGCGCCTGGGTGGCTCAGTCAGTTAATCATCTGCCTTTGGCTTAGGTCATGACCTCAGGGTCCTGGGATTGAACCCTGCGTTGGGCTTCCTGCTCAGTGGGGAGTCTGCTTCTCCCTCAGCCCACCCCGCTTGTGCTTCTCTCTCTCTCTGTCTCAAATAAATAAAACAAAAAAAAAAAAAAAAAAAAAAAAGAGAAACAACAAACAGTTGTTGGGCAAATATTTTATAAGCTGTGGTTTGAAGTTGGGCTCATCCAAACCATATATTGTAGACTCAAAAGTAAACAGGATTTCTGTTTATATTCTGAACTTTAAAGAAACATATATTTAGTGTAGTAGGGACATATATTTATTAATTTTTAAAATCTTAATATGGAGGACTCATTCTGAAGGTCTGTAGTTGTAGTCGATTTTCCTGAGTCACTTGTCCGAAAGCAGAGAGCATCAGCACCTTTACTCGTGGGTCTGTTGGCAGATTTGGAACCCGTTACCCATCGTGAGGCATCTTGGATGGCAGAGGAGAGGTTAGATTTGGTCAGAAGGTTGCCTTAGTCCTGAGTGCCCCATACACTTGCAAAGTGACTTTAGCTCCAGTTTCTGTCTTGGGAAGATAGGAACGATACTCCTGGCTTCACCCTCCATGTTTCCAAGGACCCCTGAATGAGTGAATGCTAGAAAAGCATCTTGTGAACTTTGAAGCAGTCTGATCATCACGAAAGACTTTCATAAGGAAATTTCTCAGAAACTAAGGAAGCAGCTCAGGGACGCTGTCAGCATTTTTTATATGCCTACAAAGACCAAATTCCATTTTTATCCTCTGCCATGTTCACATGGAAACAGGATTATCTGTGATCTTGGTAAATTGTAGGAATTTTTAATGGGATTAACAACCTTTCAGTCCCCTTCTCTGCTCTTTTTACATATTGGCTCTTTCATAATGTACAGCGGCCTCTCGTTAGCTACATTTTACTGATGAAGAAATGGAAGCAGAGACAGGCGAGGTAGTATCACTGTGCTGAGTAGTTGGGATATAAGGGTCTGGTACGCCCAGCTTCTGTCCTCTGGGAATTCAGAATCTTTGAGGGCTGAGAAAGCAGATAATTATGCTGCAGCACGGGATGGGGTGTGTGCTTCAATTCTGCATACAGATTTCATAGAGCTTGGAAGAAAGGCAATGCTAGTATTTTGCCTAGTGAGGAGGGTAATTAAGAGGGGGATCCCAGTGCTCGTGACATTTATCTGAGGGTTGTAGGGCATTCTGATGATCTACTGCTGCTTTATAAACCACTCCCAAGATTTCGTGACTTGGAAACAAAATCATTTAATTTTTATCTCTCTCAGTTCTTAGGGGTTGACTGGGCTCAGCCAGGCAATTCAGGATCTTTTATGAAATTGTACCCAGGTAGTGTCTAGGGATGGATCGGCTCATCTAAAAGTTGCTTTATCCATGACTGGCACCTGGTCTGGGAACACTAAAATAGCTGGGGATACAATAGCCACGGCTGAATCTCTTCTTTGTATGGTTTCTCCTTGTGGTCTTTCCATATGGTGGCTGCAGAGTACCATGATTCTTACGTGGTGACTGAGGGCTCCCAGAGTCCATGTTCTGAGAGAAACTGGCAGAAGCTTCTTGGGGTTTTCTGATCTAGCTTTGGAATTTGGACAGTTTCATTGCCATCATGTCTTATTCATGAGGCAATCATATGGGCCCTTTCAAGTTTAAGGGAAGTATGCATGGGCTCTGCCTGAAGACTTGACTGGGCCTGGATAATCTGCTTCTGAGCTGGCTTACTCATTAGGTGGTTGGAGGAGACTCGGTGTCTTTTCCTGGCTGGTGGGAAGAGGCATCAGTTCCTTGCCACATGGACCTCTCCGCAGGGTTTCTTAACTGTTCTGTCAACCTGACACCTGATTGCCCCTCAAGCAGTTGATCCATGAGAGAGTGAGGAGGAAGCTGTAATGTCCTATATAATCTAGTCTTGGAAGTCACACATCATCATGTCCACCTTATTCTCTTAGAAGTAAATCACTAATCAGTCCCCATCAAGGGGAGGGGCGATGAGCTCCATCTTTAGAAAGGAGTGGCAGAAAATTTATGGACATAGTTTCAATTATATTTCATATATACTCAAAGCCTTGTTATGCCACCATTAATCTTCTGTTTTTCAGACTAAATATCTGAATCATTTTCTTTAATAGATGTCTTGTCAGGCCATACTCTTGACCGTTAAGAATTCATTTTGCTTTGTTTCGTTTGTAATATTTTTCTAGATCATTTTATAGACTATTTTTTGTTACGTTTTCCCCATTTACTCACCTGTTCAGTTTGGAACTTTCTAGATTTAAAAGCAGTTAAATATTTGAACTTTGGAGTTCAGGGTGACTAACCCATCTTCCTATAAAAGTTTATATTAACAACAATAATCTCGTTTTAAGCTTTTATACTTACCTGAGTTACTTCTTACTATGTCCCTTATAGCAGAGTTATGACACTTATTTAGAATGTGAGGAAATAGGAATAAATAAGTTAATTTATTGAAGATTTCATAGTTAAGAATTTTCGCACTTTGAATCTTTTATTTATTTATTTATTTAAAGATTTTATTTATTTGTTTGACAGAAGAGAGATCACAAGTAGGCAGAGAGGCAGGCAGAGAGAGAGGAGGAAGCAGGCTCCTTGCTGAGCAGAGAGCCCGATGCGGGGCTTGATCCCAGGACCCTGGGATCATGACCTGAGTCGAAGGCAGAGGCTTCACCCACTGAGCCACCCAGATGCCCCGAATCTTTTATTCTTTGTTTCCTCCTTTTTTTTTTTTTTTTCGTTGTTGGATGGTGGTAATCAATGGACCTGTTACTCAGAGTTAGCTAATTACGAGATTTAATTATATTTGCAAAAATGCCTTTAGAAACCTAGTCAAGTTGTCTCATGAAAAAAAAAAGAATTGCCCCTGGCCCTTTTCATTTTTGATTTAGATATTCTGTAAATGAAAACATTTCAAGAGTATTATCTAGGAAATAGGTTTTATATTAAGTGTGATATGTGCATTTATTATTGAGAAACTTTTTACGTATTCCATTTCCAGTGTTACAGAACATGGGTTTGTTATTCTAATAATAGTATTATGAACCATAGTGTTTATTCATTTTTTAAAAAAATCTTTTTCGATTAGTTGAGGCTAATATGTGGGTTTTATTTAAACCTATGCAGTACAGGTTGGAGATTAATGGTGACATATTTTTAAACTGATTTCAGACCTTTCTGTGATATATTTTTTCTTCCAAACCACATTGTAGCCTAAAAATGCAGGGGCCATTGGGTATTTTCTTTCTTTCTTTTTTGAAATATCAAAAATAATTTTAAGGTTTCTTTACCTCATTAAAATATAAAACATGTTTTACTTTTTTTTTTTAGTCTCAAGTATACACATTGTGTTTATGTTGTAACTTTGAATTGTCTTATAGTTGAAAAATCACATTCTGGATAGAATCTCTACTCGTTTCACTGAGGATATATTTTTTTGAGCCCCAGTTAGGTGTGTGACTTGATGCCAGCTACTGAGAGTTTAACAAGGATGGAATCCTTGTCTTCACTTAAATTCTGATAGAAGATGTAGATTTTTAAAATGATAATCTCAATAAATTGGTATTCACAGAATGAAAAGTAAAGGAACATGTAAGAGGGACACCTAAACCATGTGTTTCTTGTGAAGAAATCTTACATAGAGAGGTCAGAGAAGGACGTAACATCTAAGTTGACACCCAAGAGTCTTGAGAAAATTAAGATATTTGTATTAACGTAAACTGAATTTTGTTATGTGTTCTTAGAGCCTAGATGCTTAGGAGGATAAATAAAAGGTAGTACCGTTAGAGAAACTGTAAAATTCTCTCTAGTTTACTGTGTAAGTCTCCCCACCTTGTTATTGTCATTTATTAATTATAATTAGAAACAACATTCAAAGGGCATAATATAAAAGAGGAAATAACAAAAACTTTCAAGTTCTTGTTGGGAGGAAAACTTTTCTCTACGCACTTAGGTTGGAATGGTTGGTCTGGGACTGATACTAGTCATTGATCTCTTAGGAGACTGAAAGCTAATTCCAGGATTAATAAATAGATTGGAAGGTCGAAGTTGCTGTGACATTTGTCCTATAATCTTTTAAAAAATCAGTCTAAGCGCTACCGTTTTTTTAATTAATTAGAAACACAATGTTAATGAGCTCTTTTATCAATTGATGCTGCCACAATCTTTAAGTGATTTGCATGTGTTACAGGTGAAGACCCAGAAGAAAGGCGTGGACAGGTTCTGATCCTTCTAGTAGAGCAAGCCCTTCGTTTCCATGACTACAAAGCAGCCAGTGTGCATTGTCAGGAGCTGATGGCCACAGGTGAAATAGACAAATTACTTAACACTTGGCTCAGGTCCTTTTTACATGGTGAATAATGGAAAAGGTCTCTTCTGAAATCAATTGGCCTGATTGGGAAGCCAGCTACATTTTCTTCAAAAGACATGAGAAACATTTTATGAGCCCTGATCAGTATGTATACCATGGGCTTATATATTAATATAAGTACTTTAATGGGCTTGGAGTTACATTTTAGCTGAGATTTTGGTTGCTTTCTGTTGCCTAATAAAAATATGCTCATAATTTTAAGAACGCTTTTATGTAAAATATTTTAATGCCTTTTCATGTATTTGTTATATAAAAGAAAATATAAAGATTTTGAAGTATCTATAATTCATGAGTAGTTAATATCTCTAGTCTTTGTTTTTAAAGGGATAGCATAGTGCTTTTCAAACTGATGTTGAGGAAATAGGAAGTAGTATGCGATCCTTAAATTTTCTATATGGAAATTCAAAGTCTGTTCTCTGGAAGATCAGTTTTTTTTGTGACATAATCTCACTACGAAAGAAGATATTCCCCAGTGGGGTTGGAAGTGATGTTGCCTTATCATAGACTCTCTACTAAATGATCTGCTTTCTCTGGCTGTGTCTGAGTATATGAAAACCCAAGCAATCTTTTTACCTACTGTCTGTGCGCTTTCATAGCGAGCGGTTGAAAATGTCGTGCTTCACCTCATGGTAAGTCACGGAGCTGTGCATTTAGGAGCATTGCACTTTTTGTATATGTACTGTTAAAGAAAAATACTATTCTGACATTTCTTACGAATGATAAGGAAGACTTTATTTAGGACTTTTGCAGTAGATGTTAAAAGTATTGCAGTAGGTGAGAGAGGTCGACTTAACTCCAAATACAGAAAAGACAGCTGGGGACTTAAAGCCAAGGAGCATAGGGAGGGGTCAGTGGATATAAAACTCCGTGAGACATCAAGTTCAGTGGGATTCTTGCTGATCTGACTTAACAGGATTCTTGCTGAAAGGCAGGCCTGGATGATCAAATTCAAGGATGAGAGAGGAGGAATTTGATCAGATATCAATAGTCATCAGTTATCAAGGGTGGAAGATTCTCTCTAAATGGGCTTTGTAGGATTATCGCCAGGGCTGGACTATGCAGGCTCAGTCAGCGTGGGCCAAGGGGTGGGCCTAGTTGTGAAGAGATTTCAAAGGAGCCTGACCAATGTTTGGTCAAGGAGAGAATCTTTGTGAGTACATCTGTGAAAATGTTTAAAACTCTGGGGGAAAAACTCAATGCTTTATAACCTCAGCACTAGAAAATCAGTTTCATAAAAAAGCTATATTCTGTAATACTATGTTAATAGTAACTAATTAGTTAGTATTAATATTAGCTAATTAATATTAGCTAATTATAATTATTTAATATTAACTAATAAGCCAGTATTACTATTAACCAATATTGGGTTTGTAACATTAAGTTCAGAGTAATTATGGTGTTTTTGAGAAAACAGTTTATTGCTTTAAAATTATTTAGAGAGTTTTGTAAGAATTTTATTCCCATCAGTGTAATACCCGGATTTTTACTTTATGTATCTATAGAAATTATTCTGGCCCAAGGCCTTTGAACTTAGAAAAAACAAACCCTTTCAAACTAGAACTTGGTACTTAAAAAAAACAACCAAAACTCTTTCAAACTAGAATTCCTTCAACTACAAATAAAAACATATTTTACGAATCTGGAGTATAAGTGTGTAGGACAAAGATCTCTGCTGGGAGCCAGGGCTGACTGCTTTGCTCTGTCCTTGGATCTCTCTCTTCTGTAAAGTGAATGATTCTGTGTGGCTGCCTATAGTAATTTTTCTTTTCTCACACTTCGTAGTTTACAGAGTGCTTTTAAATAGAAATGTTATTTAATCCTTCAACAACTCAAGGAGAAAAGCATTGTTCTTGTCCCTTTGTAGTAGTAGAAGTGTGACACGTGGAACTCTCTCCAGCTCACACAAGTGCTTAGTAGCAGTGTTGGGCCATACGCTAGGGTCTTCCGAAGTCAGATATCCAGCTTTTTACTCAGCGTCAAAGCTAAGTCTAAGACTATTTATAGTCATTGCTAGGTATTCTAAAATGAAGCAGAGTTTATCAGAAAAACATGTCTGGGATATTGCTGAACTTTTTGGATAACAGACAAGTCTAATATTTCTTTCCTATTTTAGTTCCTTATGTATTTCTGGTTATGAAAATGTTATGTATTACTAATGACCACAATTGTGCTTTGGTGACACAAGACCTGAGCAGAAAGCCGTTGGATTTGTCCTCTCAGCGTGGAGACTTTTCTTGTGGAAATCAGGTTTTTTTTTGCTTGCCAATTTTGCAGGTTATTCTAAGAGTTGGGATGTTTGTAGCCAGTTAGGACAATCCGAAAGTTACCAGGACTTGGCCACTCGTCAGGAGCTCATGGCTTTTGCTTTGACACATTGCCCTCCTAGCAGCATTGAACCTCTTTTGGCAGCTAGCAGCTCTCTCCAGAGAGAGGTAAGCGTTCCCAGTAAAGTAAATCTCGAACTGTATGAAATGTATTTTGTTGGGTGTGTGGATCTGAGATTTGTGATCATTTTTTAAAATAATAGAATTTTAATTTATGGAAGAAAAGTAGCTTGTCACTTATCTGAAAAGGGATTTGAAGATATTAGGATATAAAATAGTGTTTTTGACAATAAACAAAATAGTGTTTTTGGCTTATAGTAAGGAAGAAAGGGTCCAAGGCAAGTATGAGAAAAAACAGGAAGTAATATTAAGAAGTAAATTATTGAATGTAAATGGGGAAGTTAATGTTGAGAATAAAACATAAGAAATGGTCATAGGAGTTCATAGGAGGAAATCATAGGAGTTAAAGCCAGTGGTGACAACATTCTTTAGAGGCCTTTTGGAAATGGCAGGGGAAAGAGTTTTGGTTGGGGAGATGCTGAATTTCCTAAAATTCACAGGATAGATCTACCTGAGGGTGGATTAATGCTCTTGTTGCAAAAATATAGGAAGAGATCAATACAGGGTATAAGACTATAGGAAGAGCTTCTGGAATTCTCATTTTCATGTCCTTGTCATTCTGTACGTTGTATACCAGCTTTTCCACCACCGGTTCCCAGTTCTGAAACTGGGCAGGTATTCAGAAAGTCCTGAAGTAAGCCTGTTCCCAAAAAACTGTTCATTATGGAATAGCAGATTTTTTCTCAAAAGAGTCATTTTAAAATTTCCAGTCTACATTGTGAAGTGCCGTGAATTTAAAAACACAATTCCTTCATAGTAGGTCATGTTCTCTTTCCAGATTCTTTGTCAAAAAGTGAATTTCCAGATCCATCCAGAAGGTGGGGAGAGTATCATTGTCTCACCGTTCACTGGTAGAGTGCAACAGGAGGTGAGTTAGTGTGTGTGGGGGAGGAGATTGAAGCCGGGCCCGGAGTGGAGTGAGCTGGGCATCGCCTGGCCCTGCGGATGGGGTGGAGAGACCATTTTTCTTCCAAACTTTTTTTGTGTGTTTTGTCAAATGCAACATTCATACATTAAAAAAAAAAAGTACACGAAAGTGTTCAACTCAATAAATTCCCACAAAGACAGTATCCATGAAGCCACCAGAGAAATAGTGTATGAGCAGCCTTCTGCATGTCCCCGCACACTGTCTCCCATTTTCATTTCTGGCCCTTCTTTCTCCTTCCAGAGATCACGGCTGTCCTGACACCAGGTCTTTGTGGCCTTTGTTCTTGTTTGAAAGAATTTTAATGCCCCTTCACACTTCTCCCCATGTGGTGGTTTAAGTTCACCCGTTTCTGTACGGGACAGAAGTAGCCGCCCCCCATATCCTCCGGGAGACTCGTCCACACTCTTACACATTTATCCTTGCTGCGGTGGAAGATTGCCATGTGCACATCTCCCAGCACGTTCCGGTGAGGACTGGCGTCGGGGTCTGTTCAGTTTTGGCTAAAACTACAGCTGCGTCATCATGCGCTGCACGTCGCTGTTGCGTGGCTCATACCTTGTCTCTGGCGTCTGCTTCCCCAGCCCTGGAGGTGGATGCTAGCACGTCCGTGGTTGCAGCCTCGCTCAGGAACCCCACATGATTTTCCAGAGTGGTTTTACCCATTGCATTTTCAATTACAGCACTGGGGATTGCCGTTTATTCCGAGTTAGCACTTTGACATTGTTAGTTTTTTTAAAAATTTTACCTCTTCTCCTAAGTATTTAGTGATACTTATTTATGATCTTGACTTGCATTTTTCCCGTTGCTAACGAGATGGAATTAGCTCAGGAGAGATCCTCTTTTGTGAGGTACCTGTTCCATTCTCTTGCCAATTTTCTACAGGATTTTTCTCCTTTTCCCTCACCTCGTTGACATTCTCACGAATGATAGTCTGTCTGAACCACCAAAGTATGTACCTGCCTCAGGATAGTTCATCCTGGGAGACAAAGGAGGGTGTACACACCCCCTGACACCTTTTGGTCATGGTTGGCTCTGTGACATTTCCCTTTCCGTGACTGTTTCTAACAACATAAAATTAGCATTTCCTTTTTTAGGTTGAAGAAAGTAGCCCACTTTTTGATATTCTATTAAGGTCAATTAAGAGATGATAATCCTCTTTATAGATTGGTTTTCCACAGGCTTTTGATATATTTGGAGGAAGGAAGTTGGCCAATTTTACTACCTTTCAAGGTCCAATTGAAGACCCATTTTCAATGGCACCTTCCTTATCCCAAGTTTTGTGTCTTTTGAGCCTTTTATCCCACTCCACTGGTTCAGCCGCATCTCTCATCCTTCTGTCTGTCTCTTTAGCGTCATCTTCTTTCATGCCTGGGTTCCAGTCCTACAAACATGCTCTGGGTTCCACTCCTACTGAACTCACCACCATTCTCTGGCTCCGTCACACCTTTGGTGTCATTTAATGCAAGTTTTCTTTCTCCCTCTGCTGCCTTCTTGCCTTGTGCTCTGGTCATCCTTCTTACCCCCTGATCCCGTCTGAAGTATCATTGCCTTTGGAAAATTTTCCTTGACTCCTGTAATTATTCCTCCTTCTTTATCTCCCACATACTCTCACGTCATTGTGTCAGCTCTTGTATGGTAACTAGAAGTATGCTGTTTATGTCTGTACTCTCTGTAGAGTGGTTGTTACATAGTGAACACCTAGGAAATGTTTGTTAATGCTCACTTGGAAGCTTCACTGCATGAAGATTAGTCTGTGGTAAAAATTAATTAGAAAATAGATTTTAGCATAAAAAAAGGGATTTCCCAATTAATTCTCATATATGTGCTGTGGTAGCTACTGAGATCCTATTATGTTTTGGCCCATGTGAGGGTTGTATCATTTCTCTCTTCAGCTTAGAATTGCGAAGTATTTCTGCTGAGTTCAGCTCTATAAGTTTATTCTGAATCCCCATCCTTCTTTATAAAATCCAGGAAAAGCCTTTGTGACTTTTGGGTTCCCTGTTTTCTCCTTCTACAATGAATTTAGAAAGTGTCAACCTGGCCCTTTAATGGCTTCTTTGGAATGGGACATGCTGTGTCACTGCAAGTGGACGTGTATTTGTCCATTAGTCTCCTTAGTAAATGAAGGAGACCACCAGTCAGCTTTAACGCGTTCTACTTAGCGAGGAAAAAGAATTCTTCCAAAGTATTCTTTTTTTTTCCTTTTCCTTCTCCTTTTTTTTTTGGTAGCTTCTTAAAAGCTTTTTTGTCTTCGTTTGTCCTTTTTCAGCAAGTTGTAAGAAATCTAGATCTCCTGAAATGTAAATTCAAACCCTCAATGAACTTATTACAGCTTTGATTCTTAAAGCACATTTTGGAATATTATAGCTACTATTATTAGATGAAAATGCAGTGCTTAGCTGTAAGATACTGCATGTTACACATTAAATATAACCGTAAATGAGAGCTGATATGTGTAACCTGCTTAATGCTCAAGACTTTCATTACTCAGTTGTGAATATACTAATTTTTATTTATATATCCAGGTAAAGTAAAGGTGTAATTGCTCTACAGTAGCATTTGCATTAGTTCAAGTGGAGCCTACAAGTTTGAAGATATTGGCTACTGTCCACGTGAACAAGATATTACTTTATAAATAGAACAGAATGCATATTTTGTGAATAACTATCAAAATTACAGTTTTCCGGTTTCTTATTAATGTTGGTTATTATGTTTTTTAGATGTAGCAATATTCCACCATTTAGAGCGTATTAACGTTTGTTTAGCTAGTATTTGTTATATCACTTAGCCAATGGTGTTTTCCCTCAGATAAATCTAATTAGATTTGGAAATGGATTATGTATAAGGTTCCCATTAAAAAATCATTTTCACTGTGGGAAAACTTGTTATGAACATTTTAAGTAGCTATATAGATTTATACAACTGGACTAATTAATGTTTAGAACTGGGGCATAGGCTAAGCATAGTGATTTTGGATTTATAAAAGGATTGTTTAGAAATCTCTAGAAGTGAGCAAAATGGCAGTTGTCCTTCAGTATCAGAGACAACCCTTTCTTTTTCCATTCACCAGTTGATGGACATTTGGGTTGTTCCTACTTTTAGGCTATCGTGAATAATGTTGCTTTGAACATTGGTGCACACGTCTCTGAAGGGAAATGTGCTTTGATTTCTTGTGTACGTAGGTAGGCGTGGAACTGCTGATTGCATGTATATATGTGTTTAACACTTGAAGAAATGGCCAAATTGTTTCCCAAAGGGGCTGTACCATTTTCCTTTCCCACCATGAGGAGTTAAGATTCCTGGGGCACCTGGGTGGCTCAGTGGGTTAAAGCCTCTGCCTTCAGCTCAGGTCATGACCCCAGGGACCTGGGATCGAGCCCCACGTCAGGCTTTCTGCTCGGCAGGGAACCTGCTTCCCTTCCTCTCTCTCTGCCTGTCCCTCTGCCTACTTGTGATCTCTGCTGTCAAGTGAATAAATAAAAAATCTTAAAAAAAAAAAAAGAGGATTCCTGTGTCTCCGCATTCTCATGAACACTTATTACCTGGCTTTTTCTCGAAAGCTATTCTCGGGGATGTATGTGATATCCCATTATCATTCTGGCATGCTTTTCCCAAATAACTAATGATAATGAACATCTTTTTATATGCTGCTGCTTATGGAGCTGTAAGAGTTTTGTTGTGGTGTTTTGTTTTCTAAATTCTGGGTATAAGTCCTTTCTCAAGTATATGATTTGAAAATATTTTTCTGTCTATGACTTGATTTTTTTTTAAAGATTTATTTATTTATTTATTTGACAGACAGAGATCACAAGGAGGCAGAAAGGCAGGCAGAGAGAGAGAGGGAAGCAGGCTCCCTGCTGAGCAGAGAGCCTGATGCGGGACTCGATCCCAGGACCCTGAAATCATGACCTGAGCTGAAGGCAGCAGCTTAACCCACTGAGCCACCCAGGCACCCTATGACTTGATTTTTTAAAATTTTCTTAATGGTAGCTTTAGAAGTGCAAAAACTTTTAATGTTGCTGAGGTCCAGCTTATCAATATTCTTTTATTGCTTCTGCTTTTGGTGTTGTAGCTAAGTAATTGGTGCCTAACTCAAGGTTACAGAAATTTATCCCTGTGCTTTTTTCTAAGAGTTTTATAGTTTTAGCTCTTACATTTATTGAAAAGTAAGTAAAAATAAACCACTTTTTGTGTGAAATAACCATAAGTTTGAGGAATATCTACATTTAAAAAGATGAATTTAGAATTTCTTACCATGCATAAAAATTAGTTCAATGGGATGGTTTTTGTTTTGTTTTGTTTTATGTTTTATGATAGTTTATTCCTTCTTGAAGGATTTTAAGTCTCATGTTTGGTATGCACAAAGACAAATTAATATTTTGAAGTTTTAAAGGAAACAATTTCCTGTGGAATGGATTTTTGTTACAATTATCACTTTACTGTCTCTTTTCCCTTGGTGTTTTGGAATTTTGGTTTTCAAGCTCATTGTGGAGACATCCTGTTCAGTTTACTTTTTAGCTCCCTAGACCCTGTCTAAGGATTCTGTAGTTTTGTGGTTTTCCTTAATCTATACCCTTGGTGCTTCAGTCTAGAACCATGTCCTATAGTAGCTTTTGACATGGGACTCCCTCTTGTAATGTTGAGGATCTATGAGAAATAAAAGCATGGAGCCAGTGAAGGGTTTGGGCCCTGTCTTAGTTCTCTGTCTCTCTAGACTTACAGTTTTACATAAATACATAGTCCCAGGCAGTGAGTCTGAGCTTCTTACCAGGGATCCTTTCAATTCACAATTCTCTAGAAAGGAGCATCTGGCAACCACTGCCAGCATTGGAATTCTGAGCCCCCAGATGTTGAATTCCATTGAACTTGAGTGCTTTTCCACCCTTTTCATCAATTATCCTCAGTATTTTGGAGCAGAAGTGAGCACACTGAAACATGAGTTCATTTCTCCATCTTAACTGGAATTCATAATTTTTTTTAAGTTGCAGAAATTAATATAGGTTCTTATTTTAGGAATCCCTTTAAGAGGAGACACGGTTCAGATAATTGACATTATGTGGTGTATTTTATTCCTAAAAGTAAAAAAAAAAAAAATGAAATGTGAAACATCTGTGATAAAATATTAACATTTGTTAACTTTTGATAAGTACTGGAAATTTGTGGTAACTTTGGTTTTTCTACTTTTTAAAAAATGTGAAATAATTTAATCAAAAATAAATTAGTATGATAAATTCTTTCTTCGTTCTTTCTACCTATACCATGAATCTCACTGCTTAGAGGTAAAACATATTTAAGTTTATTTTAAAAAGTTCCAGACTTTTTTTTGAGTATAAAGAGATGTGCAGCTATTGTCTGTCTCCTGAAGAATTATTATTTTATCTTATAAAATGGAATCATACTGCATATAATAACTTGAAGCTAATTTTTTTCATGTAATCTTATTTGTCATGGATATATGCTTTTCTCATTATATACAGACTATTTCTATAAGGGTGGGTTAGTGTTCATTTGATGCACAGACAATGATTTATTTACCTTTTACTTTGTTTTTGAACATTTAGATTGTGTTTGATTTTCCTCTATTTTAGACTGAGCTGCACTGTGAGCCTTTTATGTACACATTTTGCATAGTTATACTAGCATTGCTCTGCAATAAAGTGGTAGAAATGGACTCCAGAGGTAGAGAATTTCCTGTTTTCTTGTGGCGTGCCCTCCGTAAGTTTGTGTAAGTGCTGATTCTGCTTTCTCCACTGTCGTGATGCCAGCACATCACTGGGAACAGACTAGGTCTTCATTAAATTTTTTTTTTTTGGGGGGGGGGATAATGTGGCCCAAGGAATATTTTCTTTTCTTTCTTTTTTTTTTTTTTTAAAGATTTTATTTATTTATTTGACAGACAGAAATCACAAGTAGGCAGAGAGGCAGGCAGAGAGAGAGGAAGAAGCAGGCTCCCTGCTGAGCAGAGAGCCCGATGTGGGGCTCGATTCTAGGACTCTGGGGTCATGACCTGAGCCAAAGGCAGAGCCTTAACCCACTGAACCACCCAGGCTCCCCCCGAGGATTGTTTTCTATGGGAAACTGAGTTTATGGTAATATGTGATGTCCGCGTGCGGGATGAGAACACAGCACCAGCATGATTCAGAACACTTGGGCATGTCAGTCAGTCAGTCAGTACTGGTCAAAGGTGACCAGAGGAGGATGTGCACTGCCTGTCGGTGTGCTTATGGCATTATGTGTTTGCTCGGTTGCCTGCTTGGTGGTCAGGAGTGTGCAGCCTGTCATTCTTTTTTTTTTTTTTAAATTTTATTTTTTATAAACATATATTTTTATCCCCAGGGGTACAGGTCTGTGAATCGCCAGGTTTACACACTTCACAGCACTCACCATAGCACATACCCTCCCCAATGTCCATAACCCCACCCCCACTCTCCAAACCCCCCTCTCCCCATCAACCCTCAGTTTGTTTTCTGAGATTAAGAGTCACTTATGGTTTGTCTCCCTCCCAATCCCATCTTGTTTCATTTACTCTTCTCCTACCCCCTTAACCCCCCATGTTGCATCTCCTCTCCCTCGTATCAGGGAGATCATATGATAGTTGTCTTTCTCCGATTGACTTATTTCGCTAAGCATGATACCCTCTAGTTCCATCCACATCGTCGCAAATGGCAAGATTTCATTTCTTTTGATGGCTGCATAGTATTCCATTGTGTATATATACCACATCTTCTTTATCCATTCGTCTGTGGATGGACATCTAGGTTCTTTCCATAGTTTGGCTATTGTAGACATTGCTGCTATAAACATTCGGGTGCACGTGCCCCTTCGGATCACTACGTTTGTATCTTTAGGGTAAATACCCAGCAGTGCAATTGCTGGGTCATAGGGTAGTTCTATTTTCAACATTTTGAGGAACCTCCATGCTGTTTTCCAGAGTGGTTGCACCAGCTTGCATTCCCACCAACAGTGTAGGAGGGTTCCCCATTCTCCGCATCCTCGCCAGCATCTGTCATTTCCTGACTTGTTAATTTTAGCCATTCTGACTGGTGTGAGGTGATATCTCATCATGGTTTTGATTTGTATTTCCCTGATGCCGAGTGATATGGAGCATTTTTTCATGTGTCTGTTGGCCATCTGGATGTCTTCTTTGCAGAAATGTCTGTTCATGTCTTCTGCCAATTTCTTGATTGGATTATTTGTTCTTTGGGTGTTGAGTTTGCTAAGTTCTTTATAGATTTTGGACACTAGCCCTTTATCTGATATGTCATTTGCAAATATCTTCTCCCATTCTGTCAGTTGTCTTTTGGTTTCGTTAACTGTTTCCTTTGCTGTGCAAAAGCTTTTGATCTTGATGAAATCCCAATAGTTCATTTTTGCCCTTGCTTCCCTTGCCTTTGGCGATGTTCCTAGGAAGATGTTGCTGCGGCTGAGGTCGAAGAGGTTGCTGCCTGTGTTCTCCTCAAGGATTTTGATGGATTCCTTTCTCATATTGAGGTCCTTCATCCATTTTGAGTCTGTTTTCATGTGTGGTGTAAGGAAATGATCCAATTTCATTTTTCTGCATGTGGCTGTCCAATTTTCCCAACACCATTTATTGAAGAGGCTGTCTTTTTTCCATTGGATATTCTTTCCTGCTTTGTCGAAGATTAGTTGGCCATAGAGTTGAGGGTCTATTTCTGGGCTCTCTATTCTGTTCCATTGATCTATGTGTCTGTTTTTGTGCCAGTACCATGCTGTCTTGATGATGACAGCTTTGTAATAGAGCTTGAAGTCTGGAATTGTGATGCCACCAACTTTGGCTTTCTTTTTCAATATTGCTTTGGCTATTCGAGGTCTTTTCTGGTTCCATATAAATTTTAGGATTATTTGTTCCATTTCTTTGAAAAAAATGGATGGTACTTTGATAGGAATTGCATTAAATGTGTAGATTGCTTTAGTAGCATAGACATTTTCACAATATTTATTCTTCCAATCCAGAAGCATGGAACATTTTTCCATTTCTTTGTGTCTTCCTCAATTTCTTTCATGAGTACTTTATAGTTTTCTATGTATAGATTCTTAGTCTCTTTGGTTAGATTTATTCCTAGGTATCTTATAGTTTTGGGTGCAATTGTAAATGGGATGGACTCCTTAATTTCTCTTTCTTCTGTCTTGTTGTTGGTGTAGAGAAATGCAACTGATTTCTGGGCATTGATTTTATATCCTGACACTTTACTGAATTCCTGCACAAGTTCTAGCAGTTTTGGAGTGGAGTCTTTTGGGTTTTCCACATATAGTATCATATCATCTGTGAAGAGTGATAGTTTGACTTCTTCTTTGCCGATTTGGTTGCCTTTAATTTCCTTTTGTTGTCTGATTGCTGAGGCTAGGACTTCTAGTACTATGTTGAATAGCAGTGGTGATAACGGACATCCCTGCCGTGTTCCCGACCTTAGCGGAAAAGCTTTCAGTTTTTCTCCATTGAGAATGATATTTGAGGTGGGTTTTTCATAGATGGCTTTGATAATATTGAGGTATGTGCCCTCTATCCCTACACTTTGAAGAGTTTTGATCAGGAAGGGATGCTGTACTTTGTCAAATGCTTTTTCAGCATCTATGGAGAGTATCATATGGTTCTTGTTCTTTCTTTTATTAATGTGTTGTATCACATTGATTGATTTGCGGATGTTGAACCAACCTTGCAGCCCTGGAATAAATCCCACTTGGTCGTGGTGAATAATCCTTTGAATGTACTGTTGAATCCTATTGGCTAGTATTTTGGCGAGAATTTTTGCATCTGTGTTCATCAAGGATATTGGCCTGTAGTTCTCTTTTTTGATGGGATCCTTGTCTGGTTTTGGGATCAAGGTGATGCTGGCCTCATAAAATGAGTTTGGAAGTTTTCCTTCCATTTCTATTTTTTGGAACAGTTTCAGGAGAATAGGAATTAGTTCTTCTTTAAATGTTTGGTAGAATTCCCCCGGGAAGCCATCTGGCCCTGGGCTTTTGTTTGTTTGGAGATTTTTGATGACTGTTTCAATCTCCTTACTGGTTATGGGTCTGTTCAGGCTTTCTATTTCTTCCTGGTTCAGTTGTGGTAGTTTATATGTCTCTAGGAATGCATTCATTTCTTCCAGATTGTCAAATTTGTTGGCATAGAGTTGCTCATAGTATGTTCTTATAATTGTCTGTATTTCTTTGGTGTTAGTTGTGATCTCTCCTCTTTCATTCATGATTTTATTTATTTGGGTCCTCTCTCTTTTCTTTTTGATAAGTCTGGCCAGGGGTTTATCGATCTTATTAATTCTTTCAAAGAACCAGCTCCTAGTTTCGTTGATTTGTTCTATTGTTTTTTTGGTTTCTATTTCATTGATTTCTGCTCTGATCTTTATGATTTCTCTTCTCCTGCTGGGTTTAGGGTTTCTTTCTTGTTCTTTCTCTAGCTCTTTTAGGTGTAGGGTTAGGTTGTGTACTTGAGACCTTTCTTGTTTCTTGAGAAAGGCTTGTACCGCTATATATTTTCCTCTCAGGACTGCCTTTGTCGTGTCCCACAGATTTTGAACCGTTGTGTTTTCATTATCATTTGTTTCCATGAATTTTTTCAACTCTTCTTTAATTTCCTGGTTGACCCATTCATTCTTTAGAAGGATGCTGTTTAGTCTCCATGTATTTGGGTTCTTTCCAAATTTCCTCTTGTGATTGAGTTCTAGCTTCAGAGCATTGTGGTCTGAAAATATGCAGGGAATGATTCCAATCTTTTGATAACGGTTGAGACCTGATTTAGGACCGAGAATATGATCTATTCTGGAGAATGTTCCATGTGCACTAGAGAAGAATGTGTATTCTGTTGCTTTGGGATGAAATGTTCTGAATATATCTGTGATGTCCATCTGGTCCAGTGTGTCATTTAAGGCCTTGATTTCCTTGTTGATCTTTTGCTTGGATGATCTGTCCATTTCAGTGAGGGGAGTGTTAAAGTCCCCTACTATTATTGTATTATTGTCGATGTGTTTCTTTGATTTTGTTATTAATTGGTTTGTATAGTTGGCTGCTCCCATGTTAGGGGCATAGATATTTAAAATTGTTAGATCTTCTTGTTGGACAGTTCCTTTGAGTATGATATAGTGTCCTTCCTCATCTCTTATTATAGTCTTTGGCTTAAAATCTAATTGATCTGATATAAGGATTGCCACTCCTGCTTTTTTCTGATGTCCATTAGCATGGTAAATTCTTTTCCACCCCCTCACTTTAAATCTGGAGGTGTCTTCAGGTTTAAGATGAGTTTCTTGTAGGCAACATATAGATGGGTTTTGTTATTTTATCCATTCTGATACCCTGTGTCTTTTGATTGGGGCATTTAGCCCATTCACATTCAGGGTAAGTATTGAGAGATATGAATTTAGTGCCATTGTATTGCCTGTAAGGTGACTGTTATTGTATATTGTCTCTGTTCCTTTCTGATCTACTACTTTTAGGGTCTCTCTTTGCTTAGAGGACCCCTTTCAATATTTCCTGTAGAGCTGGTTTGGTATTTGCAAATTCTTTCAGTTTTTGTTTGTCCTGGAAGCTTTCAATCCTTCCTTCTATTTTCAATGATAGCCTAGCTGGATATAGTATTCTTGGCTGCATGGTTTTCTCGTTTAGTACTCTCAATATATCATGCCAGCTCTTTCTGGCCTGCCAGGTCTCTGTGGATAAGTCTGCTGCCAATCTAATATTTTTACCATTGTACGTTACAGACTTCTTTTCCCGGGCTGCTTTCAGGACTTTCTCTTTGTCACTAAGACTTGTAAATTTTACTATTAGGTGACGGGGTGTGGACCTATTCTTATTGATTTTGAGGGGGGTTCTCTGAACCTCCTGGATTTTGATGCTTGTTCCCTTTGCCATATTGGGGAAATTCTCTCCAATATACCTTCTGCTCCCCTCTCTGTTTCCTCTTCTTCTGGAATCCCAATTATTCTAATGTTGTTTCGTCTTATGGTGTCACTTATCTCTCGAATTCTCCCCTCATGGTCCAGTAGCTGTTTGTCCCTCTTTTGCTCAGCTTCTTTATTCTCTGTCATTTGGTCTTCTATATTGCTAATTCTTTCTTCTGCCTCATTTATCCTAGCAGTGAGAGCCTCCATTTTTGATTGCACCTCATTAATAGCTTTTTTGATTTCAACTTGGTTAGATTTTAGTTCTTTTATTTCTCCAGAAAGGGCTTTTATATCTCCCGAGAGGGTTTCTCTAATATCTTCCATGCCTTTTTTGAGCCTGGCTAGAACCTTGAGAATCGTCATTCTGAACTCTAGATCTGACATATTACCAACGTCTGTATTGATTAGGTCCCTAGCCTTTGGTACTGCCTCTTGTTCTTTTTTTTGTGGTGAATTTTTCCGCCTTGTCATTTTGTCCAGATAAGAGTATATGAAGTAGCAAGTGAAATACTAAAAGGGTGGCAACAACCCCAGGAAAATATGCTTTAGCCAAATCAGAAGAGATCCCAAATCGTGAGGGGGGAGAAAGGGGATAAAAAGAGGTTCAGAAAGAA